>NW_004567109.1:31837928-32110952 GCF_000260355.1 Condylura cristata
GGGGGTGGGGGGTAAGGAATTTGACATATGGATTAGGAGGAAAGAGGACATGATTCAAGTCTGACCAGTCCATTCATTGCTGCTCTAACTTGTTCTTTCCATTGTGGCATGACCATCTTTTGAATTCACCAAACTGTTCAAGCTCTTTATATGTATTGACTTACTTAAACCTCAGTTGAATGCGTAGAGGGGGATACTATTATCTCCTTTTATAACTGAGGTATCAGGTATCTGGGGCATGAGTAGATTAAGTAACTTACTCAAAGACTAACAGCTAGTTAATAACAGCGCCAGAAACTGCCTCAGAGTGGGTGCTTAAAAGCTGTGTCTGGGGTCTTCTGGGACAGTTCTGGCTTGCTTTAAAGGGCTGAAGTCTTGCAAAGTGAGGAAAGACTAATTGTGACCCAGGGGCTAAAGAGGCCTTCTCAAGGAGGTGATAGCTGAGTCTTAAATAAAGTCAGAATCAGTATTGTGGAAGGGAGAACATGCATGTGGAAATGGCAGGCTGGAGCACATGGGGTAGGTGCCTGAGCATCTGGCCTTGTCAGCCAGGGTAGAGGGCATGGGGCCAATAGGAGGATGATAGGTCAGGTGTGTCTCTCAGAACCATCTCTCCAGTGAAGACTTGTGGCTGCCTAGTTTGGAGGAGACAAGCATGATGGATGGGGAGGTGACACTGCCTGAATGCCATGGACAGTCTGGAGAGGGCATCAGCCCTACAGCATGTGGGTCAGCCTGTCTCGCCAACCAGGAGTACACAATGCAGTCTGCTATGGCGGAAGTCATGTGACCTGTCTTTAGGGACCGCAATTTCCCCCTTCTTAGAATTTCTCTTCCCAACACCCTGACCTTCATGCCCCAAGAACAAACTCATTAATAACAGACCACCTTTGAGGCATGCTCCTTTCTTGGCTGGCTGGTCCCTCTTTTTAGGTGCTATCCTGTCTCATGACTTAGTCACTAAAATTACACTATTCAGGAACAACAACAACAACATCAAACTTCTGAAATTGCTCATGAAGGCTTGGTGAGCGGTTTCAAGGGCATTTAGAACCTGGGTCTAGATTAGCTCTGGGAACTGCCACACACAGGCAGTCCCGCAGGGTCAGAGTCAGAGCATGACCCGACAGGGTGGGTTATCAACTCCTCATTCCGGAGGTGGCTTCCTCAGTGGCTCCCTTGTCCTCCAGGATAAGGAAAAAATGGCACGCAGGGGCTCTCAATATCTGTGCTCCATGGACGTCATGGGATTTGACTCTGTTTTTCGATTTTCTGCTCCATCACAACTAAGTGCAGGGGTGTCCTCTGAATCCTCTGCACCCTGCGGCTCACCTTTGCGCTACTGTCCTCTCTGCCTTCTTCCTCCTCCTCTTTTCCCCTGGAAAATGCTACTTACTCACTTACTCCTCACTTCTCCTCAGCTCTGTCTCAGTTCCTCCGGTCAGCCCAAGATGAAGCTCAGCCTAGGTCAGGCCCACTCTCAGCACTGCCATTGACACGTACACCCTTCTTCATTCTGTTGTTTATGTTACACTACCATGACCTGCTCTTACACTGTCCCATGCCAGACTGAGCAACTAACAGGTGTCTACAATAGTTCTCAGGAATTCTAAGATAGGGCTTATGCAAAGAGTTTGGTAAATGTCTGATGAACGGATGAACACTGCACCTGAGTGTTGACTTTCAAAATTAGCAAGAGCACTTATTGAGCAGCATATTAGAGGCACAGAGAATGAGTTACATAGTTTCACATTTTCCTCATGAGCTTCAGGTTTCCTCATCTCCAAAATAGTTTTTAGACTGGTGTTCTTTGAGAAATCTCCCAATTCCTACATTTTATTATTCAACGACTTGCTCAAGTCACTTGACTAAAAAGGAGATAGAAGTGGAAATATAAATCTTTCAAGTAGAAATATAAATTGTTCAACTATAATTCCAAAGCTTGTTTATTAAGAATTCAAGTATCATCTTGTAAGCTCCCTGACTAACCAGCATCCCCAGCTCAAAAATGTTGATTCTCCTTAGCCAAGTTGTGACTATGGGACAACTTGCCTGGCTTAGGGAAGGCACTAAGGTATAAACTTATCTCAAATTTAGAAAAACTCACTCATCTCTCTATGGGTCTCCAAACAACATCATAAAATATTTTTATAGCATTCTCTTGAGCCCATGTGTATGGGGAACAATGATACATCTTTTTTTTATATATAGCTAAAAAGAGCTATGTAATTGTTCTGTTGATGCAAAGCAAACCTTTCCAAAACTGAGCGGCCTAAATATAATTTTTTCCATAGCTCACAATTTGGTGTGATAGGAATCTGGAAAAGTTCGACTGTGTGATTCATCTGTTACATACAGTATTGATAAAATTTACCCAGCATCATCTCCCTGGTGATAGGCTGGTCTGGAGGGTCCTGTTGTGAACCCTGAAGGAATGCTAAAAGGTGAAGCTTCGCTTCTGCCATTGACCAGAACAGTTTTGCCAGCATGAAAGCTTTAGGGTACAGATCTTTTACATGCAGACCAAGTGTTTTCACAGAGGAAGATGAAGCTGCAGAACCACTTCTGGCAAAGCTTCCAAAGTCATACATGTCATGTTCCGTGGGCCAAAGCTATCACGCCTCTTCCTAGAGTTAAGGGAAGGGACACAGACTCTTCCTCTTACTGAGGAGAATATGGAGCCAAGTGTGAAAGCCATCACAGTAACATTAACCACTACAGTGTGTCCAACACTCCGCTAGATAATGCAGACCTGTTCTGATAATCATACCTCTTGCCTGGATCTCACCCTACACTTAAATATCGCATAACCTACTTGCCCCATCACCTAGCTGTGTTGACAACTGACTCCTGATTTCCATGCAAACCTGTTTCATCTGAAGTATCTAAGTAAATGCTGACTGCCTTCTTAAACGCGCTTAGGATTCACACCTGCAGTCACTGATGAGTTTGCCCTTTTTTTGATTACTGCAAAAGCCTCACCACTGGTCTGCTCCTGTTATTCTCTATCATCTATTTTCAAAACAATCACCAGGTGATCCTTTTAAAATGCAGTCAGAGCACTGCATGAACTGGCAACACATAAGTGCTCTCCATCTCAGAGCATTCTGATGCTTCTCCACTGGCCTCCACAACCCTACTTGATCTGACCCTTCTTTCCTTTGTTGACTGCAGCAGCCACTATGGCCATCTTTGCAGGTCCTTGAATGTACCAGACAAGCTTCAGCCTCAGGGCCTTTGCAATTACTGTGATCTCTTTATAGATATCCACAAGGCCAACTCACTTACTACCTTGAAGTTTCTGCTTAAATGTCACTTTCCCTTGAAACTATGCCATGGAAAACAGCAGCCCTTTCACTACTTTGCCAGCCTGAAACCCTTCCCTGCCTTGTATTTTACACTGCAACTGCTGCCATTTTCACTGCTATGTATTTGTTCATTTGCCTTCTGTACTAGAATATATAAAACCAGGCAGTTGACTGGTTCCTAGCTGCATATAGAGTACCTGGCAACACAAAGCAGATATTCAATCAAGAGAGTGAATTCTATTTGAATTAACACTCACTGATAGCATTATGTAGGTTTCAGTATTTGCTACCAAAAGTCTATTTCTCACCCATCACCATGCAATTGACCCCTTTTTCCAGTTTCCTCTCTCCTATACCCCTCCCTTGCTGGTAATCACTATTTTGTTGTTACAATCTAAAAGTTGTGTTCATTTGTTTTCTTTATGTACTAAACATGAGTGAAATCATGGGCTCTTTTGTCTTTCCCCATCTGATATTTCACTAAGCACAATGCCCTCTGGGTGCAGCCATATCATTGCAGGAGGGATTGCATATCCATTTATAGCTCAATAATATTCCATTGTGTCTCTATACAGCTTCTCTATCTTGACTGAATATATTTTTTTAAAGGAAGATCACCCTTGAAGATGAAAACTAACCCATATTTCTCTTTTTTTTTCTCTCCCATTCCCTGAGCAGAAAATGTTGTATAATCACATTAACTTATCCCATGAAAGTATTGTTAACTCACATCCTCTTTGGTACATTTTTCTCTAAATTGCCTAACATCCTGTTTTCCTGATGGTGATACCTGGCTTCGAAGGGGCACTCAGTATGTTATTAACAAACCGAATCTTGTGCTGCTGTCCTACCTATTATATGACATAGAGCCAATGACAACAGTCTGCCAGTTTCCTAGTCTAGAGAACAGCGGCAAATGGTTTCAACCCCTGGCTTGGCTCATCAGAGGAAACAAAATAAGTTTGATTGTTTTCCTTACAACCACACTAAATCTATTCAGCCTGACATTTTTCCAACAAAGAGCAGCTTCTCAACCTCAAAGGGACTTGTGGGGTGGCAGCGAGAGTTCAGCGGAGGGAGTAATACCAGTAATTAAGCGGAGGGCTTAATTTCCTAGAACTCTGCTAGGTGGACAGGAGTGACCTGCCACACGGAGACAGATGTCCTGTAGCCCAGGGGCCAAGGGAAGTTTCCCTGCTGGGTGGCAGCTGAAATGGGTCCTCTGTCCTGATATAAAATCAAACCTCTGGGAAAGCCGCCCTATGAGTCACAGGAGGAGACCTGACTTCCTTTTATACAGATATGGAAGCAAAGCACACCCTCTCTCCCTACTCCCTTGGGAGGAAAGTGAGTTACTAAAGATGGGGTAGAGGGGAGGAAAACTGGTGAAGAGAAGATGTGGTCAGGCCCCGGAGGCGTCCTCCCCTATGCAAAGAGCAGCGGCTACCCAAGGAGACTCCCCTGACTGTTCAGCGCTTCCCCAAAGGTCACCTCTGTTTTTATGAGCACCTCCAGTCTTCTTACAGCTAGTTATTCTAGCAGTAACACAATTTTATGAGAGGAGAACGCGGCGCAGAGACCTCCCTGGCTCCAGGCCCCACAGCTCACAAGGAGCAGTGCCGAATCTAAAGCCGCAAGCCAAAGAGCCCGGCACAGCGCCGCCAGGCTCAGGACGCCGGCTTTCGCCGCCAACGCCCAGGGTTCAGTCCACACGCACGAGCCGCACAGAGAAGCCGGCAGGCGCTACACCCAAGTTGCGAGGGGTCAAAATTCGGCGCAGGGTGAACGGCTACAGTCCCTGGAGCCACCATTCCTGCGACCCGCTTGTCACCTCACCCTCCGAGGTGGCGCGGTAACTCACTTTCGGTTCTGCCTGCCCGGGAGCAAAGCCCGGCACGGAGGACACCCCACGTGTTAACTCCTCTCCAGGAGGCCGGGCGCGCAGGGCAGCCCATCGCAGGGCTCGCCGTGGGCAGGAGGGAGACCGGGCGAGAGAGTACACACAGAAAGCCCATAAGACAAACCGTCGCGCCTTACCCCTTCCATGGCTTTCTTCCGAGGCAGAACCTGGGAGACAAATCTGGCTTCCCACAGCTGAATCCTGGGGCCAAGCGTCCGCTTTGCTCTGTCCGCGCCGAGCAGCGAGCAACTACTTCCCGTCGCCCGGGACGCACCTGGGCGCAGGCTCCTCACCTGCCCCACCTGGGCTGCGGCTCCTCCCTCTCCCGGGGCTGCAGCGTTCCCGCCGCCCGCCGGGCCCACGCCGGCCTCCATCTGCCCAGCTTCTCAGGACCCGGCCCCTGCAGGGGGGAAGGGGCTCTGCCTGTCCAGAGACCCCCCCACTTCCAAGCAAGTGACTCGCTCCAGTGTTCTACAAGCTAGTGCGACAGTCACTCTCCAGGGGAGTTCACTTTGTTAGGGAGGCCCGGGGGAGTTGCTGAGGCGGGCTCCTGCTGGTACAAAATGCCCAGGCTGGACAATGTAATCTCCATTAGTGCAGTCCACCCCCACCCCTGCGGTGGCTACTTCACTTCACAAGAGGATTTCTCACCCACAGGCGGAAAGGAGAGAATCTTGATGATGGTGATCCTGCTCTGGTCAGGGGCTCTCTCAGCATTTGGATACAGTATTATACTTCGATCCTACCGCAGCCCCAGAGCGCTATTATTCCCATTGAGAAGCGAATGAAACTGAAGCTTAGAAAGATCCCATAAACCTTCCTGTGGTTACACAGGTAGTAAATTGAAGCATCATGGCTTGGACCAGGTCTGGCTGACTCTGGAGTAAGTTTTTTTTGGCTTGTTTTTCTGACAGCTGGGACTGGAAACCCAGTCCTCAGGTCTCAGTTCTTAAGAGCTCAGGGCTGACTCAGGGGTGGCCAGGGGCAGTCAGGTCAGTAACCAGGACTCTCCCTCAGGATACTCTTCACGCTTTGTCAAGGGCCAGCTCCTGAAGTGAAAAGCCCCTCCCGCTAGGGCATTCAGAGAGGAGGGGGGGCGGGGCGGGGCACTGGGAGAGAGCCCTCCTGGGGCTCTGTTATCCAACAGGTGGTTGGGTTCCCAAACCCAGCCGATGATTGCTGCTGTCAGTGAAACTGCTGAAAATACAGGCCTTGAGGCCCCAAAGCAGACATGAATCAGTTCCTCTGGCACAGGGTCTGGGAATTTAGATGTTAAATAAGCTTTTCATGTCAGTGTGCTTTAATAATTAACGACTGCAGTAAGATATCTATTTTACACCATGACTCAGCAACTCACACATAATACTAAAATATGCCTATACTGAAATAAAATTTTCCCCAAACAGTAATTACTCTTTCTACATGTGATCATGCTCATGTTTTTTATTCTCTTCTGAGCCACCATGGGCTGTTTAGTTTTTTAAAAAAATCAGTGGTCAGCTCACAGCACAGCACTGATTTCATGACTTGCAGCTTGACCCACACAATCCCATGGGCTCTGCCCCAATTAGACTGAGAGTCCAATGCTCCGAATTTAATAGGGACAGGCCAAAGCTTCTCTGCAACTCTCTTTGAACCTTAGTCCTCATGTCTTCTGCACAGTTGTAAAGAATTTGATGGAGTAACCATGTGCAGATCTCAGGGGGTCTGTCCCAACCCCAGTTGATAGTGGACCCTCAAATTCCCTTTGCTCTCAATGCAAGGGCTCCCCCTGGTGGCTTCAGACAAGCCTGCAAAAGTAGAAGAGGTTGGAGAAGATGGGAAGGGCTCCCTGGACAAAGCACTGGAGGTTGTGCCTATTGGTTTGGCTCAGTACAAGTTACAATGGCCGGTCACAGATTGCAGTAGGCACTAAGTATGGGTGGCTGAAATGAGTTTTTGCATGTGCACTTAAGAACCTTGACTCTGAAATCCCATAGGATTCCCACCACACATTCCCTTACCATCCTCTAAGTGCTAAACTCAATTTCCTCCCTAGATGTTTGTCTTGGGAATGTCAACCTCCAGAATGGATGTTCATCAATTGTAAAACTAGAGAAAAGAACTGGTAGCATTGAATTAACAGTGAATGCAATGAAAATCTCCTGGTACCGTCATTAGCACAAAAGAGGCCTTCACAATGTAGGTTCCTCTCATCCTCTCCCTTTCCTCCTCACTTCCCAGTGTCTGTGCACTGCCCAAATGCACAAGATATACTTGGATGTTCAAGTAAAATGAGTGTTCGACTTTCCCTCAATCACCCCACAGTGCCCTTGCCCTGGTCTAGGTGTAGCAGGTTGGGCTTAGTAAGCACCCACATGCCTTACCGAGAACTCCTGCCTGCTTACCTGAGAGGGGGTGGGCAGAAGAGGTGGATGCAGAGTGCAGAAATTGTGGGGAGCTCTGGGATTTGAAATTTGGAATTTGACCTAAGTATAGCCAGATCTGTTACACCTTAGGAATAACTAACTGAAGAAAGAAAGAAGTGTGAGATCCACCCACATGTACAAGGCACTGTGATGGCTGCAACTGGCTGCAGGTGAGCTAACTCTCACTGTGATCACTGAACTATTAACGGCGGCTGAGGAAATGACTATCTACTGTCTATGAGAAGCGCGCCCCAGAACTTACAACAATTACCTTCTTTCATCCATATTAGGATCCTCGCTTTCCATTTGAGGAAACTGAGGCACACAGGAGCTAAGTCAATGATTCAAGTTGATGCTGCCAGCAAGCACAAGAGCAGTATTCCAACTGGGGCAGCTAGCTCCAGAGTCTACACGTGACCACTCTGGTTGCTTCCATTTAAACCACAGAGAAAAGTGATAAACTCCAGCATCTGAGAGCTTGAAGCTTTCTGTGAACACTTAATTCAGTGAGAAAATTCAGCAGACACATTCACTGAAGTTACTCAGTATTTCTGCAAATGAGCTGCAAGTTAGCTGCCATGGCCCACTCCATCTATTCTTTATGGATCATTGCACAATTCAGGGTAAAATGGAGGAGAGTTACTTAGCCTCAGCTCTGGACAGCTCTGGCACTCTCCACAGCACTTGGGACCTGTCCCTTCTGCTCCCACATTCCACATTCCACGGAAGACATATTTCTACCTTATGCCCCTCACTTCAGTTTGCTCGTCCTGGTAGTTGAAGTGATGCATTACACGCTCTAAAGAGGTCCCCTCCATTCCCTGGCATACTGAGCAGCAGAGATAAGTATTTCCAGCACATTCTTAAGGTTTCCGTTTCAGATTCTACTTGAAGCTTCTTGGTGATTCCTTTCATGTCTCAGTCTTTCCTCTCTTGGTAAACATATCACTTCTGTTTTACACCCAAAGTAGTAGTTTGTGGTAGAATATGCTGATGTAAAAAGATGGAAGATTTAAAATATATCCCAAAACAGGAAATTGTGGGCATTTTCCTCTCTGTAGGGGTAACGCTGAGCTCCACATGTTCTCTGATGACAAGCTGGCGCACAGAGATTGATTGTCAGAATTAGGATGGTGCTGCTAGAGGAACCTATTATTAATATTAAAATTATTATTGGTTACATTAATCATTTCTGAGGATTTCCAGTATAACATGTAATTTATTTATGTATAATTTATATCCTGACTTGTTCAAAAGGGGGAGAAGGAAAGAGGAAAGGAACTTGAATTTATTGAGTCTATTGTGTAACGAACTGCAAAATTTGCATATACTTTGTTATCCTCATGAGAGTGTTGTGAGATAAGCAGTGTTAGCCTCTGAGGACAAGTAAAGAAGTACCTGAACCAGGTGGAGTACACTCTGGTCTTCCCACTGAACTCTGGACCCTCCCTAATCCTTTGATCTCTCCTCCATTCCATGCTGGCCTCAGGAGTGTGGGAATGGGCAATTAAAAGGAAGTAAAACAGGAAGTTAAAAATGAAGATTATGGTCATACAGAGGACAGGACAGGTGGGAGGGATAGATAAATAGTGTAGAATTATGGGATAGAGCTACAGGTCACAGCTATTTAAAGACAAATTATTTAAGGGTAAAATACCTACAATTATCTTAGGAAGTCTGGATTCAACAAGGGTCTGCTACAGTCTGTGAAAGCTATACAATCTAGCTGGTTTCTCTATTGCTTTGAAGGAAGCTCACATCTTGATTTGGTGTTTATACATGTAAATATCATAGTAGTATATCACAATTTAGTAAGGGCTTTCTTGGAGGATGCTAATCAAACATGACCAAGGCAAGATGCTTCCCTTTCAACATCCTTTTACCAGGAGTCTGAGCACCTACTTTGTGCCAGCTGCTATGCTTGTTGCTGGAGATGTAGCAATCCTTTCTGGGTTGTAAAGAAATTTCTTCTTGTACAATGTTGGTTACATTAAGCAGACATCACTCAGGTGGATTATTAAGATGTTTTCTGATAAGCTTATCTCGTGGAGGTCAAAGGAAGACCACTGTTCTGTGGGAAAAAGAGGGGGCTTGCCTGGGAGAGACTGGCATCATTCCAATATCACTCTGGTGTCTCCTTTTCTAGAAAAGTGGGTCTTCAGATGGAAAACTCAAGCCTGGAACCCTTTATCACTCTATGGGTTCTGTTTCCTAGGTCTGGCTTTAAGGCTTAGTAATACCACATAGCCACAATGCTTGGAGACACCAAGGACCAGAATGTAGGAGTGGTAGGTCTCTACAACGTCTGTATCTGATTGGCAACTCATGACTTACCATTGGTGTAGGTGATTGATAAGCATTTGAAAGCACTATCAAAGTGTATCAAGGTCTTGAATAACACCATTTCATCATAAAGCTGGTGAGAAAAATCAGCTTTCAGTGGGAGTCACTGTATGTCCTCTGCACGTGCTCCCCACAAGACTAGGCCCGGGTCCTCCCATCCCCTCTACATCCCAACAATGTTCATGTGGGGCTCACAGCATCTGCAGTGGCCAGTCCGAGTGAGCGTGGGTATGTGTGAGTGGCCTTGGGAGAGAAGGGTGTGCAGTCCAGGCTGGATTCCCACCTTGTGCCCTGAGCTGCTGGCTTAGGGTCTGTCGCCCAAGACCCTGAACTAGAATAAGCTTTTGAAAGTGAATGCTTTTTTTCCAAAATGAAGTTTACTCACCTTCAGCTTGAGCCTTCAGACCACCTGTCTGCCACACTCCGGTTCAGAGGCCACCAGACCCCTGCGGCCAGGCATGCCCACATACCTGTCTGCAGTTCCTAAGCAGGGCACTTAAGTGGGGTGGGGGGGGCGCTACAGAGAGAAGGGGATGTGTATGTGGATGGAGAAATGATTTCTCTCCTTAAGTCCTCATGAGGAAAAGCAGTGTTTACTCTTGCATGTTAAACCCATAATATTGTCAATAGAGTCTTGAAAACTACCTATAAGCTAAATGATATATAACAAACCACTTTACCACAGGGTAATTGATACAATAAGCAAGAGTTAAATTCCCATGGCATATTTCTGGTCACGAGACTTCTACACAAAGACTTCTACCCTAAAACTTCTAAAATCCAATAATAATTTGTCTCTATTCATGAATTTCACATATTGCTATCATAATCTGGTGACTGATGTATTGATATCACAATGTGTTATCATAATCCTGATGTGGGCTTAGTCAAGCACCTGAGGTTTGAATTGCGGTCCTGATTGCTACCTTATTTACTGAGTGGCTTAGTTTGTTTCAGGCACTGAGGTCTTTACTGTATATATTGCATTATACATTATATATAGATGTACACCCACATATTATATACATATATATCTACACACAAATGTATATTTATATACACACACAATAGAGTTTTCAAGACTATTGACAATATTATGGGTTTACATCATCCATTCTTATCAATCTTAGGAAGTAGCTATCCCTAACCCCATTTTATAGATGAAGAAACTGAGGTGCAAAGAAATTAAGAAGGACCTTAATAAGGACCTTAAGAAGCAGGGCTGGATTCTGACTGGTCTGTCTGGTTGAGGTCAAGTGCTATTCACTGCAATACCCTGGATCCTGGCCACACCCCAGCTCACAGCAGTAGTGCTGTCACGATTTTAGGGTGGTATCAGTTAGAGGTTATTGGCAGATTGGGGGCTGGATTTAAAAACCTAGAGGAAGAATCTGCAACCCAGAAAGGGAACCAGGACGGCAGGCAGGCAGGCCAGGGTTAACGGCTCTCACCGAGAAAGAAGAGTGAAAATCAAAAATAGAGGCAGCTGGCCGTGCCATGGAACAAGGTGGACTGCAGCAAGTGCCAGGCCATGGGTGAGGCAGGGATGGTGCTGGTGACAGGGTATTCACCCACGAACCACAGATCCCCAGAGTGGAGCCGCACCCACCCCCATGTGGATGACTCTACCACCCAACGTCCCAGGAGATCTGGGTCAAGGGCCTCTGGATTCGCTCTGCTATGGCTGGGCTAGGCAGGGGAATGCATCAGGGAGCCTTTGCCCTTAGAGCAGGTAAATTAAAACACATGATCAGTCAGTAACCAATCACAAGCATGTAGAAAATAGTGTGAAAATACGGTTTGATTTCTGACCAACAGTAACTCAATCACCCATTATCTGTTCCTTTGACAAATGAATTATGTCTCTGACTCTAACAGGGAGCTAGCAAAGTCCACCACACAGAAGATTCCGGATGTGAACCCATAGAAGGTATAGAAAGAAATGTGCAGGGCAGCTGACACCTAATAAGGATGAGGTAAAGGTTCGATCCTTCCCTTTTCCATCTCGCTCTCACAGAAAGAGGTGTAAATCGCGCCCACGGGGTGCAGAGGCTTCACAGTGGCAACAGTGGCTTGCTCTTAGTCCTACAGCAGCTGAGGATGGGGCTGCCCGGGGACAGAGAACTGCTTGTGTGAAACTTGCTTTCAATAATCAAGTCTTCCCTTTAGGGGATGACAGTTTTTTTTTTTTTTTTTTTTTTTAATTTATTTGTTCATACAGAACTGGGGTACAGGCCAGAGGCTCAGGGGCAGTGAGAGACTTCACCAGAGACAGAGTGGGGAGCAGAACAGGCAGATCGACGAAGCACACTGCTGAGGGGAGCAGCGGGCGGGTCAGGAGAGGTCTGCTATGCCATGTGGTCCCCTCCGGGGCAGGCGGGAATCGAACTCATGCTAAAGTGGTTTTAGCTTCTCAGTGCTGTGCTTTTACCCGCTGCGCCACCAGGGAGGGCCAGGGGATGACAGTTTTTAAAAGCTTGGTCTCTACCTCTGGAGTTGCTCCTCTGACCTGAGAATGCTGAAAGTGGCCCAGGGACTGCAGGTCCTGTCTGCTATACCGTCTATCTGCTCTGTGCACAAGCTATTCAGCAGAGTGGCCAGCAGCCCAGGCCCCATGCTGCCAATAGCTGGTGCAACAGCCTGCAGGAAGGTGGGCCTCAGCCAGCCCCCAGCCCCCACAGCCCAGTGACAGATCTCAGGCAATGCTCAGTGAGGGTGTTGGACTGGATAGGGCATTTGGCCCTCATTCAGTTGCAAGATGAGAATTTGTCATTGAAATGAAGGGCTTCCTGGGAGGGAAGGTGCTGGTGCATCAAAGAGACCCACTTTCCACTATCTCCAGAGCCCAGAATGCTCTTCAGGTGGAAATGAGCGCAGAGGTCAGTGGCTTAGTCAAAGGCATTTCTCACTGCGGCCTTTAAGACCTGTATGATGAAATGGCACCGCACGGATGCTCACAGCTGCTCATTAAAGGAGGCAGTGAGCCTCCTTTATTATTACTGGCACAAAATAAAGCCCCATTTTGCAGGTGAAAGAACGGCAGCTCAGAGAGGGACTGAAAGGATTTGCTCAGGGCTCCATTTCCAGGGCTTAGCAAGTAGGGGAGGAGGAGGGAATTGGGAGTCTTCAAGTTTCAGTGAACAAGTCACTGACTCTGGAAGCTCCACACCAAGCTGGGCCCTTAGCTCTGCAAGACCCAGCCCTTCTCTTCTTGACACCTACATCCTGTCCAGGCCCACTCCACACACTCTGCCCTCCATCCATTCAGTGAATGCAGCTCTTAATGGAACCTGAGCTCTTCCATGGCTTAGACTAGACCAAGACAGATGGTGAGGTGGTGAAAAGACAAAACCTGTCGTCTACTCAGGAGCTGAGGAAAATCACATGCTCACTGATACCCTTAAAAGTGCTGTGAAGGAAAGGACCAGGAAATAAAATAAAAGGGGTCTAGTTTCATAGAAGATAGTCAAGGAGTCTAGTCATTCCTGAATGCCAGATCCATTTGCTCATCATTCACTCACCATCTGTATTGAGCACCTACTGAATGCACTGAGCTGGGTACTGGATACTGTTATACCTGTAGAGGACTCACAATGACCCCAGCTTCCAGCCTATGCTGAAAGGCTCACTTGGGTGTTGGTAGACACCCTAACTCAACAAAGACACACAGAGTCAATGACTTGGCCCCCTCAATCTACTCAAGTGGTCATTCTCCTCCACATTCCCAAGTAGACACCTTGCATGCTTCTGGTAGACTTTTCACTTTTTGAGTACAAGCGATTGTGGCTCATTCAACAATACCCAGCGCTGGGCTATGTTCACATTCTCTGGCACAGAAGAAGTGAAGTTCTTGCCAGTAAGAGAATATAGCCTAATCTTAGCTAAATAAGTGACCAGGCTACTCGGAAACATCTCTAGCTTCTGTTTGCTTCCCTCACCCCTGTGTGGGGCTGTGAGTTCAGACTCATGGTGCCCTTGCCCTCATTCTCCCACCAAATTAACCTTAGTTTTTCCAGAAAGATTTTCCTCAAGACAAACCTGACCACAGACACTATCATTAAAAGCTGTGCCAGCCTCAACTCCTGTTCCTCTACATGCCTGCTGAGTTCCTGCTCCCCTGGCCTCACAGGGCTTCCTCCTGCCTCTGCCCATCCCATTTCCTCCCCAAGGAGTGCTGCCCCCGGCCTGCTGCAACCATCTGCATGTTCCTCCTCATGCATTTAGTACCAGTGGGGTGATGCTTGGCACCAAGGCTGTCCCAGTGACCACGGTCAGGGTGTGCTGTCCTCAGCCTTCTTCCTACTGGCCCCTCACCAATGATCTCACAACCCACCTGGGGGCTATGTATGTCCATGCAT
This sequence comes from Condylura cristata, assembly GCF_000260355.1. Classification (NCBI taxonomy): domain Eukaryota; kingdom Metazoa; phylum Chordata; class Mammalia; order Eulipotyphla; family Talpidae; genus Condylura; species Condylura cristata. The sequence continues at coordinate 31,852,246 of NW_004567109.1, forward strand.
TACATCTCTGAGTCCTCTAACTGCCCACCCGTGAGAATTTACAAAAAGGGGGTTATCAGGTTAGCTGCAGTCACCATGTGCCATTCACCTGGTCTGTCCTTTCCAGCTCTGGGTCCTCCTTGCCACAATCTGGGCCCATGAAATTGTTGGAGAAATCTCACTTTTGCCACCAAAGGGGTACCTATCCCAACAACGCCAGTGTCCGGGTTTGCCTCGCAGCAGCAGATGTAAAGCACTTTTCATACATGGACTTGTTTTATAACACACCAGCCGCGAGTCAGGCGCTATCGCTCATTTACAGAGGAGAGAGCTGACGCTACAGGAGCTAGCAGAGCACACAGCGAGGCCAGCAGGCTGGGGAGGGAGGGAGCTGGGCTGGGGCCCTGGTCTGCACAGCCAGAGCTTGGATTCCTTGGTGCTGTCTGTGGACCACACATGGGGCAGGCACCTGCGCTCCAGCTCGGCCTGCCACCTGCTTCGTTCCCCTGTCCTGTATCTGTGCCCCTGAAGGACATGGTGGGGCATCTGAAGGCAGGAACTGGCTATTACTCATTCTTACCTCTGTATCCATCTCAGCACAGGCCTACACTCAATGCTCCTCGATAAATGTCTTGGCTTTCAGGTGAGTGCTCATTCCAATGCATTATTTTCCTTTCCTTAGAACTAAGTTTTTTCCTCAGTAACTGGCCAGCCTTGTTTGAGCCAAGCCAATGAAGGGTCAAGGTGACTAGAGAGAGGTGTGGGGCAGGCCGGGGGCTCACCCTCCTCGTGGTACAGCAGAAACATCAGCCTCTTGCCTTGCCCAGACCCTTTCCAAGCGAGTGCCTGGTCTGTATTCAGGGGGCCTCCAGACCATGCAAGTGGAGCAGCTTGGGCAGCCGGAGATTGCGGGGGGCGAGTGCCAGACGCAGGCTCAGGGGTGCGTTTCTGCACTCAGTCTAGTACCCAAATCGTCCAGTTTGGCTACAATTGTACCTCTTCTTTTTATCTGCAAATTGCACTGGGCTCTGGGAATAACTGTAAATTGGCCTGGCTCTGGCTGAAGTCACATATCAGACCTGAAAAGTGGAGAGTTAACGGATCCCTCCCTTGTCCTGTGGGGTCTGGCTCAGTCTCGCCATTTTGGATTCTGCAACTGTTCAAATCTTGACGGTCTCACTCCACACACAAGGCCCTCACCATCTGTCATGATATAGAGGCCACACAGGGCATGAGTGTAGCGGCATTTGAACAAGGACTTGGGGAATCCAGCTTTGAAGAGTGGATAAGACCATGGAAGGGAAGAGAGATGCATAGGAAGAGTCATGAATGTGTCTTCGAAGAAAATATAAAAATCATTTCTGAGATGTGAACATGGTGTCCATTCATCCACTGATGTCATTCATTAGGACCAATGATTATCAGCTATTAGGTGGGAGGCAAACTGAGGTATTGATCCAGGTCCAATTTGAAAACCAGAAGTCATTCTAATTATCTGAGACAGAGGGGATTGGCCTAGGGACAGGCTAAGGGAGCAGAGCAGGAACCAGGAAGAAGCCCCTGGAACGGAACAGCCATGACCACCCCCTGCGCTCTCTCTCTTATTCAAGTGTGTAAAATATTTTTGGAGCTCTCCATTAGACACTGTTTTTAGATCTCAAGGTAGCTTATTTGAAGAAAAAAATCTTTGCATTGCAAGACAGACTTTTTTTTAAACCTGTGGATCTCATTTGTTGATCCAACCACCATCCTTTTTGGTAAACACGGTCTGAGCTGTGGTCCTCTCACAGGACTGTGAAGCTCTCTAGGCAACCGTCAGAGAAGCAGCACACCTTCAGAAACCTTCAGTAGTTTGTTTAAAAATCAGTCTCATTATTTCATGATCGAGCATCTTATGATTATTTTAGGCAGGAAGAACAGATGAAAAGAAAATTCCCTCCTATGAGTATAGCATCTTAGGCTTTCTAAAACGTTTGCACAAAATCAAGGGGAAGCACAAAGAAATAGAGAAAGAAAGCGGAAGAGCAAGAAACAAAATTATTCTTCAGAGACTTTTTTTTTTTTTTCAAACAGTACACTGTCAAAAGAGACAGCAAGTCAATATCTGAGGGTATTTTAGGGAACTCGTCAGAGGGCAGGAGTTTGAAAACCATAATATCCAGTTAACTTACAGATTTCTGAAAGGTTGGTGATTCCCTTCCAGTATCACAAAATAACATTCACCATCTACCTCTACAACTGCTTTAAGGGAACTAAACACACCAATTACAGCACCTGTGTCTCTAGCCGAGCCAACATCACTTTCTCCTGCTCCTTCACATCTTCCCAAAAATGCACGCGTTCATTCTCTTCCCAGAGCCCATGTCATGGAAGGAATACTGATCCCACAGTGTCTCCAGGTATAGGCAGTGATGCCGAGTCATCAGCACATGCTCTCCACCCCAGGGAGACCAGCTCAGAGGTGAGCATATGACCTTAGCCAGCCCCCTCAGAGGACCGGAGGATTCTTCATGGAAATGCTGGCGTGAGGTGTCTCTCGCTCTTGGCACACTAGCAACATGAAGCTACTGGAGGCCTCTTTGGTCACTAGGTCACCAGTGAGGTTGAAATGAGCTTACCAGGCAGAAGAAGGAGTGGAGAAGAAGACAGAACTGGGGTCTCCAGCAGCTGGGTGGATTAAAACAGGCCCAAGCCCAGTCGGCAGCACCATCTCCGGGAGCCCATGAAATCCCTTTTTGTCTTGCCAGTTGGTGTTGGGGCTTCTTTTTCTTGCTATAGAAACCTGTGGGATAACAACAAAAATACCCTTTCAGAGTGCAACTATTGTTTAGCAGAGACAGCTCTGCTTTACACTTCACTTAATTGAGCCCCAAGTATGTAGCAAATGTTTTCATGTATTTGCTTAATGAATTTTCCTCTATCACCCTACTTGTAGTTGAGGGAGGTATGGTACAGAGAGGTAGATTCACCAGAATAACCAGCATTGGCTGCTATAACACACAGCCCTCCAGTCTCAGTGGCTTAGCTTAGGTTTGTTTCTTGTCCACCTCTCAGTCAGATGAGTAACAGGTAGATTTCCTGGATGAGTGTCCTTGAAATAGTGACTCATGGATCTGGTTCCTGTGACCCTGATATCTTGGATTATTTCATTATTTATCAGTGTGGATATACACTGGGGAATGTGTAGAATGTCACCCGGGATATTCAAGAGTAAGGCCTGAAAACCAAAATTTGCTTCGGCCATACCCCATTGGCCTGAAGCCCATCATGTGGTTCCTGCCTGCGAGGGCCACTGGGAAGCAGCTATCTTCTTATGTGCCCAAAGGAGGGAGAGCAGCTCACAGGTCATTCTTGTGGTGAGTGAGCTTAGTAGGATCCTACCATAGCTTGAAAAGGGAGCCAGGATTCTCAGCCAATCATGCATTTTCACAGCCTTCTATTTCTTGTTCTGATCCTCCCTGACAGCCCCCCAATCCTACACATATTCACATTTTATTAATTACCTCAGTAAGTAGTTATCCTGCTTAAATAAAGGTCAATTTGTATTTTTCCTACAGTATCTTTTTATGAAACAAGAAACTCCCAGCCTCCCTGACATTTGACAGAATCACAGAAGCTGTTCCTATCTCAGTGAAGTGTTTGCCTCATGATGATGTATACGAAGGATTGATCATTTACTTATTCTCAAAGCAGATGGACTTTATAAGGAGAAGTGCTCTGTAATGCAGACATGACTGTGAAGAATAAATCAAATTTCTCTGTGTACTTAGGAGAGAGAATTATTCAAATGCCAGGTCTGCCGCTTGGGTCTACTTATGAACCTGCAATATAGCAAAATGACCACCAGGGGGAGCGCTGGTCCCATCCCTGCGCAGGCAGCTATTTTTAGAGGCTGCTTCTAGCCTCAAGGAAGAAGCCAAAGAAATAAAAGACTATGATTTTTTTTTTAAACCGGACCAACTTATAAATTATTAGTGAGTCCAATAAAAGGCAATTATCAACATTTCCTACTATTTCAAGAGTAATATATTCTATGTTAGAAAAAGAGTCAATTTATTCCATGGCTATGATTCAGACAATGGAAATCGGAAGCAACGGGAAAAGGAAAAAAAAAAAAAAAAAGATTGTAATCCTGTGTAAATCTCTGTCTTTAAAACTCAAATCAGAGGAAGTGAATTCTGCCCTGGTAGCAGGAGCTATTTACCGTGAAGACAATGGCAATTTGATGGACTTAGGGGGCTTGACAAGAAGGAGGGTGGGAGGGGGTAAGGAGAGAATATGGAGGAATACACACCCAGCTATAACTCCTTGTTCTTCCCCCATCTCCAGGAGGTTAAGTCGGAAGACTCTTGCCTAAATAACTGAGTAATAAATCTTGTAATTTCAGCGAGGAAACCTCATTATTTTCAGTTTTATAGGCACAGAATATAATGGAAGCTCAAAGGCCCTGTTGGACTACAAGGAGCCGTTCCACCCTCTGTGGCCGGCCCTGAGCAGCCCTCCTTTGCTGAGCAGAGACTTGGTGTAAGGGTATGGAGTCATCACCGGGAAGCTTGGGGTCCACATGTCTCTTCCCCTGCTCTCTGCACTCCTCAGCTCATCCAACACCAGCCTGGGTGTTGGGACAAACACACCGGATGCAGCCAGGGCATGTGTGGGTCTTGGTTCCAGAGAGACGAAGCCTGAACCTTGCCTCTGCGAGACAGTAAAAGTGAGACCTTGTGGCGGACCACCTCTCCTCTCTCTGCTTCCTTTCTACATACCATCCCATCTCACGGAATGGGTGGAAAGAAGAAACACAACATTCTACATGAGTAGCACAGTGCAGTGAGCAATAAACATTAGCTTTCTTCTCTGATGAGTTCTCTTATTTTCCTAAAGATGGCATAAATAAATCTGAACTGAGTCTGGTTCTGATTTCCATAAATCCTGAGCCTGTTGTCCTGGCTTCCCAAGGATTCCTCTGAAGCTGGTCCAGTGTGGGTGCCCCTCATGAACCCTAAGCCCCCAGCCAGGCAGTCTGGCTGCATCAGGTGTTTGTCCCAACACCCAGGCTGGTGTTGAATGAGCTGTGGAGTGCAGAGAGCAGGGGAAGAGACATGTGGACCCCAACTTCCCATCACCTGCAGTGACAACTGCACAGCCTTCCAGTGATGACCGGAACAGAATACAGGCAGTGGGGTGGACAGCTTTGGTGAGTGTGTGTGTATGTATGTGTGTGTGTGTGTGTGTGTGTGAGTGTGTAAAGCTTAGAAGGAGGTAGGTACCTGGCAGATTGCCAGGACTCTGGGGATCCAGGAAGTGCTCCAGAACTGAGATAACACATCCTCCTAGGAGGATGATGTACTGCAAGGATCAGATCCAATCTGCACGGGACCAGCATTTCTAGAATTATTCAGACCACTTTCTTCTTTCCTACGACTCCTGGTCTGACTGCTGTTTGTGAACAGGCTCAAGCCCCACCTCATGCTCACTTACCTCTCCCTCCTTATACTTTACCCTGTGCCACCCCATTCTGCCTTCTCTCACTCCTCTCTGTGCCCTCAGAGGTGGCCCCACCCTCCTTTACCACCTAGACTTCCTTGCTACTTGGTTCAGGTTGCAAAGCTCTGGCAGGAAGTTCCAAGGCAGAGGAGGAGATCTGGCTATTTCCCCTCCAGCCCTCACTCTGCTTAAGTGGGCGCCTCTGGCAGTACCGGTACCCTCCCTTCCCCACCCCCACCCCACAGTTCCCACCAGGCTCCTCGTGGCCCCATGCTTATTGAGTTACAGCCTTCCCTCTGCTGTACCTCCAACCATCTGATACTGGCTTCTTGCTCTTGATAATCCCTGGGCACCTCACCATCCCTTGTCAATTCCCTCCACCCTGTTGCTACTTCTGAGAGCAGACCCCTCACTAAAATGTCTCCTTTGAACTCCCTGAGGTGATTTCTGTTTTCTAACAGGGCCCTCATGTACATACCTTTCCTTTGTATTTTTGCATTCACAGATTTTGAAAAGGAACTAGAAGGGTGTATGAAATATGAAACGCCAAAGTAAAAAGTGGAATTGAAAAAATGGGAACAGAAGAGTACAGTGGAAATAACGCTAAAAGTAAGAAAACTGCAGCGTATCAGCGACTCCTGACTTGACTGCTGTGGGTCGCACAGGTAGTCCCTGGTGTTCTGGATGCCCACAGGTAAGTGGCATCTATAGGTCCAGAGTCTAATACGTGAGAAAGCCAACAACGTTGCATAATTGCAAGTGTGTAGAGACTGGAGTATCAACAACATTCTCTCGGCTGCAATGAAAAGACACACAGGCAGCACCCAAAGGAAAGGAGGAGGAAAGGCCCCCTAAGGGTGCCCTTGGTAGTGCGCAAGGAGAGGACGTGCCAGGGCTGTAAGGCGGATTCAGAGGGGCCAGGCCTCCCATTGGAGGTCTTTGGGCCCAGATGCCCTGGCAGTTTCCATTGCCATGCTCCACCGGCAGTTCAGCAGAACTAGCCCCAGAACAGGTCTCCCCCACTGTCCGAAAGTGAGGTATTTTTTTAGACTTTTCATAAGTAGAAATGGTGTAAGGAAAAAAAGCGATCGTCATTAATCGACATGGGTCATTTTCTGATTATTCCTAGTCCCCAAATACCTATGACATCATACCACCTGCACTAAAACTTAACAAAATGACACTAATAACACTACTTCAAGTAACACATGAGGCAGAAGCAGGGGCGGTGTGATACACACGCAGCCTGTTTAAAGTGGTTGTTGGGAAAGGACGTTGGGTCAGTTGTCTTCTTGGGGTGCCCGCTAGCTCTGGGACAGCTGCCACAATAAAGACTTGCATGCTATTTGCACTGTTTGCTTTTGTCGTAGAAGCAAAAATCTGCAGGTGCTAACAGGTCTTTCAAAGATGTAAAGTGCTGTAAGGTGAATTTTTGAAGTTTGGGATACCTGTATCAGTGTCTCTCTGCTTCTCTTTCTGCCAATAATCAACTTTCTCACATCTTTGGTTTTTCTCAGTTTTTGGTTACTCAAACGTCCACACTGTCATAATGTTGTACACCACACTGACTTACTCAAGGTCTCTGTTCTAATTCACAGCCTTTTCTTGGGCTTCTAGCCTCAGCTTCTACTGGATTTTCCGTACATCTTCCAATTCAGGTTCCCCAGAGTGAAGTCTGGTTGAACAGCTTGTCTCTCTCGGATGTATCTTTCCATCTGTGGCCACATCATGACCAGTCTTTGGTCAGATACCCATATCTGGTACAATTGGGGGTTACCAGAGAATCACATGCTGAATGGGGCAGCTCTGGGGCTGTGGTATAAGCTGGCAGGGAAGATTAGGAGAAGACAGTGGACAAGAAAGATGTCGTAAATCATTTTTGCTCCTCATAAATAGGCTGTGGATGATTGATGAATATTTGTTTATTTTGGTCCCCTGCAACCCTTGGGGGTCTCTATCATGGCTCACTCCTCTGCAAGGACTTCTTTTGATGATTTTCTTTGACCTGAGAGCAGGTTTCAGAAAGCAGAGAGACTGTGACCTGAACCAAATAGTAGTTTGATAAAGTCATTGGTCCCCAAGCAATAGTCCCCAAAGGGTTTGGTACCATCAGAAAGGATTTCTGTCTGCCCTGAACTGGCCGGGACAGGGAGGTTAGCGATGGCTGGGTGGCTACCTTGAAGGCCTACAACTAAGCATGGTGGGGACGCAAAGCTCCCACACTGCCTGTCTAGAGAGCACGATCCCCTGTAGCATGGACAGCTACCAGCAGAGAACATTCCCCAGAGAGTTCAGTGATGTTGAATGATGGCAGAACTAGAATTCTAGCTCTGCCATACATTAGCTGTATGACCTTGGACAAATTACTTGATTACTGATTCTGTGTCTCCATATATAAAATGCAGACAATACCTTTTGAAGCTGAAACAAGAAATACATGATTTAGTAGTTAAGTCCTTGGAGACTAAGCTCCCCAAACGGTTAGTAATTTTTATGATTATGATTACTGGTGGAGCTGCTGACCTGTTTTTCCAATATTTGCAATGGGACTTAGGTTCCTTGGGATTTGGAGGGAAAATAATCTGTCAAACCAACATGGGGAATTGTGCCACTATGACAAGGTGTCCACAGCATCTCGGGACAAACAAGGACGACTGTACTTCATGCAGCCCAGGGGCTGTGCGTTGAATAATCGATTGTGAGGCCCAGATTTGAAAATACATTTTTTAAAAAGGCAGTGGAACAAGAAAAGATAGCCATTCTCCTTAGGGTCACAGCAGGCTAGAAAGTGTTTTCTTGTGTGTAGAAGCAAGAACTGCTGAGTCCATCATAGTGTTACCCTGCCTCTGAAATCCAGGAGCTTGTAAGGGACAGTGCAGGCAGCCCTGACCTCCTATTCCAGACACCATCTCCAGGGAGGCCCAACTCTGCTGGTCTCTGAGATCCTTTGTTCAAGTGGGAATGTGAGTGATGGTGGCTGAATTCCACAGGCGCTGTCAGGGGAGGGCTGCAGGCGGCAGGCAGCTTAAGCAGCTCTCCTTCTGCTTCCCGAGGGAAGAGGCCTCCCCTTCAGCCCAGAGGGCCATTTCTCTAGCCAGAAGGGAGGGAGCCAGGCACACGCTGAATTATCTCACAAGAGCAATTGGAGTCTACCTTGGCTGAAGTCGGGAGGTTGTAAAATCACTTCCCTGAGGCACTCCAGCACCCAATTTGGAGATGAGTGGGGATTTACATGATTCAACGGAATGTTTCTTTCCAGTATCGGGGCTCAGTCAGTCGTGAAGGAGGAATTTGTGAGCAAAAGTTACAGGCTGTGGCTTGAGCTTCATTCTTGTCTGGAGGGGCCATGGCAGTGAGGCACAAAAAATGCAAAATCTTTGTGAGGTTACAATAAAGGATGCTGGGGGTGGGTGCATCTTTTTCCTTGTGACTCTAGGGTATGTTCCCCTGGGGTCCGGAGGGCTGAGTGAGGAAAACTCCTTCAGAGAAGGGCCCTCTTAGGGCAGATATAATATCACACTTTTCAGGTGCTGACAGCAACTCTACCAGTTGATGATGCTTTTGTCCTCAGGCTCAAGTTGCTGCATGATGAGCCTGAGGAATCTTTTCACCAAGTCTCTGGACACAGTCAGAACTTCCATCAGCAGATCCCTCCCCCAGAAGGGCTGGCTCAAGGGCCCACTTGCCTACTGGCTCAGGGTGATTAGACAGACCACCTCAAACCTTCAGGGCAGCAGCATTCGAAGAGGCCAAGCCGCTGGCTCAGACTCTTGGGAGATCTTTCTTGCAGAGACCTAGTGCCACGAATGAGCCAGTCTGCCAGTGGGGTTCTGGGCAGAACCGCACTGTCACCTCACTGCTTGGAACTTCTACTTCCTGTCTCAACATGGAAATAGTAATCTCTATGCCCTAGGGGTCTTGCGAGATTTCAAGGAGGCAGTGTACTGCAAATTGTCCCCCAATGTTCTGGCTGCCATTGGCTAGGTCTTTGACAAAGAAGGGCCAAAAATTGAAATTTGAAAACTTAAAATCTGTGGTCTGCCGATAGACTGTGCACAATGAAACTTAACTTCACAGAATGGTTGTAAGACTCCACATATGTGCCAGGGATTTGTAGACTCTAGGTTTCATGAAAAACCTGTTATTTGCTCCTTCTGTTAAGTGCTTTCCAGCCCAGAGCCCAGCACCAGCAGGGTGGGGTCCTCTCTGCACTCACTTGGGAGCAGTTTGCCTGTTGAGGCAGAAGCCAGGAGAGGGACTTGCTACATGCACTGGAGCGACAAGTCGTGGGCTCTGCCTTTCCCTTGGTACTTGCTTTTCCCACAGTCACTGGCTTTCACCCACATGGGATTGCGTCAACTCTGGTGTCCCAGCTTTAGCCTTGAGGGGAGATTTCTGGAGTGGATGAGCAGAACCCCCTAGAGCCACAACAGTGGGGTGGCAGTGTGGTTTCTGCTTCTGAGAACAACGAGAAGCTGAGTAAGCATGGATTAGCAGAAGGCAGGCTCGGGCTCAAACCTGATGCCACTGCTTCTTGGCTGTGTGCTACAAGAAAGTCCTTTTACCTGTTGGCTCCTTGGCTTTCTCACCTGCCAAATGGGGACACACCCTTCCTACTGACAGAGCTGTGCTAGAGGTACGGGAACCAGATAGAGCCCACTCAGAGCCTGCTGCAGAGGCAGTACCCGGCAGATGCTACTTCATCACCATTGGAAGAACATGTGACCAGACTAATATCCACCTAATGGACATGTATGAGAACATATCCCCTCTGTGAAGCAGCCATCGTCATGATTAGCTATTTAGAATAATTAGCCATTACTAATACAATACTTAAGTAGTCCAAATCAAGCATCAGACACATTTCTAACTGCTTTACACAGCCAAATTCATTATCATGTGCTGCTCATGAAGATGAATGTGGTCAACCAGCATTCATGAGCCCTAAGTCCTGGCCTCACACCCCTCCCACATCGATCCTGGGTTTGGCCGTACAACTGGCTTTGCTAATGGGACTTCAGCAGGCCCTGTAGAAACACATTCTCTCTCTGAAGTCAGCTCCTCTGGTGCCGAGTATTCTAGGCCAAATACTGCATATTGAGGCCTGACAGGAGTGATCACCATGCATATTGGGGTTCCAGTTCAGCTCTCAGCTGAATGCAGCCCAGGTGTGATTTTTCACAGACTCTGAGCAACAAATTAATGCTGTTTTCAGACACTGAGTTTTGGGGGCGTTTGTTACCCAGAAATAGAAACTAAAACAAGTATGTATAAATTCCTTGGATAATTTACACGAAGAACTTGTTTTTCCTTCCTTACTATTTGTGATCAGCCTGAAAAGCTAAGGGGATGACTGTGAACCTCATGTAAGGTCACTCATTCATTCAACAAACTGAGGGTTTGCTCTTTTCCAGGTAGAGAACCAAGGGCTGGGATACTAGGGTGAGGTCAGCTCCGGCCTTCCTGATGCCTCCAGTTCATGACAAAGATTTATCCTCCTTGATGCCCTATGAAAAAAAGGGAAGCCCTCCCATCTACTTTCCATCTAAATCTGACTTTAGCTGGCTTGTAATTCCAAAGACAGGAAACACAGATCGCCTGTAACATGAAGTCAGCATGCCTGCAACCCCTCTCTTCTTCCCACCTCCTTCTTCTGGGGTCAGTTTCCTTATTGTTGAACTGAGTATCAGAATTTTCATATAAAACTGCCACAAGCACTACAAGGGCACAAATACTCATTAATATTTGTACTCGTCCTGTTACCTCCAGAAATTGAGAACCTACATTCAATTTCAGGGTAATTGGTTGGAGGGCTGTTCAACGGGCCATCATTCCCGGCCCCATCCTGCTCCCGCGGACTCTGATGTCGACAAGCATTTTGAACCTCGCTTTCCTGCTTGCTTCATTCCTGCAAACTCCCCGATCCTTCACACTGGAAAACTGAGCCTGGCCCCTTGTCCACAGAGTTTCACCAAAGGCTCAAGCACATTATCTCAGTTACTCTTCCCAGAGGCCTGCCACGCAGGTGTCCTCAGCCTCATTTTACAGTTGGGATAGCCGAGGCTCAGAAAGCTAACGTGATTTTTGCAAGGTTACAAAGAAAATGAGTGGCTGAGCCTGCCTTGAAACCAGGTGCCCTACATCCTGTCTCAGACTCTTTCCAAACCTCCCCCCCCACAACACTACTCAAGTCCCCTGTTGCATCACAGAGAGCTCGAGAAGTGCATTCTAAGGAACACACTCGCAAGCATTCTCAAGGAAGGGAGGCACACATGATTATTTTCTTACACTGAGTATGTAGGAGGCATTAACATTCACCCAGGAGCTGCTGAAATCCACTCAACTGGAACCAAGACTGGCGAGAAGGAGACTGACCAAATTTGTTTACAGTGGGCTAATCCGCTCTCTCTCTCCACACAGCTTTATGAGTGGAGAGACAAGTCTAATTGCAGACTGACAGCCTGAGCGTCTCATGGGAAGACAGTGCCGAATAAAAGTATTTGATCCATATTATTTTTGCTAGTCCTGTAGTTGGCAGAGAGATGCCTTAGATTAGCATTTTAGAAGCACACGGTTTCACAGTAGAGGTAATAGAGACAAGTTAGCCTTTCAGTGTGGACACAGAGAAGTCAGTGATTGTCCAAGGTCATGCAAAGCGGGTCTGGTAGAGATTGGCATATGTGTCTAGAAGCTGACACAGGAGTTATGGAGTTCCCACCATCTCCTCTTGCCCCCAAGCAGTTCCTTGTGTCTATCAGGAGCTTGGAGTTCCAGTCTCTGGGATTCAGTTTCTAATATGGTTTCTTTGCCCCAGTCTATCTTTCAGGTTTCATGGGAGTGCAAACTACAAGTCTGACCCATCAGAGGATCTTGCTGCTTCAATTTGTCTCGTGCCCTTCATATCCTTAGGAATGGACTCTAAATCCTTAGTCTCAGCCAAAAAAAAAAGTTCTTTGATGTGGCCTGAGCCTTTGCATCTTCATGGCTCTACCCATGCTATCTCCTTTGTCTGGAATGTTCTTTCTTCCTCCTTTTGTCTACATAAAATTCTACCAACTTCTAAACCCACCTGCCTTCTTCAAAGCCCAAACCACCTATACATGGTCATTCCTGGTTGCTGTCAGCCTAGCCTGCAGATGCCAGGGCCATGCCATCCAGGGACAGATCTGTGATGGGCAAGGACTGTGTTCTCATCATTACTGAGTGTTCCGTGATGCCACAGTGCCTGGGTCCATCTTGGATGCAATGGCTACAATAACAAATTGGCTGTGTTGTTATTTTAGCCAAAATAATGTGAAATACTAGTGAACAGATGGGCTTGGTCAGCTTCCCCAGAGCTCATGTTCCATCTGATTAATCCATCGGGTCACTCCTGGTGTGAAGCTTGAAAATTGCATCTCTTTGAAGAAGTCTCACTCAACACCACTGACTCAAAATATGTAGAAAAATGGCACACACGTGTGTCTACTGTATGAGCTTCTCAGAGCCCCTCACTCCACGGTGGATGCTTCACATGGCACCCTGAGTCCTAGCTGAGGGCAAGTCCCTGTGGCATGGCTGCAGGAAAGTGCTGCTGGAGTACAGAGGGGATGTAGAGGGGCAGGACGGTGGGTTACAAAGAGAAGCAGCGTCCTACATGCCTGGAAAGATCTGTTGCTTCAGGTTAATGTAACAGACATTTGCTAGATGCTATGTATGTGTGCACAGGTGTCTGTGGGTATGCGGGACACTCCCACCACAGCCCCACCCTCCCACTAACTCCACTCTACAGGAGAGAAGATTACGGCTCAGGAGTGGAATGAGCAGTCCAGTCACAGCTGGTTCACAAGAATGTTGCACTAGAAAGCTGCAGTCACCCCACTGCACTGCTTATGATCTAAGCAAGAAGTACCTACTATGTGCCAGCACTAGGAATATGAAGATGGCTTAAAATATCTGTTTTAGGGTCCTCCTTGTGGTGCAGAGAGTTGGGATGCAGCACTGCAAATGAGTGGCAACTTCTTCACTGCAAATGAGCAGCAACTGCTTCAGTGCGAGTTTGATCCCCTGCCCCGGAGGTGACCCACATGGCACAGCAGATCTCTCCTGACCTGCCCGCTGCTCCCCTCAGCAGTGTACTTCATCATTCTGCCTATTTTGCTCCCCACTCTGTCTCTGATGAATCCTCTCACTGCCCCTGAATCTCTGGCTTGTACCCTTAGTTCTGTATGCATAAATAAATAAATCTTAAAAAAAAAAACTCTACTCTGAAGAAACCCTGGTGTAACAGAAGTGTATGTGTAGAAAGTACCAAGCATTTCCATGCAACGCAAGAGGGGTGGAGGGTAGAAGCAGGGGAGCAGGGGCATTCCACTAGAAGTTTAGAGTAGCCTGCACTTGATGTCCTTGAGAGGGTGATTGAGATCTAGTGACAAGTTTTGCACATCTGTTCACCACTGTGGCCCCTCCCTGCCTGCTCCTGGAGCCCATGAAGCCAGTGGAGGCTTGGAGAGCCAGTTCTGCCCGGCCCCACCACTCTCACAGAGGCTCAGAGGCCAGCCTCAGTCCCCCCGCCCCCGCCCAGACTTCCAAGAGATCTCAGAAATCACAAGTGGGACAAACCGGCCCCCTCCAAGTAGGTGGTCTCACAGAGGGGCAGCAGAGCCAGAGCAGGGGCATCCTGTGCCACCCGGGGTGAGGGCGTGCAAGAACCAGACAATGAGACCATTGATAAAGCCCAGGAACTCGCTCCGGTGTAAAAAACTTCGGTTTTTAACTGCAGCCAAATTTCAAGAGAACTTTCCCAAAAGACCACCCAGATTTGGCCAAAACGGCTAGCTACACCCAATGCCTTCTTTGAGGATAGATCTTTAGTTTCTGCACTAATGAATCAGACCCTGACACCCTTGCATCTCACCCCTTCATTGCAAATACAGAGCTTCAACATGAATGGGGGAGAGCAGGCATGCATCAGGCTGTTTGTAAAGCTTCCGATTGAAAGCAATTACTCAGACCAGCCCCACTTTGCTTCCAGCTGAAATCCCACACTAATGCCTATTGGCCGCAGCCTGGGACTGATGAAGCAATCAGGAGGAAAAACAGATACCACTGACCTGCAATCTTACAAAGGGCTGGAGGGGAGGGTGATGAAGGCCAAGCAGTGGACTGGAGGAGGCTGGGGAGGGGTGGGGTGCAAATCACTGTTTGCAGATTTCATGCACACACATACCCCCACCCATCCCTGGAAAGACACTTCAAACAAACTAGCAAAGCTGTCTGCTGTGCCATCTACATAAACTTGCAGCCAGTAAGTTTCTTGGAAAAGCTTCCTGTTCCCCCTCCTCCCCGGCCATCAGTAGGGTGGCCAAATCCAAGCTGAAGTTGCTACCCTAAGTTGCTCCTGGAGTTTTCAGCCTTTGAAGGCCCAGAATGATACTAGAACCTACGCAGAGATGGAGAAGCAGGTCCTGGCACTCTGTCTGATGACCTTGTAACTGAAATTGTTTTATCAACTTTTGCTGGTAACATCCTCTCTCTGGATTCTGAAGACCACCCCAAGCACCTCTACATTCTACCCTCCTCCACTGTCCTCTCTGCCCAGGCTCCCCTTTGCTTCTTTGTTCCCCTTTGTTGATACTTAAGTGAAAGCCCCCATCGGGTGAAGGACACAGGTCGTGGGCAGGGGGAGTAGTGACAAAAGAGTGGAGGCCTGTGGCAACAGCCCAGCACCAGCTGTTCAAAGACCTCGATGGATTCTTCAGATCTTTCATACTGGTGGGGGATGTGTCCATTTTACAGATGAAGAAACTGAGGGCAGGAGACATGATGGTTAGTGGCATTTTCTGCCTTACAGCTGGGTTATTCCTTCCAAGCAAACGGCCTCTACTTGCAGCACTTGCTCCTCCCTTGTCCACAAGGGGCAGCTGCAGACGAGCACAGAGGCGGCAGCACAGTGCTTCCAAAGCTATTCGGAGAGCACTGGCCTGGACCTGGACGCTGTGTGCCTGTGGCAGTCCAGGCCAGCAGGAATCGCTCCCCTCTGAGGCCATAATGCACGCCTGATCTAGATAGTGAAACGTGCTTCCCTGGGACAAGCAATGCGTTTTCAAAATGAATTGCCATCTCTCTGTTCTGCATGGTATTTTACAACCATCTATCTTTGATTATGGAATGCTACCATTAGGGTAAAATCCTCAAATGCAAACCTACCCATTTTTGGCACTCATCTTAGAACATTTTGGCTGAAAGCTGGTAAGTGCCCCACTGCCAGGCAACAAGCACGGGCACACACACTATACACTCGGTCTTGGAGGTAGAGCTTGATTTCATTTGACTCAGCTTCTCTCTTTTTATTCTAACTGTGATTATCTTTCCATTTTTTGTTCCCTGGAAATGACCTTTTTTCTCTACACTAGGGGATAATGGACAGAAAACTGGACATGGAGCCACCAGACCCTGGCTTTTGTCCTGACAGTAAGTAGTCTTGCCACCAACCACCGCCCCCCCCCCTCAAATGTTGCAGTTGGGTACATTATAAACCCATAACGCCAAGACTCACCAGCTGTGTGATTAGAGGCAAATTACTTAACCGCTCTGAAACATAATGTCCTCATCTTCAAAACGCCTTAGTATCACTAGCCTTCAAGATTGCTGTGAGGATTACATTAAAAGACATGGAAAGCAGAATACACAGGTCCTGGTGTATTCTTGCTTCTGCTTCTTGCTTCATACCTACCTAGTCCTGCCTCTCAGGATCTCTTCAGGATCAAGATATTTATCTCACAAGATTATTTGGAGGATTAAATGAGAAAATATGTCTGAAATTATTGTGAAATACTAAACTATTTTAAACAATCATTTGCTAATTTGTTCAATCAATGAGCATTTCTTATTAAAGATTCAGTGTAAAGTGATGTGATTATAAAGAAAAACCAGAGAGAGAACTAGCCCTAGAGAGATTTTCCTTCTTGCTAAGTACCCCCACATCCCTGGAAAACCCTAATAGGAGGCAGTAATGAAAAGTGTTGGTAACGAGTTTATGACGCTCAGAAAACAAGCGATACCACCAGACACAGACCTCTGCGGGACTAGTCATGGAGGAGATCTTTGGTGGGAGGGCAGGAGATCTGGGGGCGGGTCTAGGAGGAGCATAGTAGTCAAAGTGTGAGGAAGGCAAGGGGAACCAGGACTGAGGTAGGTGATAATTAGGGTGCAGTGGCTGATAAGGGCACACTCATGGGGAAATTTCCTAGGTTTATAGTGGGGGAGCCAAGAAGGGTTTTTGAGCAGTTTGCTTAGAGATGAGTAATGTACAAGGAGGCTTGAACAAGGACAGAGGCTCACTAGGAGTCTGTTTTGATAGTTTCATAGAAGCAAAGGTCCTGAAATGGGTTCAAGAGAGTGAGAATGAAGGAGAGAAGTATGGTGGGAAACTGTTACAGAGAAAATGGTAGGCCAAAAGGCATCAGGGAAATTTCGAGGAGCTGGTCTAGGAAGGAAGACAATATTGTCTACATGTTAAAAGAAAAATAATTCACTAGAATGCCAGGGGACAGAAGGAGACATATCAGCCTTTTGTAGGACAGCATTCCTCAGCTTAAGCACCATTAACATTTGGGGGCATGTAATTCTGCATGGGAGTTGTCATGAGCACTGTGGGAGGTTTAGCACATGCCATGCCAGATACCAGGAGCACAGACTCCAAAGTCATGACAACCGTGTCTCTATATGTTCCTTGAAAGGCAAAATCATCTCCCAGTAAATTCACAGCTGCAGGGTGAGGTCTACTCATGGGGAAAGTTGTATAAACAGTGAAGGAAAATGAGACTATATGTTCCCCTGCAGAGTCTGTGGACTTATGTCAGGAACCTGGACTCTAGATGGATGGGACAAGGAGAGTGGGAGACAGAGAGTTGGTAGGATGAACTGTGTTCCAGAAGTGCACCCTGAGCTGCCCCAAGGTGTCCTGATAAAACATCTTCATCTTTATGAAAGCTCAGTGAAATAACAGTCACAACTGCATCACTCATGGAAAAAGGAGAAAAAGCAGTTTTCCAAGTGGGTCAGAATGAGGGTAGAATGAAGAACAAAAGGGTCCACACTTCAGAAGTTAGAAGTGAGGTACAGAAATCAATGCCGGGACACAGAATTGCTGTTCACTTCTGTCAAATGATATACATTTCTGAACAACCAGAGGCAACAACAACTAGGGACCTTATTAAAATTTCCATGTTGAAATAAAACACACATTTCTTAAGCGTGCAAGTCATTCAGTGATATTTTTCACAGCTTTATTTGAGATTAATAATGATACTTGCCAATCCTGATAATGAGAGATCTAAAGACTCCCAGAGATATCAAGACAGCTGTACATTCTCAGACAAGTTAATTGACTTCTCTGGGCCTCCATTTCTTCAACTGCAAAATGAAATGTATCATTTCTATCTCATAAACTTGTGAACATTAGTAAAATAAGACATACGGCAAGACTGCCACATTGGAGGTGATTCATTATTGTCTTTTAAAAATTCACTCCTCCATCCATTCCTCCACTTGTGAATACACCTGGGAGAGTTAGAGATTGTATCATCCAGAGGCCAGATATATGGCTGGTATCATGATTCTGGAGAATGTTTCTAGAGGTGCCAATTATATATATATGGGCTTCTTGGTATAAGCATGCTGCATCTTAACGATATCCAGAATGAAAAATGAGGAGTCCATTCAATTACCCACATTTCTCAGGCTCCAGATGCTTGATAATAATTTGTAGAACCTCCTTGTAACTGTTAGCACATTCTATAGGTTTCTGGTTGTTAACAGCTGAACTGATACACCCATATTCACCTAGTTTTAGTCTTGCAAAAGAGACTGATATGACCACAAAAGTTCTAAAAGCCCCACAAAAAGATGTTGAATTCTGGAAGTTTATCTTGGTTTGAATTTTGCCTTCATCTGAAAATCTGATCCCTTTCCAAAGCTGGAATTGGTTAAATAGTAGGTATCCACAACCATATGGACATTATTTCTCAAATGGTCTGAAGGACAGTGGCCTTTGGTGTCTGGAACTTTAGGATATTTGGCTAATCGATGCCCTAGTAATTAATTAACCATGTTGAATGAGAATCAAGTGAGTTATGTTGGTTTCAAACATTAGCTAGATCTTATGGGTCCCAGTTGGTAGACACCTTTAACTCCCTGAATAGTTTTATTCCTTCTGGGTGGTATTTCTGCATAAGATGTTCACTATTGCTTTTTTCATCCTGTCTTTGATGACTTGTCTGCCTGGGGTAACCACACAGGAGAAGATGAACCGGTGAGTCAATTACAAGTCTGAGCAGAATTTGCATGTAAGAATCAGCTGGTGGGGAACTGAGACAGTTTCATGTTTGCAACTGTCTATTTTAGGATTGAATGTTATCTCCTTTCATGTTATTACTAACTCAGTGAAGGAGAACAGGACACTGGAAAGAGCGTATACTTGTTGTCAGCTAGGTGGTGTGAAAGTCATAGCACTTATGCTCAGGACCTGAGTAATATGAAATGAATCACTTAGTTTCTGTGAGCTCCAGTTTCCCTGTCTGTGAAATGAGAATAATGTCTTTTTTATAAACGTTGATGAACATGAAATAAAATGTCATATATTTCATATACTCAACCCAACATATGTTAATTTTTTTGTGTATGGACAGTAATACCTACTTATCTATTTGTGAGTCATAAGAATACCAAGCTCAATGTTTGGGGTAAGATAAAATTAAGATGATGTGTATAAAACCATCTTGGACAAGGCAAGAGACTATAGAAACACTAGGTTATTTCACTCTAGAAATGAGTTTACTTTGGGCTATAGGGACGTGAACGGAAGTGATATTTTCCTATGTATATTGCAACTTTACCCATTCTATTTTCTTGACTTGTCCGACCTGACTTTCTGTTTTTTTTATATGGTAACATCAAATATTTTGTGGTATTTAACCCTTTATTTATCCTCTGGAATAATTTCAAAGCAGTTCCTGTTACCCAAGCATTAAAGATTTCCAGTAGATTCTTCTCATTCAAATAATAATTCATTCTGAATCATTACTTTCAAATGCTAGAGCAAAAAAGATTCCTTTCAAGTAACAGTTCAGAAGGGGGAAAGACATTTTTATAAGCAATTAATTTGCATCTTGTATTGAAAGCAAATACATTTCAAAAAATCAGAAAATTCATCTTTACTAATTAGAAGATAAAAGCAAGAGAACTGTGCTATAGGAAATCTCTACTGATATACTCTTAATTATAAAGCTTATCAATGCGATCCTTTCTGAAAATGAACAAAGAGTCTTGAAGTTTGATGAACTTATCAAATAAGGCAGACTGGTGAAGAGGCAAATTTGAAGTCAAGGCAAAGGAGAACCAATTAAATACTTTACAGAGTGCTGAAGAAGGAAATCCTGAGGTCTTTGTGTCTAATGCCAGTATGTCTGACCATGGCTTTGAAAATGGAAAACATGGTGAAAAAACGTTGCTGAGTTCAAATTCTGTCACTGGCAGTTACTGTGTGTGTTGTGTCAGACAAGCTATTTGAATTTTCTGAGCCATAAAGTTGGAGGAAAGTAAGAGGAAGAATTAATTTATAGAATGTTCTCAAAACAATGCCCGGTACTTTGTAAGCATTCATTGCAAGCTGTTGCAAATGATGTTGTGTGACTGTTACTGTCAATTTTGGTTTATCTGTTCTCTTTGAGGGTTGATAAAAATTAGAGTGCATTTATATGTGTAATTGCCATGGAACCTCTAAGTTTGCCATTAATGTTAATTTTTTTTTAATTTAACTGGCGCTTTTTTATTACCTCTACATAAAATATTATACACACTAAAATTAAAAACAGTGATAGGCATTTACATTTTTAATGGTGTAAATTTGTTTTTTAAGTCCATGTTTACCATTCATTAAAAGTTTTCAATTGCCTTATTTTTTATTGAGGTAATACTGGTTTACAGAACAGAATGTGCTAAAGTTTTAATAGAAAAATGGGGTTGTTTTAAGAAAAGTCATTTTAAAATAAAGATGATGAAAGAAAGTAAAAATCTTCAGCTTCACATAGCAATGGGTTTCTACAATTTTATGCAAATAATATACTTTAGCATGTGTTTCTTTAAAAAGGTAAGATTTAGTTAAGACTTTTTCCAGTCCTTTCTATTTACTGAGATTTGTTTTATGATAAAGACTATGATTTATCTCAGTGAAGATTCCATATGTATTCAAAAATGTATATTCTAAGGAGCAGAGAGGTGTGTGTGTGCGGGGGAAGTATGTATTCTACTACTGTTGGGTGTAGCACTGTCATTCAGTCAAAGTGGTTGTTAATGTAGCTCAAGTTTTCATCTCCTTGTTCTATCAATTACTGTACAGGGATATTGTAATCTCCAACTCTGTGGGTTTGTCAATTTCTCCTTTCAATTTTATGAGGTTTTACTTCGCATATTTTGAGGAGCTGTTGTTATATAGTTAAATTAACATTTAGAACTGTTTTGTCTGTGTGATGATTTATCCCTTATCATTATGAAAGCTTTTCACTGAATCTGGAAATCACCTTTGCTTTGCAATTGACTGCTATGTCTTGCTGTCTTAGGATTAGTTTTTGTGTAGTAATTTTGCCTAATATTTTACTCAAATTTGCCTGACTCTTCATATTTTAAAGTTTACTTCATGTAGATAGCATGATGAGTCTTGCTTTATTACCTAATCTATGCTCTTTTAATCATAGTATTTAGACCATTTATATGAAATGTAGTTATTGTCCCATTCTATTTTTCCTTTTGTATCATCTTTTATATTTAGTCTATTTTCTAGTTCCAAATTGATTGATTAATGTGGTTTATTTTGTTTGGCAATTACTCTAATATTTACATTAATCATCACTAATTCATCACAAAGTTACCTTTAAATAATGTGATATCACTTCTAATATAGTTTTACTCTGCTGAATGACTTCCTGAGACATTTCTTATAGTGCAAAATGAATTTTAACAATGAATTCTCAATGTTTTGGTGTGAAAAAAGTATTTCACCTTTATTTTGAAGGATATCTTTGCTGAATGTAAAATTTTACATGGAGAATTTCTCCCCTCTCAGCCCTCAATAACTTTAACAAAGTAATTCCATTATCTTTGGCTTGCATAGTCTCAGAGATCTATTTATTTCTTTGTAATATATCTCTTTTTATTGATGGATTTTAAGATTTTCTCTTTATCATTGATTCTTAGCAGTTTGCTTATAATGTGCCTTGATATGGTTCTGTAGGTTCTTATCAAATAAGCAGGGGGTAATTTACCATTACAAATTTAAAAATGTTCTGTGTTTCACATTCCCCTTTCCTTTGTATAGTCCAATTGCATGTATGTTAGCTTCATATTATCCCATGGAACACTGAGTGTCATTTTTGGAAGTACCTCTATGTTTCATTTTGGATATTTTCTACTACTGTAATTTCAAGTCTACTAATCTTTTCTTCTGCAATGTTTATTCTCATGAGCTTATCCAATGAAATTTTCATTTTTTATTGTAATTTTCAGCTTTAAATGTTTTATTTGGTATTTTAAAATATCTTATAGTCATATTCCTAATCTTCTTAAATACTTTAACATAGTTACAATAATATTTAAAATCCTTGTTTTCTATTTTCATCACTGATACTAAGAACTTGGAAGGATAGATAACATCTAGTTTAATTGACTCATGTGAGCCTTATGAGATAAGGGAAATGTTAGATAACAACCAGACTACTCTGCTAAACATCTTATGAATATTGACTAACCTAATTTTTATAGCATCCGTTTAAAATTGTTGATGTCATCCCCTCAGTTGAAGGCCAGAGAGGAATTAAAACAACTTGTGCTAAGTCACCTTCCTCCCAGTGCCAAAGTCAGGCTTTCTAATCCGCAGATGAGTGTTATTTTAGCACTACTGCTGCTACCCTCACTAATCCCCTCACCACCACCACCCCCCCGCCAAAAAAAAATGCTTTTCAAAAATAACTAAGCAAAGCAAGTATTTAAGTTGGAGCTAAGGTGCCCAAAGGCTTCTATAACATTTTCCACCTGACATTCACACTGATGAAAAATCAACAAAATATCTTAGGGGATTGAAGACACACACAAGAGAGGAACACAAACATAGATTTTTTTTTAATAGGTCAAATAGGCAATAATCAAAAAAAAAATCTTAATCATGATCTTTCTTTTTGTCAAGGACATCGATTGTTTACCAATGTTTCCAGAAGGAGGGCAATGTGGGTATTTGTATTAGTTGTAGAAATGACTGGAAGTCAGTGTGTATTCAGGCTACTTGGATTTTTTATATAAACAAGTAGACTAGTAGTTGTGATGTGAAAGTGAGTCTCATAAATAAGGAGACTTGTTCAGGATAACTAAGCTTTATCCACACTGCAAGTGGCATTGGATATAGGCTCTGGAGAGAGGTCAGTCCGAGTTCAAATTGTGTTCTCATCACTTAGTGTCTATAGACCTTGGGCAAGTCACTTACACTCTCTAAGTTTCAACTTTCTGACCAGTAGAATGGAGGTAATATATATTTCATAGAATGCTGTTAGAGGTTAAGGGAATTCATATAAAATACCTACCACAGAACCTAGCCTATAGTAAGCTTTTAGAAAGTTATTTTTATTACTCTGGTTTTTTTCCTGAAATTCTTTTTTTTTTATTGAAAGTCCCTTTTACTCCCCCCCCCCCAAAGCTTAGGTTTTAGAATCAAATAATCTTGGTTTTAATCCTTGCTTTTCCACTTACTACCTAAATAACCTCAAGTAAGTATTTTCATTACCTTATGAATCTGTTTTACTTGCCATTAAAATAGACCAATTCCTATTCCACAGGTTCTTATTTAAATTTAAATGATAGAAGATTAAATGAGAACTTAGATTTGGAACCATTAAGTTTGCTATGCCTGAGAGGCAATCCATGCAGAGATAAAATGGGACTTTTGGATAAACAAAACAGGATTTCAGAAGCAGGGTCTAGATTGAAGGTCTAAATCTAAGAGGTATGAGCTTAGATGGTTATGTGAAGCCAAAGAAATGTGTCCTTAGGGGTGTGGAAATGTAGAAAAAGAAGCAAAGCTAGATGCACCATGAAGAGTTTCAACTTTTAGAGGAGTCCAAGAGAGGAAAGATTTCAAGAAGGAAACAAAGGTGACTAGAGGGGAACTTTCCATGGGATTTAACAACATAGAGATCACCAGAGAGAGACTGAGCACTCTCAAAGTCAAATTTAAAACATTTCAGTTTCTTGATGTAGCTTCCAAGTGAGTGAATGGGACTGATTCAATCACAGAATTAGTGACAATCAGTCTTAAATATAAGCTGAGCCACCTCATTAGGATGAATTCCTGGTAATAATCAAGGTTCAGCCTTCTGACTTTTCCAGCCTAGGACTAATTATTTTGTGATCTGAATTGCTGAAGTAGCCACATTCTGAGGTCAAGCACTTAATTTTCAGGTTGCAAGTTCAATTCCAGATTTTAGGACCTTGCCCAATATGCTGTCCTTTTCAGAAGGCAGATGGGAAACACCCCCCTGCTCCATATGGTGATGGCTTTCCATACATTTTTGATGATGATGGAGGAGTTGATGAGCATGTATAGGGTAGAGAAGGTTTGAGAGAAGAAACTATCATGCATGTCAAGCTTTACATACATAACCTCATCCCAGATTCAAAATAGTCTAACAAATTGTTATTATTCATGTTTTTGGAAGTAGAAAGTCATTAAGAAGCAGAAACTAGTTTCACGCCACATGTTTGGTGGTCTCTAAGTCCCTTTCTGTTATCTCAGTTGTCTTCTACTATGTTACATATTGCTACAGATATTGCATAAAGGAATATGCAATTTGACTGTGTTCAAAACAACTGGCAAAATACTAAGTTAATTAAACTGAAATGCAGAATTTCTCAGAGCTTTTGATATGGAACATTTGAAATCTACAGCACTTGAATTGCCTGAGATTTATTTAAGTGTATTTGACCAGGGAACTTCTCTCCCTCCTCTTCCCCTGTGCACATCTCAGGAACCAGAACTCCCACAGAGGAACTTGAGGAACTCTACAATGACCCTGTGGCATTTCTATAGATGAATAAACTAAAAGTCAGGTCATTATGGCTTATACTAGCACATCAAACTAAAGCAACTAAATCAAATTAGCAAACTAATGGCTAGATTAAAGACCTGGAATCTGTGTTCTATATTAAACACCTTGCTGCTTGAATGGATTTCCAGTAGCAGGGCAATGCTTTAAAATGATCTGGCAAGATTTACTAAGCCACCAATTTGTTAGTGATTTCTTAAGTAATTGAAAAATTGATATGATTCCTTTGGAAAGTCATTTGGCCAGATAGGTTATAAAACCACTTGTATTCTTCTACGCAGTCATCCCACTCTATAGAATGTATCTTCAGTACATTATAGTGGACATAGAGCACCTGGATACTCAAACTTATAACTGTCTGACATTGGGGAGAGGAACAATATACAGCCATCACAAATACTTTGCATTCCTGCTATAAGTGGAAATACCATGATATAAAATGTAATACTCAGAATGATCTCAACTCATAAAAAGAGTGAAAGGAAATATAATAAAACATCAATGGTGGGAGGGTCTGGGGTCACTTTTGAATAATCATTTCCGTGTTCTTTTTCATGAGAATGTATTGCTTTTAGAGTCAGCAAAAACAAATTACCTTAAAAAAACATTCAGTGGAATGATAAGAGAAAATGTTGCTCATACTGATACTGGCCAAAGGCTGGAGCCCTGTAATCACTTCATGCGTGGTTCTGGTGAGCTTGGTGTGCTCTTGCTTCAGTGATAGCATTAGTGTATACGCCTCAGTCTAGACATCATGTCACAAAGCTTTTAAAACTACAGCAGCAGAATCCTGTTCTGTCTAAGCTTTTGCTTCCATCCATTAATACTGTTTTCTTCCATTTTGACATAACGCAGTCTCTGTGGGTTTACAATGACATTATCTTGACAATTTCTGTAGTGAGATGCAGAAATAATACTGGAGTCATTTTCTGTTCCCAAGCCTTCACCCTGAACCTTCTCTCCTACCTTTCAGTGACTAGAAATCGTGTGTTTCTCCATGTCCTTATGCTTCAAACTTTACTATTAAGACAACAGATGAGAAAAATGACATGTGGACAAAGACTTGGGTCATTTGCATGTCTATATACCAGGAGTATTTAGTCAGGTTCTAAGTGGGAATTAGGGCCAAATAATCTCCAAACAGCATCACTCTATTTTTTATAAATTGATTTCATTTTTTCCCCCTGCCTTTCCCTCCTTTGTCTCTTTCCCTTTCCTAAATATTTACTGAGCACCTTCCTTGTGTCTGGCACTATGATAGGTACTGGGACTTCAGTCACAAACAGTTTAATACCTGCGTTTAGAGTGCTTACAATCTAGTGAAGAGGACAGAAATCATGCAAGTCATGTTTTAAGTAAGTGCTAAGAAAAGATGTGTTGAAATGAACAAATTGTAAGAAGGAAGGCATCTAACATGTCTGGATATTGAGGATGGTTTCCCTATAGAGCTGATGTTTATGATGAGACTGAAAAACACCTAGGCGCTAACCAAGTAAACTGATAGTTTAATTCATTCAGGATTGGGTTTTGCAGGGGTGTGCTGGAGGGAGCAGGGAGGATTCAGGATCCAGAAAAGCAGTTAATATTTTAAAATGATGGCTCAAAAAACAAAACTGATTATAAAAGAAAATGAAGAGAGAATGCTCAGTGGAAGTCCAATGGGGGCCAACCAAGTGCAGTGAGAATCCTTGAGCATCAAAAGATAAAAAGGAGAAGGTGTGGAATCCTCAAGTAATTGCTGACACTGCACACACATTTAAGAAATGGCCACTTGTCATTTGAAGTATAGTATCAAAGACTACTTATGACCAGACTAGTGAAACACTCCTCCGCTATATAACTTTTCCAGCTGCATAGCTGGTTGAGGCTTGGTTCTTGTAACAGATTTTATCCAAAACAACATAAAACAACAGATTAAAATGAAGAAGCAGAAATAAGAATCCAGCTGCTTTCTGTTAAAGCAGACATTAGAGCTGTACAAAAGTGTAAAACAATGACATTCTTTCCACTAATTATTTTTCTTGGAAGAGCATTTCTAATAAAATCATGCTATTTATGGTAATGTAACAGATTTGCTACTGTAATTTTAATTTAATACAAATTTAAACATTTCTCAGTTTTGATTTCTTGAACATTGATAAATGCAGCCCTTTTGAAACAAAGGCTCTTTAGAGTCCTCAGACATCACTGGATTATGAGAGGTCCTGGGACCCAAGTTTGGGAACTAGAGTTAAAGAGGATATCACGATTACCCCAGCCTCCTGTCTAGGGTTTCAGCCTTGGAGGGTGCTCATTTATCACGAGTAGCACTCACTACATGAGATCTGCCATGTTTTAGGGAGATAATTGTGGCATTTATCACAGCAGAGGCTTCTGGCTCTCTGAGGCTGTGTCAGTTCATCTGGTGCAGAGCAAGTCTGCCCAGGGGCCTCACTAGGCCTGGCCACGGGCCCCAGAAATGGCCTGCGCAAAGGGCGACTGCTCCCAGTGAGGTGAGCTTGTGGATGGTCCATCTTGCCTGAGTGACCTGGGCTAGCTCCTGAATAGGCAAACTTAATAAAATTAAAAATATGAGTATGTATTCAGCCTTAAAGAAGAAGGAAATACTGCCATTTGTAACCACCAGGCTGAAACTGGAGGACAATATGCTAAGTGAACAAATCAGACAGAAAAATAATGTATGATCTCACTTGCAATGTAGAGTCTCAAAAAGTTGAACTCATAGACGCAGAGAACAGAATGACAGTTATAAAGGGCTGTGGTAGGGATTTGGGGTGGGCGGGTCAGAGGGTACAGGGTACACACTTTCAGTAAGTATCTTCAGTAAGAAGATACGTATGTTCTGGGCATCTTCTACATAGCACCATGACTGGTTAACCACACTGCATTGTGTATGGGAAGTGTACACAGTGTGTATCAATGTGAGCTGATAGATGTGTTAGTCAGCTTGATTGTGATGATTATTTCATAGCCTATATTTATAGCAAACTAACATGCTGTGCACTTTATATATGTTTGATTTTTATCTGTCAATTTTACCTCAGTAAAGGTAAGGGAAAAATCAGTGCCTGTTTTTGTACTATCAAGATGCCTTTATAAGACCTTTTTTGAACTTATAAGATGATTATCATAAAAATGTGCATACCTAAAGCAGGGTCTTTCCTCGCTTTAGGAGAGAGAGCCGGGAAGCTTCCTCCCCTGCACCAGTTCCCTGCCAGCTGAGCAAATGGTCTGAGTGGACAGGCTGTTTCCCATGCCAGAACAAGAAGGTAGGCTCTTTATGATGAGTCTGGGGGCACTTAATGTTTGAATTGTGTTCTAGGTACTCAAATGGAGATAAATAGTAGGGTCTGTAAGCCTAGCAGTATGGGGATAAATTGAGTCTGGAAAGAAGTATTTGGGAGTTACAGACTTGCAAATGGCTGAACTTTTCTTGCCTCTCCTGATTTTGTTTGCAAGGTATTATTGTGTGAGGCTGCAAGACATGTGTATGCTCTGGAGTATGTGCAGAGAAGTGTCCATCTGGACACAGGCATTCTGATCATGATGGCCTTTCTATATCCTGGCCAACCTATTTCCCTGCCCCCAGGATCATCTGGAGGGACGAATAGCTAACTGACAAAATGCCAAGCTGTGAAACACCCCTGGGAAGCTGAGATAAAGCAGAGCAGGCCACTGAGGATGTTCCTGAGGACCCTATTTACCTGGACTGATGTGCACAGTGAACCAAGGGCCTCTCTTGCCTATTTAAGTGGTTGTGAATGGTACAAAATGGTCACTAAACTCAGCAGCAGCACTCCACCCCGCCCCCCACCCAAGGCAGGGGGATGTAGGAAGCTCTCAATTCCGTTTGGGCAGGAAGGAGTGTTAACATTCTGACTGTTCTGAATCACTGACTCTTGTTGATAATGAAAAGAAGACTAACTTTGGTCTTATTTTGTTAAAATCTTTATAGGTAACAGGCACTTCACTGGATGCAGCCAGGTCCCTGCCTCCCCACATGGCTCCCCAGGGAATTTTATCTGTTGGCACATCACTGTCAAGGCTACGTCTTTAAGCTCTGACTTTACTATTTGATTCTGGCTTTGCATCTTCTTTGGTGTGCTATGTTGGGATTTTTAAAAAATACTCTGTCTGCTATTCTTGATCTACAAATGGGAATAGTAAAGGTATTTCCATTGTAGTTACTGGGAGCACTAAATTAGTAGGGTGTACAAGTACTTTTTGTGGCATCTGGAACATAATAAGCGTTCAATAGATGTTTTTTAAGTCACACCTTTGCCCTCCTCTCTCACTCCATCCCACAGCCTTCAATCAAGGCCTGCCCTTGCAGAGCCCCTGGTGTTATTCCCTCCAGGCCTGCTTCTGAATGTTTGATGGGCTATTGAACCACAGAACAGTAGAAACACAATTTGGACCTAGTTTACTGAACTTCAGAACCTATAATGTGTTATCCTGCCTTTCCTGTCTCTGAAATGCCAAAGAATTTAGACTGCCGCTGGTTAAACGTGTTCAGCCCCCGAATTCTCATTAGGCCTTGACATTCGGTATTAGTTATTTCAGTCTGCTGGAACAAATGACCACTAACTGGGTGGCTAAAAACAACAGATTTATTCTCAGTGTTCCTGAGACCAGCAGCCGGACATGAAGATGCTGGCAAAGCCGTCCTCTGCGGCTCTAGAGGAGGCTGGGTTTTGCCTCTTCCAGCTCCTGGGGCTGCTGCCAGTTCTGGGGGGGGCATTGTGCCCTACCTGCAGCCTATGCCTCCATGGGCACACTCTCGTCCCTTGCCTGTTTCTCCTCAGTCTCTGTGGGTCTGTACAAAGTCTCCCTTGGCCTGTATAAGGACACGGGTGGCACTTACAGCCCACCGGATAATCCAGAGTATTTCCTAATCTCAAAACGTTATGAATGTCTGCAAGGAAGCATTTTCCAAATTAGGTGACATTTACAGTTTTTGAGGAGGAGGACTTGATTTCCTTGCATGGCCATCAACCACCTGTTCTACATCCTATACCGTCAGGTGTTGCCGTCTAGGTAGCAGAGATTACCCGGGACGTAGTTTAAATTGGAGTTGAACTACTTCCTCAGTGACTCAAGACATAGTCTTTAATAGCAGCCTTAAAATAATTAAATTCTGTTCATTATTTAGGGAAAAGATCACCCTCTTTTTTTATTTTTATTTTTTAGCAACATTGTTCTTTCTTTTAAAATTACCCAAGCAATGATGTACATTTCTGGAAAGAAACATTACCTACCAGCTAGTAAAGGAGATTATGTCTTAATGACACTAACCACAGGCAATGACACGGAGCAGTCCCTGAGGGGGACTCTGCACCAACCTTTCTGTAACGTGATGTCTTCATCATTTGCTAGCAACTCAGACAGTAGGGAGTGGGTGGGAAGGAGCCTCTTGTCTGCACCATCACTACAAATACAGGAAGCCCAGGAGGGATGGCATTAGTAGTTACTATTTATTAAATGATTTTTATATTCCAGGCACTAGGCTAATGCTTTAAATAAATTGTTTTGCTGGGTTTTCATGGCCAACTGTAAGTGACAGATTTCATCACCCTCTTTGCTTAAGTTGCCCTTTAAGAAAGTAGCAGAACCCTGGGATTGAAACTAGGCAATCCCATATGACAGGCCATGTTAGTGGTCACTGAATCCAGGTCCCACACAGTCATTTGTTTTTCTGGAGTAGCCCAACAGCAGGAGGAGCCCAACATCTGACTACAATGACCCATGTTATAACCACCACGATGCAGTGCCCCCTGCAGCCAGATAAAAAGCTGATTTCTTTCCTGTATGAGCACCAATCTTCACAGCACTCTCCAGTCTCACTCATGCTACAGGGGAGGCACAAGGGACAGAGACAGGAAGCCATTCACCCAGTGATGTATGGATGTGAGCAGCAGAATGGAGTTCCAATCCAGTTTAAAACAGTACTTAACCACGTAAACAGGGTGAAAAAGTGTGACTAATAACCACCATTCAATAAATGGTAGTTTCTATCACCATGATCACCACTGATAACTGCAGGTTTTAAAACCCTGATGAACTTAGTAAGAAAGAGAATTGGTTCTACATTCAGTATGCGGAGCAGTCTTAACTGATTACATTATGGAGAAGGCAAGTGTGGGTAGAACATTAGAATATTCTGATATTCCCAAATGGACATTAATTATAATCTCTTACCACAGTTTATAAATCTCTTATGGATGTTATCAACTGAAAGGCAGAGGAGGCAAATGGACAGGTTTAAGCTTCACCTCTTTGACTAGCTGTGATTCATTCTTTGCTAATAAGCAGTCAAGTAGGCAGAAACAGACAAGAGGGGAGAAGACGGGAGCACTACATTGTTCTAGAACTCACCCACTGGAATCATCTAGAAAGACTTACTGAAAATAGTTATGTCATGGAACTGCATCTTTTTATTGAGTGCCAGTGATATGCCAGGCACAGGGTGCCACATCCATTCTGTCACTCCATGTTCATTCCATCCTCTCATTCCAGTATTGCCATTACACCCATTTTACATACTAGAAAACAGAAGCTCAGAAAAGGAAAGTGACTTGCTCATGGTCAGCTGGTCAGGGAATCTGGGCTCCAAACCCCAGTAAGTCTAATGTTTATGCTCACGTCTATTAACTGTAGTGCAAGAAATCATTAATAATTGTCAAGAGGGAAGTTACCACCTTACTTTACAGACTTGGAAACTGAAGTACAAAGTACCAGAACATAACATACTTTACACAATGAGTAAGAAATAGATTCAGGTCAGGAACTCTAACTGCTCCAATAACAGCTGGCTTATTTACTTATTGCCGTTCTTCAAAGAAGGTCCCGTGGGCTGAACCTACAGACAAAATAGCAGAACATGGCACTGTACCTTCCCTGATGGGACATCCTACATGTTTGCCTTTTAAACATTTTATATCCTCAAATAGACTCTAAATTTCTTAAAGGTGGTGGTGGGACCTTATCTTTCTCGGAATATCCTAATGTTCTGCTTCCTCCTCCACACTGTTCTTGACATGGTCCATCATGTGAACACAGTCATAGCAGCTGCAGTGCTGAAGCTGGTGTGCATTTTTATTCTTTCTTCAGCAAATACTTATTCCTCTGCAGTCAAAGCTTGACCTGAGACAAAGATCAGGGCTTCAGAGATCTTTGTCTTTCTGTCTCTTGAATGGGTTCTCACTACAGCATTGACAAGATAGCCACCTATTGTCCATAATTTTCAGCAAATTAAAAGAAGCTGTCTTTTCTAAGAGTTATGGGGGAAAAAAGTCAGAGAGAATTATGATTGACCAGGGTTGAGTCCTGAACTGATGTCTGAACCAATCATTGCCATTGCTGCTTTGATTGGCTGGGCCTCCGTCATACCTGACATCACTATAATTGAGGGGAGAAGGTCACCCCCACCTGACCCATAGCAGGAAGGGAAGCAAGGACCTCATGAACAGAAAGAACACTGTGAAGGAAACACAGCATATCTGCTACAGTGTCTCCCACACACCTGGCCTAGACCTATACCTACTGTGTGAGCTCAAATAGAACATGGGCTTTCCTTCCTGCACCCAAGCCTAACATAAACTAGTGGGAAAGGCAGACATATAAGAGACAACCCATAAAAGCTTTCATGACAAGGGCAGGAGCAAGGGAAGCCTAGGGAGCTGCAGAACACGTTACTAAGAGAAGGCACTGAGATGATAGGTAGAACTGGGTGAGGGCGGAGGGACAGGAGGAACAGAGCTACAGAC
Organism: Condylura cristata; assembly: GCF_000260355.1. Taxonomy (NCBI): domain Eukaryota; kingdom Metazoa; phylum Chordata; class Mammalia; order Eulipotyphla; family Talpidae; genus Condylura; species Condylura cristata. Next base: position 31,884,602 of record NW_004567109.1, read on the forward strand.
CTCTGCTAGGGACTGTAGCTTTACCTTGTCCAAAATTGTCCTTTGATGCTTGGAGCCCTATTTAACATTCCAGTCGGTGACTACTACCGCTGGTTGCACATCACTATTTATAAATACTCACCTCTTAACAAGACAACTTTTTAAGCAGTCCTCAATCATAAGACAGCTGTTCCTTATGTTGAGCTGAGACCTGCCTACACACATCTTGGTTGACTGATAGACAATGAATGCATCTGGTTCAAATCTGATTTAGTACCGACACCGGAGCCTTCTGAAACCCAACAAGTTTGGGGGAAGCATCTGCAGTGGCGATATGTGGGATCAAGCCAGCTGTCACAGTCCCACAGCTTGTCTAAGTCAAGTGCAGTGTGGACAGGATTTCCAGTGTAAGGAGTCAGGTGAGTAGCTTCTTGGGAATAAACAACTGTGCCTGTCAAACTTAACATGCAAAATGCTTCTCTGGGGGAGCTTGTTTCAATGCAGACTCAGAGCCCTTCCTTGGAAGGCATCACTCTGCAGGCTTGGACTGGGGCCCAGGAACCTACATTTTAAGCAAATCCAGCAGCACAAGTAGTTTTGATTCAAATTTATAGGAACATCTGTGATTGATTTAGAAAAGATACAACTTATTTATTCATTCTTTCATTTAATATACATTGATTTGGTACATACTTTGCACGAGGCAATGTGCAACCTGCTGGTGATAGAGATGTGCTGGCCTCAAGGTACTCCTAGAGTCTTTGAAAGAACCTTAAGTGGAAGCCAAGACTATATCTTAGGATTTTCAGTGTGATGTTCCAAATGGACTCTTTAGCATGGGATGCCCAATGAGCTTTGTTGGGGATGGAGGGAATCACAGCAGGCTTTAAAATGGTACTTGAGTTGAGAGTTAGCGGGGAAAAAAAAAAAAGTTACCAGGAGAAAGTTACCAGGAGAAAGAATGTGCAAAAGCATAGGGATTTAGGCATTCACCATCATTCTTACATTGCCTTCCTTACATTCTTACATTATCTTCCTTTATCATTATAGATTGTAGCTAACTCCAAATTCTTCCAAATCAGATTTAATATTTTACATCATTTTGTGCTTTTAAGATTAAAGGATTTTTATTTAACCTTTATGATATAATATATTTCATCTAGCCCATCAATAAAAATCACTATCTCATAACTATGAATAAATTTAAAAATACTGCTGATTAAATAATTAATGACCAGTGCTTTGGAGAGAGAGAGACAAGAGATGGGTCGGGTAGGTAACAATGGCCAGACTGTGGCATTTAGAAGAAGAGGGATGGGGATGCACTGAAGGAATCGGAGTAGAAGGATGACATGGCCAGACTGGCATATTAGGAAGATCCCTGGGGCTGCAATGTGGAGGCTGAACTGGAGAGGGGGTGAGGGGTGAGGTCCTGAGCTGGGGGAAACATAGCACACTCGAAGGACAGAGAAGGTGAGGACCACAGAAAATGGAACAGGACAGATAGGACTGAAGTGTCATTTCTGAGGTGAAATGGACTTGATGACTATAGGTGTGGGTCATGAGGGGCAGGGAAAAGCCCACAAGTCTCTAGAAACATCCCCAGCCTCTCCTCTTGCAGGTCGCTGCCTAAAACGCCACCTTGTGTGTAACGGAGACATGGACTGCCTTGACGGCTCTGATGAGGAAAACTGTGAAGATGTCAGGGTCACTGAAAGTGACTGCAGCCACTATGACCCAATTCCCGGGTCGGAGAGGGCAGCCTTGGGGTGAGCTTCAATTAGTGTCTTCAATCAGTTTGGGGGACAGATTAAATAATTAAAGACCAGTGCATCCTGTAGGACAGTCCTCAAACCCCCCTTCTCCCCCCCACACACACACTTAGGCAGGTTCTCAGGCCACTCAAGCTGCTGTAAAAAAATACCTCCCACTGGGTAGTTTATAAATAATAGGAGTATGCTTCTCACAGTTCTGGGGTGCCAGCATGGTCAGGTGAGGGTCCTCTTTCAAGTTGCAGACTTCTAGTTGATTCTTCAAAGGGTAGAAGGGAGTTCCATGACTAGGGAGCTCTTTTATGAGTGCTTGTTCTCTTCATAAGAGCTTGATCTTCATTTCCTAATCTGAAGACCCCACCTCCTAATACCATCATGCTAGGAGTTAGGGCTTTGGGGCGACTCAAATATCAAATCATCACAGGTGGCTTGCCCAATCCTGCCTGCATGCCTTACCCCCACATCTCTGCCCAAAGAGCCACTTCTTGCTTCACTCTTCCTGTGCAACCACTCACCGTGTCACCGCTCACCTCCTCAGGCCAATTACATATGAAGCCTCCATGGAAGCCACATCTTCCATGCAGCCTTTTATGATGTCTCTGAAAGATTGCTCTTTTCTGACCCAAGCATGCCTCCTGGTAGCCCTGCTCATGTTCTGCTTGGCACTGTAGTTGTGGGTCTGACCAGGTCTAACGATACAATACAAAGGAATGGGCTTTGAGATGATGAGCAGGGCTTGAATTTCTCCTTAGCTTTTTCTTATTGACACCTCCCAGTACATAGCACTTGATTGACTAAGATTCATTTGTCTTGATTGTAACTTATGTATGCAATGTCCATGTTTGGTTTTTTACTACATCACACTTGTTACTTCTAAACCTTGAAAGACTTAGCTCTCTCTTTCTGGAATGGCCTTCCCCATCTTCCTAACTTGGCAACCCTCTTAATCTAATGTTAAGGGGCTGAATTATAGACACATAAAATTCATATGTTAAAATATTCAATAGAAGTTAAGCTATTAATGCAATTGAAAGGTTAGGATTTAACTACTCTATAGGTATACCACTTGCAAGAAGAAAAAAAAGGCAATTATAATAAATTAAAAATCAAAATCAACAGCCTATAAAATCAACTACAAATCAGAGACATTCTACAGAGGAGGGAGAAGAAGAAAGATCAACACAGGTGTGGGAAGAGTGCAAGGGACTATGGTGATGGTGCATGGGTAATTGTTGGTGGGCATTTCATAGGGACTAGACTGAGAGGGGAAAGCATACAGTACACAAAAATGAACCATGATGTAAAATATATAGAGAATTTAAAAATCAAATAATAAAAAAACCCTCATTCCCAGTGTGTCTATATTTAGAAATAAAAATAATCTTAAGATAATTAACCTTATTTATTTATGCATACAAGAACTGGGGTGTAGGCCAGAAATGGGGAGGGTAAAAGGATTCACCAGAGAGAGTGGGGACAGAACAGGTGGGTCTACTGAAATACACTGCTGAGGGGACAAGCAGGTAAAACAGGAGAGATCTGCTGTGCCATGTGGGTCAGATCCCTGGCCGGGATCCAACTCATGCCGCAGTGGCTGGTAGCAGCTTGACAGCACTGAGACTTAGGTCCCTGCACCACCAGGAAGGCCTCTGGAGATAGATCTTTAGGAAGGTGATTAAGGTGAATGTGGTCATCGGGGTGATAAATGGCGTCCCTATAAGATGAGGAAGAGACATCAGAGAGCTTTCTCACCTTATCACAGAGAAGAGGCCATGTGGGAACATAGTGACAAGGTGGAAAAGAGATCTCACCAGAACTATCACTTTGACCTTAAGCTTCCAGCTTCCAGCACTGTGAGAAAAAAGATTCTATGTGCTGAACACCCAGTCTGTGGCATATTTTTATGACAAGTCCAGCTAAGACATCTAGGTATTCTCTTCTCTAGGTGTTCTTCTTGACACTGTCTAGGATGGCTTATTATTCTCTCCTTGCTCCCAGAATCCCTCACGTGTCCCCCTCTCCCAGCACTTCCCCAGCAGGCCTAGGGCATCTGTCAGTGTCCACCCAGCCAGGCTGAGAGGTCCTCTCCATCTCTGCCTTCTAGCATCCAGCACAGGCCAAGTGAAACAGTGACTCTTGGTTTTGTCATTCCCTGTCATCTTGTCTTTTTCTTGGGTCTTGAAAATAAACTCTGAGGACAGAAGAAGCTTCTGACCCATTTTTTTCACTCCTCAGTCCTGATATCAGTTTTCCCTATAATGGCTCCTCACTGAGAGTTGAATTGAAACCAATCAATGTAACCAACTAGATCTTTACAGATGAGGAAAGAGCTGCAGCTCCCTCAGGGTCTGCTGCGTATCACGGCAGATGCTGCTCTCGCTTGCTGTGGCCTCATGGCCCCAGGGTTGCATCCACCTGCCAGAGGAGCTAGGATCCTCTGCATGCATGTAGACATACACATATGAGAAAATGATCAAACCCAATCTCCCTCTATTCCAGTTGTATTATTTTTCTTGAACCACCTAAACCAAAGTGGAACAAACTAGATGGTTTGAGCAACAAAAATTTCTTTCCTCATAACTCTGGAGGCCAAATTATATTATTCTTATAAATAACCTTGCAGTGAATATCCTCGGACATGTACTTTTATACACGTGGTTATTTCTGTATAGATTTCCAAAGAGTGAGATTTCTCTGACTACATATTTTCCATTTTCATTAGAGATCGTGCCACTAGCTCTCTCATATGTATGTTAGCTTAGTAACCTCTTCTGCCTAGAGCTGAGGTCACATCCTTGGGTTTATTATTCCTTTGAATTTTGATTGACCAACCAGAAAACCTGTATTCAAAGCTACCTGCAGAAATATATTCAGTGGGTATGAAGGTAGGAACTGCAGGGCTGGGTAAAGGGAAGGTATAAAGATTTTAGCATCAACAAATCTAGGAAAAAATTCAGCTGTGAGTCTATACTCACAAGCTACGTAATTTTTCTGAGCTTCAATTTTTGCATTTGCAAAATTGTCATGAGGTTGAAAGCTAATGTCTGCTTAATGTCCGAGAGAGTGTGTGTTCAATTCATCAAAGCTATTATTGCATCACTTCCACTAATAAAAAGAAAGAGATGAAAAAAGGAAAAGAAGAGGGAAGTTAAATTACAATGAATTGCCACTATGTGCTGTGCACTCTATAATTATCTATTTATTCTATCAAGGCAGGTTTTATTCACTATTTTTTCCTGCTCATCTTCTGCCTTTTCACAGAGGGTACAAACAAACACAGTGCATGGGATGCCAGAGGTAATCACTGAATGTCACAGGAACACAAGGAAGGAACAGCTGTCTGTTAGCATTCTCAAAGGCCATACAAAAGATGCACCTTTGACTTGGGGCTAAAAGACTGACTAGAAGTCTGAAAGACAGAAGCAGTCACTTTAATACCTACAGCATAAGGTGCTTTGATCAATAGGTCTTGTCAAGTTACATGCTTTTAATATCTCTTTAAAAATATTAAATTTGGGGCCCTCACAGTGGCATTGTGGGTTAAAGCACAGCATTGCAAGCTGGCCACAGCTGCTTCAGTATGAGTTTGAACCCTGGTCCCAGTGGTGATTCACATGGCACAGCAGACCTCTCGTCTCGCCCACTGCTCCCCTCGGCAATCTGCCTGATCTGCTCCCCACTCTGTCCCTAATGATTCCTCCTACTGCTCCTGCAGCTCTGGCCTGAACCCCAGTTCTGTGTGCATATTAATTAATTAAAAATATTAAATTTGTATTTTAACTGCTTAACATTATTTTACCTATGTAAAATCTGTCCATGATATAAAGCCTGGAACTTGAGCAGAAAGATTTGAAAAAACCCAGAGAAGTATGGAAAAATACTTCTGGAAGGTACGAGGACTGGAGGACTGAATCATTTATTGAATATGTAAAAGATACTATCTACTATGCTTCTGTTTTACTTTATTTCCATCACTTAGACTTCAAAAAATCCTAAGAGATAGTTTTATTAAATCTATTTTCAAATGAGGAAAATTAACTTCAAAATGTGACTAAACTCACACAGAAATTAATTCTCCCTGAATTTCAAAGTCTGCATCCCTCAACACTGCATCTACCTGAGGACAGAGGCCTTTTGGGATTTCTAATTTAGCACTATGAGCTACATACAGTATTTCAAATTTATTAATATTTTAGCAGCAGAGTCCTTTTCTGAAACAACAGATGAAAATATCAACATTTTGGTGCTTAGCATCTGCTAAGTACTATCATAATTTCTTTACATGTTTTAACTTAAATTGAACTCTACCAGGGTGGTACTAGAACTGCTTTTCACAAGTACTAAAGTGTGGCCCAGAGAGGCTAAGTGATGTACTGACGATTACACAGTTATATGTGGCAGATAGGGAAACTAGGCTCAGACTGTCTGATCCTGAGCTTGATTTTTGTGTCCACTCTTCTCCATAACTTATTCAAAAAATATTTAGGGGCCTCTGCTATGTGGCAACACTGTCCCAGATGCTAAATGGAGCCCTCTGTCTTTTCAGGTTAAAGGGAACTTGGGAACCAGCTTGAGCCCTCTTTGTCTTCCTTTGTTATTCAAAGCAGCCTTTGCCTTAATTCAAGGAACCCTGAGGTTCCACAGAACATAACTTGAGAAACCACTGCTCCAACTACCAAGTACATTTTCTAGAGGATACTTTATGCTCTCTTGGTCTTTCTAGTGCTCTCTCCTAGAAGCTGCCTGCCTTTTTAATGTAGGTATAATATCCTGACCCGGGAAGAAAGGCAGAGTGTGTATGATGCCAAGTACTATGGAGGCCAGTGTGAACCAGTGTACAATGGGGAATGGCGCGAGCTTCGCTATGACCCTGCCTGTGAGCGCTTCTACTACGGAGAAGACGAGAAGTATTACCGGAAACCCTACAACTTCCTGACGTACCACTTTGAAGTAAGTCTGAACAGGCAACTGCCACAGGCTGTTGACAGAGGGCGAGAGCTGCTTTACATAGGTTTCATTGCTGATGGTGACACTCCCTTTCCACCTGCCCAAGGGGCACACAGTGCTGACATTTAAGCATGGCCGCCCACCTGCTGAGCTTCCGCTCCATTCAAAATCAATAAAATATATTTAGGGCCCTGTTCTCTGAGTTGGGAGTTGAAAACCTATCTCCCAGTACTGGCTCTGCTAGAATAAAAGACCTCAAACTGCCGACCAGTTTTCTAATAGATAAAATGGGGGGTGGGTTGGCTTGAAGAACTGCAACCCCACAATTTCCTGCAGGTGGCAGAGTAGGGGCTCTGTGTCCATGTGCCCACATCACCAGAGCATGCTACACTGATCACTTTCATATTTTGGCTTTCTGTATATAATTTTGTTTTAGAAAAAGTTCTGCTGTTTAAAGGTGCTCGCTAACTGCTGATGGTCCCTAGCATTCTCTCCATCTGTAAAATCTTGTGGTCCTGTTACAGAGCAACCTAATGAGAACTGGGTTACCTATCTGTGGCCTTCACCCATGGCTTGAAATTCAATTGTACTGCAGGGACACACAAAAAGGGTCAATAATGGGTTTATTTACAAAGGGGAAAGAAAAGGAACAACCCAGGGAAAGAGAGAGAGAGAGATACAAGTTAACTGGAACATCCTACCAGCTCCACTGACTTGAAACTCCAATTAACACACTGATAGCTCATCAAGAGCCAAAGGACAAGCCACCAGCCAAGCAGTCCAGAGACAGAGAGCATGTGTCTAACATGGCTCCCTTATATATCCCCCAAAGTGTCAGAATGCCTGCTTAGCTCCACCCTTGGGTCCTCTCAGTTCTCCCCTAGGTATTGCTGGGAGTTGTAGTTTCAATAACTGGAGTAGGGGGTGGCGTCCACAAAACTCTGCTGAGTTCCTTCAAGACATCCTTTCTCCCTAACAGTCCCTTGGTCACTGGGAGCACTACATCCCAGCTTCTAGCCTGCTCATGGGTCCTTTAAACTTCACTTTTGAGCGAGTCAGCTATGTTACAAACTTTGTTGAATGTTTACCACGTGTTAGATCTGCTCTTTCTAAATAAAAAATCTCCCGTTTCATCCTCCTAACACAAGGGGATAGATATGATCACAGTTCCATTTTAAATATACAAAAAGAAGAAAAAAAAACCTACACAAACTTAGAGGGATAGAGCATCAGGTTCAAAAGAGGCATAGAGGTAAGTTTCAAAACCAGATCTATGTGAACTAACCAAGCTACATGTCATTCATATTATATCTGTATACTCATAGATGACAGGATCCTAGATTCTCAAGAGAAAAATATTGACAGACGATAAGGTCAGTCTTACGGAGCCTGTTTTTAAGAAGTTGGTCCCCCTTTTCCCACCATTAGACCTATGGTAAGCCAAGCTGGGAAATGTAGATAGATGATGCCATTTTCCTAACATCATGGGCAGTCTAGGGTCTACATGTCAGGTGAGACAGAGTAGGCTCCACTTTAGTGACAAAGGATTCTGAAATCTCTGCAATTGAAATCAACAATGCCTTACATATGCTAGATGTCCATTCTAAGGTGAGAAGAAGCTCTAATCATCAAAGACAGCAGGGTCCAAATGAAAGCTCCATTTCAACACATGTTCTCTTGGCCACAGAGCAAACTGCCCGTGGTGTTTAAACCTTCCTCCCTCAGCTCAAACAAGTATTGAGATTGTGCAGCAGTTCAAGTTAGCAGAGAACTACAGCCCTACTGTGTTCCTAGAATGAAATAACCAGATATTTGTGGTCCAGTGAGAGCACATCACTGCTTAGAACTACCATCCTCTGCAGCTTCCTGCCCCTTTGCTCACAGGCCCACGCCTGCACATGATTTTCTGCATCTTTGTACTGCGAGCTATGTCTACAGTCTTTCTCTAAAGAAAGAGTGAGCCAGCTGGAGAAATCAGGCCGACATCCCCTTTTATTAGAATCATCTCTGTGTGTGTTGTAATAAATATTTTAGTGCTATCTAAACAGACTAAACATTGCTGTATTTTCTGTATTACAGTTTCAATCTAATGCCGAGATTAATCTTTTGAAAATTATTTATAAGCTACAGTGACCAACACCTGAGGGAAGAAATGCTATTTTGTTGAGCTATTAACAAGGATGTAAAGCATTGGTACTACATTTTAAAAATTAAAAATACAAATTACTTATAATAATTGAAAAATTTAGATATCTTTATAAACCAATGATATTAAATATGAACTGGCTGACAACAGTTCCTTTCCTCTCAGGCTCTGGCAGATACCGCAATCTCCTCAGAGTTGTATGATGATATAACTGACCTTCTGACTCGACTAAAAGACGACAACTTTGTGTCTGCTGGTGTGACCATTGGTGTAAGCCCTGCAGGCAGCCCATTCATGGTGGAAGGAGGTCTATCTGGATCAAACGACAAATCCCTCTTGAAAATGTTAACCCAGTACAATAATAAGGTACTGAAGCATAAAGCCTGTGTCACACAGTATTCCATAATCTACACTGAACACGTATTACCTTAATTGCATTTAAAAAGTACAATAGTAATTGAACCTTAATTTGGTTGTGTAATTGGAAATGTCTGATCAGTGGTAATCATGTTTATTTTTCTTATTACGCTTTCACACACAGAATCGTCACAAAGGAAATAAAAGTGAATGATAAGGCTAAAACTCTTATCACTTCACCCCATCCTTTCTTGTGATTACCTGGAGCATAAAGGGAAATACTTTGAATGGTAATGTCTTCAAGGGAGGTAGTCAGGCCCTCTAAACCAGAAGGGAAGGCTTCAATACAAGGCTTGTTTTTCTAGATAACTGGAGGGCCAGGCTGCCCCATCCTTCACTGTTAAATATTCACCACTAGTCCCTGTTACTCTTAGTGGTCAGTCAACGCATCCCTGAGGAAAGGACATTACTTCAGCTGACCTGTCCTCATAAAGGGAGGCAAAGTTAATTGAATGGTATTCCAGGCATGGAAATCAGCATGTGCAAAGGCCTGGAAATGAGAGGATGCCCCACCTCAGTTTGGGATTGAAAGCATCCTGCAGAGGTAGCACAGGTGGAAGGGAAGGAAGGCATCTCAAGGACAGAGCAGTCATCAGGAGTTGGAGAAGTAAAATGATTAGACACTTAGCCAAAATCTCAACAACACTGATATCAAAACTGGATTCAGTTGGGGCTCAACACAGACTTTTGGCTAACGAAATCAGTTATAAAAATTAACTTCAGAAGCCCAAGTTATGTTCTGCAGCTTTACCAGAAATTAGCTCTGTGCTCTGTCGATTGCACATTAATATGGACCTTTGTGAAAGCAGGTGGCCTCTTTACTAATTTCCACTAACATTTGGAGCCAGGTTTATATTACCTTGAGCTAATGTCTATATATGACATTTTCCTTTTAAATCAGTGCAGTGTCACTCTGGTTCTATCTATTTTGGTTATATTAGGATCTTGCTTTCCTTTATTAATTAGCAGGACAAGAGTACCACTAGAATGTAAGCTCCATAAAGGCAGGGGCTTATCTCATTTAAGAGTATATCCTCTGCACTTAGCCTACTGCATCAGGTTACAGGAATTTATAGATATATTCTCAATAAATTAAATATATATGTAATACTGTAACTTTGCTAGGTCATCAAAAACACTCATAAGCATAATTTTTCATGACTACCTATTGCTTGTATAGAAGATTGCATAATGCAGCACTTTAATTAAAGCAGGGAGAAACATGAACATGAGAAAGGACTAGAGGAGAACAGAGGTGGGAGAGAGTAAAGAGGCCATTGTGATAAGTACTCAGGTGAAAGTAGTGCACGTAACCAGCACTGGGGCAATAGTAACACAGATGAAAGCAGAAGAAAAGAAGCTAGGCATATACTGGTGTCTAATATAAAATAGCACTCTATTGGGCCTTCCTGGTGGCTGGCACAAGGGGTTAAGTCAGCACTATGAAGCTATTGGCAGCCACTGCAGCATGAGTTCGATCCTCTGCCAGGGAGGTGACACACATGGCACAGCAGACCTCTCCTGTCTCACCTGCTGCTCCCCTCAGCAGTATATTTCAATCAATCTACCTCTGTTCCCTACTGTGTCTGGTGAATCCTCTTACCACCTGAACCTCTAGTCTATACTCCAGTTCTAGTATGCATAACTAAATAAATCTTTTAAAAAATAGCATTATCAAATATATTTATGCCCATATATTTATATGTAAATATGTATGTGTACATACGCACATTTGCCAGTTACTATATGTTGATCTTTTGCATTATCTCAATGAAATGTAAGCTTCTTTGTTTTTTTCCCCATCATTCAATGGGAGGTTTTTGTTTTGGCAGAAATATCAATTCATGAGAATTTTCACAAAGGTGCAGACTGCTAGTTTTAAGATGAGGAGAGACAATATCATGCTGGATGAAGGAATGCTGCAGGCATTGATGGAGCTTCCAGACCAGTACAATTACGGCATGTATGCCAACTTCATCAATGACTACGGTACCCACTACATAACTTCTGGATCTATGGGTGGCACTTATGAATTTATCTTGGTACTTAACAAAGAAGAAATGGCTTCATCTGGTAAGTAGAATGGAAGCTTTATTCACACAGTAGTTTGGTTCTCTGACTACTGACTATGAGCCTTCCATGATCTAATTTCATCTTCATAGCAACCTTTCAGTAGCATTACTATTTCCAGGGAACTAAAATCCAGAAAGGTGAAATGTCTTTCTTTACCACCAACAGCACTCAACTCAGGTGTGTCTGAGTTTTCCATTATACTACAGTTATCTCTTCAATAAAAAAGAAACTTTGGAATTTTACCTATAATGTTAAAATTGATTTTAAATGCAGATTCTTGACTAGTGGAACTGCCCTGCAATTGATTAATCAGAGTCCTGGGGTCATCCCAGATTCCTCCTCCCATTCATCCTTGTCCAACTTGAGGTCCTAACCTGGCCTCTTCGGTTCTCGCCCAGTATTGGTCTTCCAGCAGCGCTGACCCTACAGCCACAGAGGGCTCTGCTCTTTCACTTTCTACTACATTGGCTAAGTGGTACCATGGGGAAGGCTCACCCCTTCCAGTTCATTCCTGACAACCCAGTCACCACCAGAAGGGCCTTGCTACCACAGATCTGATGACTTCACTTCCTTGCCTAATTTCCTAAATGGCTAAGCGCAAGAATCTATTTTCTTTTTTTTTTTTGCATGACTTCAATTGCCAGTTTCAGGTCATTTCTCCCAACTGTACCAGGCCAGGTTGTCTATTTCCTTACTTCAACATACTCATATAAATTCCTCACTGTGTAGTCTTTCAAACATAAAAATCTAAATGTTCATATTTTTCTCTTCATCTAGACAGCAAGATCTTTGAAAGTGTCAAGTTTGACACTTATATTTAGCACTCAACACAGGCGTTAGAGCCTAATAAGTGTGCAGAAAAAGACACAGAGTTTGAAAGGGAGCACCGATTAGATTTCTGGCTGGGCTCATATATTATTCACCCATCTATCCTTGCATTCATTCCTTTATAATTCAAATATCTAATGTCAATATGTTCTAGGGATACAGTAATCAATAACCTAAATATGGTTCCTACCCTCCTATAGCAACTATACTTTTCAAACTTCAGGTTACAACCCAAGAGTGAATCCTGATGATTAATGTATGGGTTACATGCAAAGTTTTGTGCAGCAAAGGACAGGACAGAAAATATCACAATGGATTGTAGGCACAGAAGGCACTGTAGGCAGTAGAGAGAAATAACTGCTTCAGGAAACATTTTCCATCAAATAAAGATATGCATATATACATAGTTAGTCATGCTATAAATAGTTTAGCATGCATCAATATTGAAAAAGAGTGTGGAAACTGTAGTAAGTGGGTCATTTAAGGAGAAAGGAAAAAGCACTGACATTTGTTGAATACCTACTAAGTTCCATAACTACCTATATCCTCATTTCATTTTCTTGACCACCAACTTAGAGGTTGGTGCTATGCCAGTTTGAACCCCACGGTTCCTCAGGGAGGTTAATTACCTTTCCCAATGCCACAAAAGCTCAGAACCCTGGACCTCGGTCTTTTTGCCACGTGATCACGTAGAGCCTTTCATTCGGGTTTTGGCGCTGGATTACTAATTAATTGCCTGGAGTATCTCATGGTCCCTTCTCTTTAAAAATCTGTGAGGCAGAAATGGGTTTCCAATGTGGTTAATATTCAAAAGGAGCCCACCACCAAATTGTCCCAGGGATAATTACCTCAGCTCTGTTTATAGAAAACCATATGTCGATAATAGCACAATTTGCTATTTGTGAAGAGCTGATTTTCTATAAATCTGGAAAGTTAGTGTTGCTTTTCTATAAATATGGAAATGTGCTAATCATCACCTCATCTGCTGGAGACCGCTAATAAATCAGAATGTCATTTACATATTAACCTACAAAGAACAAAAACATCTACCTTCTTTCCCTTTGACAGATCATGCGCATCCTCTTTCCATGTTTGATGTTTGCCTAGTTTCCTTTGTCTCATCCCATTCTCTCTTTTTTTAAAGGTTTATTTATTTATGCATACAGAACTAGGGTACAGGCCAGAAGTACAGGGGTGGTGAGGGAACAGAAATAGGCCAACTGACGAAGTACACTGTTGGGGGAAGCACCAGGCAGATCATGAGAGGTCTGCTGTGCAGGGGAAGCACCAGGCAGATCATGAGAGGTCTGCTGTGCAACGTGGGTCACCTTTGGGGTGGAGATCGAACTCTCACTGAAGCAGCTGTGGCTAGCTTGTAGTGCTGTGCCCTAACCCATTGCTCCACCAGGGAGAGCCCCCATTCTCTCTTTCTCAGACAGGCCTTGCCTGGTAACATAGTCAGTTCCCTCTTTGTTACAGCAGTCTATTTAGGGGCCTTCCCTGGTGACACAAAGGGTTAAAACACAGCCCTATGAAGCTACCGGCAGCCACTGCACCATGAGTTTGATCCCAGGCCAAGGAGGTGACCCACATGGCCCAGCAGACCTCTCCTATCTTGCCTGCTGCTCCCCTCAGCAGCATATTTCAGTCAATCCACCTATTCTGCTCTTTACTGTGTCTGGTTAATCCTCTCATTCTCCCCCCCCCCACCTCTGGCCTGTACCCCAGTTCTTATATGCATAAATAAATCAATCTTTAAAAAAGAAATGACAATTTACTTAGTAGTTACTATGTTATTGTGCTTATTTGCTTATTGTCAGTTCCATCTTTCTAGAAAACACATTCTGTGAGATCAAGGATTATTTGTTCTGTTCACTGCCGCATATTAATTTTATAGGACAGTGTCTCGCTAATTTTGGTTCAGTGAGTGAATGAAGTGATCATTCATTCAAATATGTATTTGCAAATATGTTAAGATTTATACAGAAAGTGAGCATGTTGTAGAAATAGAGAATACCTGAGTAACTGAGGGGGGAGAGGAGACATTTTTTCTGAGGATAATCTCTTTGACAAGGTAAAATCTAGACTAAGATGCAGTTCCAAAGACAACTGGAAGGTTGTTGGGCAGATTGACAGCTGGTGTACTGGGAGTTTAAAGCAGGCACGTGTGGCTGAAGCCTTGTGGAGAGGGGAGAATAGCAGGAACAGGGGTTGGAAGAAATCTAGAGTGGTGCCAGAGGGTCTTGCCCAATTAGTAAGAGGTATGGTGCCTGTCTGCAGGAAAATGGGAAGTCATGGCAGGGTTATCAGTGGGGCTTGGTCTATCCTGAATCAGCAGTGCACGCAGAGCACAGATCAGAGGGGGTGGAGTGTGTTCAGGGAGAAGCGTTGGAAGGAATAAAGATGGAGATGATAGAATATGATGGGCTTGATATATATATAATCTTTTAAAGCTTAAAAGATTAATTTTACTTATGTATGCATGCAAGAGCTGGGATATTGGAAAGAGGTGTATGGGGGTAAGAGATTCACCAGAGACAGATTGGGGGGCAGAACAGGCAGATCTACTGAAATACACTGTTGAGGAGAGCATTGGGCAAGTGGGTGAGACAGGAGAGGTCTGCTGGCCACCTCCACAGCCAGGGATCAAACTCTTGCTGCAGAGAGCTTCACAGTGCTGAGACTTAACTCATTGTGCTACCAAGGAGGCCCTATTTGCTATATATTTGAAAGACAAATTTATATATAGATAATTTGCAGGTGGACTAGGTGTAGATTTAAGGTATAAATGACTCCTTCCTCTAAATTTTATTTCCCTCCTGTACCACACACACACAGGGCTGATGCATGAGGACATGATGTGTTAGCCTGGTGGCTGCCAGATTCCTGGTAGAGATGCACTTGAGGCATATGAAAATATGATAGGTAATCTGGGGCCAAAAGACAACTCTGGGGTCTATATGTTTTAAGTTCATACATTATTCTAGTTGTAATTACTTCTCTCTTCTAGACAACAGATGTTTTTATATAAGTACTGTGTTTTTTCTCCTGGGATATTTTTTGTATCTGGCACAAGGCTGGGCCTGGAGTGGGTGCACGAAAATTATTTGTTGAGCTGAAATGAACATATCCTACTTCTTAGACTACCAGTTCTCCACTACTCTCTTCTCCTACCTGCCCCTGATGCAGGGCCCAGCCCTAGAGAGCATCCTTAGCACATACTCCCTATTGGATCATCATCCTCCCTTCCTCCACACCATCCTCACTTCCTTCCTGTGAGCCCCATCTGGATCCATGACAATTTCCAAATATCTGAAAGAGTCTCAAGAGCAGTTGGCTCCTGCAGGCAATCATATGCCATCTCACCCAAACTCTGGACTGCCCATCCCCCCAAGTTCTTTCTCTGTCAGAGACACAACCAGCCTCCCATAAAACCAACACAGAAATGGCAAACAATTAACGCTAGTATATGCCACACATTCTTACTAAATGCTCTCACATTCATCTTCTCACTTAGCTTTTAAATCTCCCCCCCAGCTTTGTTGAGGTATAAAAGATTGAATATTCATAAATGAAATTGTAAGATATTTAAAGTGTACACCATGATAATTTTACATGCATAAACATTGAGAATGGATTCCCTCATACAACACACTCATCACTTCCATACAACACACCCATCACTTCCTATCTACACATTTGCCTTTTTCTTTTGTGACTACACTTAAGTTCTCTTCTCTGAGAAAATCCCAATTATCCAATACAACATTATCAGCTATAGTCACCATTTTAGATTCTCAGATTATATTCATCTATAACTAAAAGTTTGTACCCTCTTGCCAATCTCTATTTCTCCTACAACTTAAGTGGGAGATTGCCCCAGGCAATCACTTTTCTACTGTTTCTAAGTTGACTTTCTTAATTTTTAGATTGACCAAGTAAGAGAAATCATGTAGTATTTGTTTTTTCCTGTCTGACTTATTTAACTTAGTGTAATGCCCTGAAGGTACAGCCATGTTGTTAAAAGTTAGGATTTCCTCGTTTTTTAAGATCAAGTAGTATTCCACTGTATATACACATCACGTTTTCTTTATCCATCCCTCTGTTGATGAACAATTAGGTTGTTTCCATACCTCACTTATTGTGAATAATGCTGCTATGAACATGAGATGACAGATCTTTGAGATAATTATTTCATCTTCTTTAGATAAAAACTCAGAAGTGTGGATTGCTGGATCTTGTGAATTCTATTTTTAATTTCTTAAGGTACCATTTAGCATTCCCACCTACAGTGCATGAAATTTCCTTCTCTCCACACTCCTATCAGTATTTGTTGTCGCCTATTTTTTGATAACAGGTGTGAGATGATTTCACAGTTGGTCTTGATCTGCATTTCTCTGATATTTAGTGATGTTGAGCACCTTTCACACATCTTTTGGCCATTTGGCTCTCTTCTCACTTAATTTCCCACTGATTCTATGAAAGAGGAGAGGTTTCCCCAGTTTTATAGAGAATAGGAACCAAGGCTGACAAACCCTATCCCTAGTAAGTGAAGAATACATAAGATAACCTGAGATAAGTCCAGTCTTCTCTCCTTTTCCATCCCATCTGCTTTTGTCAAGACCCACACAGCCGGAAACTATTTTGACTTCCTTTCTTCCTCCCCGCATATCCCATTGCCACCACCTAACTGTCCACAATCTGTTCCTTCCTCTCCATTACCATGACTACTGGTCACCACACTGGGCCACTTGCTCTCTGCAGTTTCCCTGTAGTCATGCAGACATGCAGAATGAAAAAAAAATATATCAGCATCAGGTGAATATTTCATAAATGCCTCTGAAACAAAGATGTTAGTATTGTGCTCTGGACACTTTTTTTAACTCACGTAGTCAAGTCTTGACTCATCTGTTTTAGCTTCTGTGCTCTTAGTTCTTCCAAATACAACATGAAATAGAATTTTCCTATCAGTTAAGGAAGCCTAGTAAGCCTGACGGTGTGCCTTGATCAGGGATGCAATATTGGAAACCATGGTAGAGTAAGCTAACAATCATTAAGTCTGCAAAGGTTCACAATTCTATAATTTGGGGCCATATATAAAGAGCTTTACGAAGATGGCAGAAGACACTTCTATTAATGTTTTTCTTGTGAAGGAAATCAGGAGCATTCCACACCACATTAAGAGCCAGCAGGTAGTGTGGTAAAAAGAATATTTACTGTGATACTGTGCTTTTCATGTAAGGTTTTCCCACTTAAAATCTAATGCTTCTCATTGCTGAACCTCAGTTTTCCCTTAACTAGTGTTTGGGTAGTAAACTAATTCAAAAAGTTAGTGTGAGAATTAACATAGATTATATGTTAAAAAGCAGTGTGATAAGTAAAATACTGTTCAAATAGGAGTGACTACAGTTTTAGGTGGAGCCAGTAGGTCGTAGAATGAAAAAAACATGCTGGGGATGTGGCAGCAAGGAACCCAAAAAGTTTGCAGTAAGAAACATCTGTGTGGGCAGCCTGGCCACTGTTCAGCAGTCACTTGGTATTGAACAGGGCACTTACTTTCTCTGAGTCTCAACTCAAAGACTCAAAGAGGAATGATAACAGGGCTTGCTTTGGGGTGAGTAAATCCAAATACACATGGCATGATATGTGTCTCTCAGGTATTTCTCCCCCTTTAATGCCAAATATTTCTACAGGGCAGCAGCAGCCAAAAGCATGGTTTCTGCACTTCCTGCCAAGGTCCTGGGTAGCTCACTTTCCCCATGTGATAAGCTGGAGATATTCGTGTCATTAACCTCCTAGGGTGCTGGTGAGGCATAAGTCAACTGATCACAGAAAATACTCAGTGCAGTTCTCATTCTCTGACAAGCCCTCACTAAGTGTCAGGTGTTGTAAAAATTGGGACCCAGATTGTCTGGATTCTAATCTCATCTTCACTATCACTAGGTCACTACTGAAACCCTATAGCAAATGATTTGACTTTCTGAGATTCTGCTTCCTATTCATTCAAATAAACCCAAACAGTAAATACTTCTTAGGACTATTGTGCATATGAAAAGAACCATCTGTGAGCACGGGGCCTGGTGCCTGACATACAGAGTTTAAAAATGCCACCAATTATTGATGTGCGATATTGTTGTTACAAGTTTATTAGTCCCACATTTCTTGTTAACTTTGTCATACTAATTGTCCTCTCGCTTGGAAATAGGAATCATAGAAAGGTCTATCTCATAGGGCTTTGCAACTGGTCGGCTTGGAAACGTCCCAACAGAAGGGAAATCATTATTATTATGCCCAACCTGTCGTGGCTGATGGTTTTGCTGTGGATTTGGAGCCTCAGCAATCATGCCTCTTCCCCTATCTGCCCATTTTTTGATCAATGTCATTCATTTCTGTCTCCAAAGCTTCATCCAGTTTTAGGGGGATTGGTCCCCCCATTAATCAAGGTCACTTTGAATTCTCATCACCATCTTTCAAAGTGTTAACAACTCTGCTCAAATCAGTGCCTGTGTTCCATCAGTCCTTCCTTGATTGATGCCAGATAACAGTGACCCTGTGAAAGACCCTTCCAGCAAGAATGCAATATATCCACCCCATCACTGATCATTACTTTCCAGCTATAGTCCTTGGACCAGCTGGTCTACCACCTAACATACTGCATAGAAAAAGCCAGAGGGACAGACATTCTCATGAAAGTAGATTTCTGTTATAGACGTACAGCCTCTTCTCCCCTGTTCTTTTCTTTTCTTTATTCACTCATTTCTTTAGCTTTACATTCAACAAATATTGACTAAGCATGCATGACATGGTAAACATTGTCTAGATACCAGTAAGATTTCTCTCACTGAGTATTCATAGAAAATAAGTTTCTCTTTGTCCTAATCAGCTGATTATGGTCTGAGATGATTTATTCTGTGAATGGCTAAATAGGGTACCACCCAAAGTGAATTAATTTATCTTTTTAGCCAGAGTACATAGAGTCAAATGAAATATTTGCTTTTAATAAACTATATCAACACATAGTAATTCCTAACACTAGTAAAGCATAATACCTTGTATTGAGCATTCAAGGTGATCTTCATAATAGCCTTACAAGAAGTTGTATTATAATTTCCTCCAATTACATATAAAGAGAAGTATGAGGTCCCAAGAGCCTAAGTAAATGGCTTGATGTGATCTAGTTAGTATTGAATCAAGGTCTTCTGCTTTCGAGTTCATGCCCAAGTATGTCTCACACACCCCACACATTCTGCCATTCACTCTGAAATACACCACAGACTCTAGCTACAGAAGGAAGCAGCCAAGATTTGCTTTGTGTAGATACTCCCTTAAGTAGTCTAAATGCACTATCTCATCTAATCCTCAGGAAAGGCCTAAGGAGAATATTATAATCCTCAATTTACAAAGGGAAAACTGCAGTTCATTAATGTTTAGTGACATGCCTATGGTCACACTCCTATTCGTTGGTGAAGCCAGGGGAAAGCCTGTGATCATAACCAACATGCTATAATATCTCAGAGATATCTGACATAAGATTTCTCAAACTGCAGTCCACAGGCTGTTAGTAGATTGTAAAAGAAATTTAGTGGGTCATGATCAGTATTTAACAAAATGAAACAGAGTACAAAATGATGAAAAATATCAGAGTATCCCATAAAGGATGGCTAAGAATTGGAACTTAATTTTGGTCAGGTATTTATGAGTTGGAGCATAATAAACATGTATTGACTACTTTTGGGGGACTCAAAAAATTAAAACTACTGTCTTAACCCATTGTGTTCTACTAACTATAGACCAGTGTATTTAATCACTTTAAATAAAGGGAAAATCATCAATAGCCACAAAGAAGGCATTAAGAAGCAAATTAGTTGGGGTTCTCCTGAAAAGTAATCGGATATATACACGTGAAGAGATTTCTTATAAGTAATTGACTCACAATGATGGAGGCCGCCACATCCAAGTAATCAGCATGCTGGAGACCCAGGAGAATTGATGGTTTAAGTTCCTGTCTGAGTGCAAAGACCTGAGAATAACAAGAGTCTATGATGTTAGTTTCAAACTGAAAGCCAGCAGGCTAGACAATCACGAATAACTGATATTTCAGAAAAGAGTCTATGTTCCAGGTTAAGTCAGGTAGAAAGAAGTCACTCTACTATCGAGAAGGTTCACATTTCAGTCTATTCAGGACCACTACTGATTGGATGAGACCTACCACCATTATGGAAGACAATCTGCTTCACTCAGCTTACCATTTTAAATGCTGATCTCTCCCCAAACACCCTCCTCACCCAAAAACATCCTCACAGAAACATCCAGTTTAGCACTATGAAACAGATGTGGGCTCACTCACAAAGTTCTGTGATCAATAAATGATGTCTCTTATAGGCAGTTGGTGTAGGGGAATGAGGGCCTCTGGACTGTGTAGAATGAGATGAAGGTGGCCCAGATGATTAAACTGTGTATGGAGAGTAATTGGAATGGGATAGATGTATAATCTAAATCCCTCAGATTTCTCATACCTTCCATTACCTTTATATATAATTGCTGTTCTTTGCTTACAATTCCCTTTCAGGAAGGTTCTGAGTATTTTCTCTTATTACCCAAAGAGGCAGGTAATAGTCTCCAGGAAAAATCCTACTCATAATCCAATCTCCATGCATGCATCTATCCATTATTTCCAGGGACACAAAGATGAAACCCTGCTCCGAAGAAACATGCTGATTGCTGGGGGCTAAGAATAATACAATGTGATAAATGGAAATAGAAGAGAATACAGGAGAAGCACACTGTTTCTGGTTCTACCATTTTCCTGACTCTAAAGATGGTCAAACTTGAACTTCCAATATTAGTGAGAATATGAGCTTTGCTGGTGAAGGGGGCTGGGGCTTCCTAGGCAAAGGGAGTTCAGTGAGAGCAGTTTTAGTAGCCATTGGAGGAGTAATTGGAGGAGAGAGCAGTCTGTTTGGCGTTCTTGTCCCTGAGACCTGCGCATGAGTGGGAACAATCACATGACTGAGTTATTGCAGAAAGATGATTTCAGTAACCTGGAAATGAAGGCAGCATTGGCCCTCAGGTTGCCACAAAGAGGAACACAAGATGCAGAATGAGAAGTTGCTAGGCCATGCAAAGGTGAGCACTGGGAGGAGGGTACTGCCACTGGGCGAGATGGCCAGCATCAGAGTGTGCATGCTCTGTTTGAGCCAGCCCTCAGCCCACCTCTCTCTGTTGGGATCTCTGAGCCACTTGCTGATCCCTTCACTTCTTCCTAGTCACTTTGTCCTTGGAGATTCACAGGAAGGAATGTGCTGTACCTTCTATTTGGAAACCTGCTCACCTTCTCTTAGCTTATCCTCTTCACCTAACATTCATCCTTGATGGCTGCTTAGAGACCTCTCTGTCAGGCAGTTTCTGTCACCCTGTTGTGTGCTGCAAGCTTATCTTGGGAGCTTCTGTGTTCCCTGGATTTAGCTCCATGTATCACATGATTGTAGCTGTCTGTTTCCAGCTTGCACCCAGCTAATGGCGAGACCCTGGAGTCTGCCCACAGGCTAAGACTAACTCATGGTCAAGGCTCAGGGTCTTTTTAGCAGTGACAGCTCAGAATCTAAGCCTGTATATGCTGGGCATACTCAGGAGCTTTCCTTTTACTCTGCAGAATTGAGGTGAATTCCCTCCGGGTCTGGCCTGTGCTAGACAGTTGAGAGGATGAGGAGGTCAAGTGGTCAAGAACCTAACTGTGGAGGATCCTATCATCATGGCCAGGCAGTCTGGGCTGGCCTAGAGCTCCTTTGCTGTGCCTGCTTGTTCACGGTCACCCTGAACAGCCAGGCATGAGATTCTAACAAGCTCCAGGCTTAATCCCCAGTTACCATGACAACCAGGCGTCATGGTGATGGATGGATGGTATTGATTGACTGACAGGCTCTTGGTGTCTTGGCTCTGTCCCTACCCCCTTAAGTCATTTGCATACACATGGAACTGAGAGATGCTCAGCACCATCCTCCTGATTTGGTCTTGATGCGGAATTTTTTTCCTTTATTATTGAAAATAGCCTCAGCCTAAAAGGAGAAATAGGAGCGATGATCTCAAAATCACTCCCAGAGCCACCCTCTCTCCCATTGGTGATACAATGGGCTTGGACAAGAGTTGCTATGGACACATCCTCTAGCTCAGTCTCAGTTCTACTTTTATTATTAATTTTAGGCAAGTGACTTAAACTAGCTAAACCTCAATTTATTCATCTCTAAAATGGGAAAATTTAGAGTTGTGGAGTATTGTATGAATATCAAATGAGATAACAGATGAAAAATCTTTACTTAGCACATAACAGACACTTATCAAATGTGGGGGTTCCTTTAATTTACATTATTCAAACTTAATTTATTGGCTTTACTGCAGAGACATTAAGAAAACTTATTTTCAGAAGCTCACTGGTCTCCCTTATATTCTAAATTTACAGATTCAGAATGAGGGACCAAGAACTCAGTCTATAAATACTGCAGCATTTCTGGTGAAAACAATAAAAGCAATATGTGGCCATTATTGTTATTCTGAGCCAGGCCCTTTCCCAAGCACTTTTTCATGGTGTCAGTCAACTCAGTGAACCCTTACAGCTACAGACACTTCAGAATCGTCTTTCAGATGATCCTGAGAGGTTACCCAGATAGCAAGTAGTGGGGGTGAATTCCCCCACTCAGGATAACTCTACTGCAGAGCCCAGATCATAGTAATCCTACCTCATGGCATGATCAGAGTCATCTAGAAAAGCCAAAGACCCTGAAGAGAGCCCTTATTCACAGGAGAAGATCTGACATTGCACTCCCAACATTGCCTGGTGGAGACAGAGCTCCTTGCTCTGAACTGCTTTGCAGGATGACAATCTCATGGTGTGAGCGTTGGGTAAGACCACTGCTACTCACGTCACACAGTGACCATCTCCCTGGTGTGAACTCACCAGAGAAACACTGGCGTGATGAGACAGAGCATGACCGAGTTTGGGTACAGCACACCTTGATTCTTGACCATGCTAGTCACAAACTCAGAGCCAGTTTCCTAACAATAGTTAAGCTCTGTTCAACACTTAACTGTGCCAGACCCATTTTTATGGGCTTGGCAGAAACTGCTATCATCCCAGTTACAAATGGGAAAAATGAGACACATAGAGTCAATTTACTGAAAGCCACTCTACTAGTGAATGACAGAACTCTGACTCCAGAATTTACCCGTAACCACCAGTTATTGCCACCAGTTGTTGCCTTTGCTAACTCCAGTATGCCTATAAAATTGAAAAATCCTCCTGTTCCCATGAGATTGTTGAGAGCTTCCAGAGACATAATGCTGATAAAAGTGCTTTATAAAATGCTAGCTCTTAGTCAAAGATGGAGCTGATCATAACTAAAAGGAGACCTGTGACTTCCTAAACATTTTAGAGGTATTTTCTAGATAGGCTGAACTTAGCCCATCCCCAAGCAATCCATGTGTCTGTCCCCAGCAGAACCTCAATCCCCAAGAGATGACTTTATGAGTTTGCATTATAATTTGAAGAGCAACTCCCCAAATTCACAATTCCTAAGGCATACCAACTACTGGGCTGCAGGGATAACACAGAGGACATACAAAGGTATTGTGGGTTCACAGATACAGGGACCCTGGGCGTAAGGGAAGGATTTCCAGAATTGAGTGGAAGAAACCTAATGAAAGAGGTGAGGGGACCATCTACTCAGAGCAAACACGAAGGCCCAGAGGTACCTGGCTGGGCAAAGCCTGAGGTTAAGTGGGTAAACAGAAGCGTAGTGGGGGAGGTAAGCTAGCCAGGACCTCTCTAAGAACCCAGCCACAGTCTTCATATTAATTCTTCCTAATGTAGTAACATGGAATAAAATCACACAATTGTTTTTTCAATCTGAGGCAGCTTTGAGGGCAACCAATGTAGCAAAGCAGCATAGAAGATAGACCACAGCAACCTCAACAGTGCTTGTTTGTTGCAAAGAGGTAAATAATGCATTACACCTGCTGTTTTCTACCTGCTGCTTCTATTCGGAGGAATGACAGAAACTTTTGCTGCTTCTTGCACCTCAGAAGTCAAGCTGCCTGGTTCTGCCTCAGAGCCACACTGATGCAGCAACTCCACAGAGGCGTGAGGACTGCTCTCATGCCTGCACCATGGCCAGAACCCGGTAGAAAGCGTCAGGAGTCAGGATGGCCAGAGATACATCCTCTGGGAGACTAGCCTGGCAGGTGGGCTCAGTAACAAGCTCCTTTGGGGATCAGTCTAAATGGGAAGGGGCCCAGGGGCTCCTCGTACCACCTGAACTGATTCACAATTCCCCCTTTTCCACTCTTGAATTAAGGTGATGTTGGCCTTTCTGCTGGGGACAAGGGCTCCCCATGGTCCCCCTCCGCGTTCTCACTTTGTCTAATCACTACTCATCCTGCAGACTTGACTCTGACTCCTTCCTCTGACACTGCTACTTTCTACCAAGACCCCTGTCACACACAATAAACCTCCAGGTCTGTCTCTCCACATTTGACCGTAAACTCACTGTGGGCATACACTCTTTATCTCCTGGATCTCTGGCACATAAATCAGAAATCACTAAGTCTGTGTTAAAGTTGTTGAAAATGAATTTTAAGTGTTAAGTGTGTACTTAAAGTTTCAGAATCTGTGTTAGAAGAGACAGGCCAATTGTCAATCCTTTCGACTGTGCCCCTCTTGAGAAAGTCTCTGCTTCGTACCTCCAGGAAAGGGAGCGCCCATCACCTTGTGAAAAACATTACTTCCCCTTGCCCTCTTGTCATGCAAACATCACTTTCTGTTGAGCCTAAACCCCCCTCCCGGTAGCTCCTGCCTTTTGGTCCCAGTCCTTGCCCTTCTGACCACACAAACAAGACTAATTCCTCTTCACAGCCACCTTCTGGACAGTTGACTCAGTTCTTCTGACCACTCTTAGAGAGTTCCTCCCTTGCTCAGATAATAATCCCACCCCTGGAACATTCCCAAGAGGATACAGCTTTGCATCTCTTCACCCTCATGCCTTTTTTTCTCTGGTCACTCCTTATTTATTTTACTGTGGTAGGAACCTTTAACATGAGATGTAACCTTTTAATTTTTTTCCCTTTTAATTTTTTTTTAAGATTTATTTATGCATACAGAACTAGGGTACAAGCCAGAGGTGCAGGGGTAGTGAGAGGCTTCACCAGAGACAGAGTGGGGAGCAGAACAGGCAGATCTACAAAGTACACTGCTGAGGGGAGCAGTGGGCGGGTCAGGAGAGGTCTGCCACGCCATGTGGTCACCTCCAGGGCAGGCGGGAATCGAACTCATGCGGAAGTGGCTTCAGCTTCTCATTGCAGTGCTTTAACCCGCTGCGCCACCAGGGAGGGCCCCCCCTTTTAATTTTTTAAGTGAATACTATTCAGTATTCTGAACTATAAAGACAATATAGAACTTATTTGTATAATTGAGATTTCATGCCCATTAATACGCAACCCCTGAGCTCCCTCTCTCCCCAACCTCTGGCAATTGCAATTCTACTATATGAATTTGACTAGTTTACATACCTCACACAAGTGGAATCATGCAGTATTTGTCCTTCTGTGACTGATTCTTCATCTTTATCTTCAAGGCTCAAACATGTTGTTGCATATAGCAGGATTTCCTTTTTTATTTTCCTTAAGGCTGAATAATGTCCAATGGGTGTCCTATTATATCCTTTTGAAAATGTGGATTCTCAAACTTTGCGCCGAGTTTTGGGTTCCTCCGATCTGTGCACAGAAACATGAGCTTATCCTCTCTTCTACAGTCTTTCCTTATGCTCTCCTGCTGACTTTCCTGTCCATTCCTTTCTGGGCTCATACACCTTGGGGAGGGTATTACAATTTCCCAAATGAGTCTCATTTTACCATGTTTAGTCTGGCTAGTCTTTCTGAAAGCAGCTGGCAGCCTGGCTTCTTATCTTGGCATTTCCTATCCTGGTATTTTGCAGCCATCCCAGGCTGGGTAGTTTCACCACAGTTCTAACCATTTGAAAGAGAACGCTGGAGACCTTGGCGTCATCTTCACAGGCTTTAACAGCGCAGGGAAAGCAGCAGGAAGTCGGCCGCTTGAACTCCTCCAGGGAAACACCGCCCTTTTATCCCCGCCTTCCTAGGCACAGGTGTGCACACTTGCGCACGCGCACACACCCCTGCTCCAGGTGGCCACCATCAGGCACTTGTGCCCCACATCCATGCGCCTTCTGCGTTAACACCATCAAGGTCACAGGTGAGAGCCACAGAGGCTAAGTGGCATAAGAAGCTTGATAACTCACTTACCCTACAACTGGGTAGATATGCGAGCCTGATTACTAAATCTGCATCGAAGGCACCCACTAAATGAGCAGAAGTGTGTTCTGCAGCGGGCCTCCACAGATGCTTTGTAGGCCATGGTACACAACATCTAGCCCCAGGTACACTGTGTAGGAATCATCTGGGATATATATACACACATACATGTGTATATATGTGTACATATATGTATGTGTATGCATATATACACCTACACACACATATTTAATTCAGATTGCCGTTAACTCAGTAATACAGAATCAGAATTGAGAGAAATGGGGTCCAGGAACCTGTGTTTTTCATGTACATGCCAGATGCTATCACTATGCAGCCAGGTTTGGGAACCATCAGCTTTAGACACTGAGTTCAAAATCCCAAAAACAAACTCCACTATGATTTGGTCCATAGCTGACATCTAAGACAACCAGAATGATGGGCTAGGGTGGAGTGGGTACAACCCTCTCCTTTCAGTGTGCCCACACCACACACTTATCTGGGCAAGTGTGACATCATTGCAGGGCTTGTTTAAGGTTCTACCCCTGTCTGCTTGTGTCTTTCTGGTTCTTTGTGTCTTGGTTTCCAAGATCAGTTACAAGTTCTGGATTTTGGCACTAGGGTTGACCTTCTTTGTCCCCACCCAGTTGATCAGTCTTGATTTCCAACAGGCTCTCTGTAGACAGCCTTGATTTGGCATCTCCCAAAGCTTCTAACAAGAGACTCCTCTTCTAGTCCCACTATATTGAAATAAGCAACTCTCAGAATACAAACAGTTTTCATTTAATAAATGGTCCCAAAGAAGCTACCTTCTCCAGAATTGGACCCTACTTTTTCAGATACGCATCGTATTCCTATTTTATTCTTATGTTGTCTATATTGCCAAATACTTGATGTCCTGGGGATGGTCCACAGTAGGTGCTTGATAAATTGTTCTCTGTGATAGCACAATGCTTTAACTGACTGGCCTCAGGTCATCAACCTTTACAGGCTACAGATAGCTCAAGTGAAATGCAGTAGTGTGGGCTTGGTGTCTGAGGATACCTTTAGTTTTCATGCTCCATGATCCTTTGTAAATCACAGACTTCCCTTGCTGGCTAGGATTCTATTTCCAGTACTCACAAAGCAGTTCTTTGCCTCAAGTCACACTGTTCAAATCAAACTGGAATTCTCTTCTGTTGGCACGTAGCAGGGTATGTCAGACCCTCCCTGAGCATAATCACTGCAAGGCACCCTCCACCCCCATTCATTAGCAGGTCCTGTCGCTTTATTCGACAAGCACCCCACCACTCACGTAAGTAATCACTCTGGCTTCTGCCCATGAATTCCTTTCATCCACTTTTGTTTATCACTGTTGAAGCATTTTTTAATCAAAACAATTAAATATGCTAAATCTTCTTCAATTAGTGATGCATTAAAAATGACAAGTGCTTGAACAGAAGTGTCAGAAGCAGCCTTGCTCATGGCTGAGCACAGTGCTTGGAGTATCCTGTCTGAGCTCAGGTCTCCTCCAGATACCTGCATGGTCACAGGGTGCCGGGCTGGGGACCTGGGAAGTGAGCAAGTCCAACATCTTCTCTCCTTAAGTGGGACACTGAACCCAGTGGTATCACTGGCCTTCTTTAAGCCCATCCTGGGTATCCGTGACTGGGATTTGCTGTGTTTTGTCTTACTTTCCTTTAACACAAGATTTGTCTATATGTACAGCGTACTCCATGATGACTTGATACACATCCACCACGTGAGATAATTATTACAGTCAACTAATTCACAGATCTTTTCTTCAGAGTTACCATTTATCTTTTTTGTGATGAGCACCAAAATTTACTCTCTATAAAATTCCATATTTAATACAATATCACTAACTAGTCATCAGAGTGTACATTATATCTCTATGCTTATCTATCTTACAAAATTGCTTCTTTGCTCCCTTTGACCAGCCTTAACCCATTTCCCTACTTCTCTTCTGCATACCTGATATTACAAGTGAATATGTAGATTTTTATGTGTGGCTGGCTTGCTGCACTTAGCATAATGTTTTTCAATTTTATCCATGCCATGGCAATTGACTGAATAACATTTACTCTCTCTATATAAGTATCTGCATCCACATCCACATGTACATATTTGCATGCATGTGTGTGTATCTTCTTTTCCTTATTGATCCATCCAAGGGACTGAGACTTGAATTCAGGATTCCTGACTTCTGAGATTCTTTCCTTCAGAAGCCTTTACCAAGGGACTCAAAACATTCATTTATGCACTCATTTTTTCCATTCATCAATCCTTTACTCTGAAAATAATATGGAATTCCATTTCTGGGATAATCACCGTACTGCTATACTGATAAGAGAGAGTAAATTAGAGACAAATCCTTGACCTCATAGAGTTTGCAATTTAATGAGGATGTAGGCAAGCAATTTTTGTTGCTCAATACTCCCTTGAAATTATTGAATCTAATCCATAGTGCAGTGGCCAAGAGGTATAAATTGTTTTCCTTTTTGATGATGCTGGAATCAGATAATGCTTGCTGGTAATTGTCCCTTAGAATTCAAAGTAATTATATTTTGAAAATACAGACTTCAGTTTACAACTTTCAGGAGTCCTTATCTACAGGTGAAGTTAACTCTGCAGCATGCTCACTATCTTGTTCCAGTCTTCATTCCTGCCTCATCTTGCTAGACAAAACAAGGGCTGAAACTTGTTTCAGACAAGGACTATAGGATTAAGAAAAAAATTACTTTATGGCTTTGAGAATTGTGTTCCTCATCATCCAAATGCACATTCCTCAGTGGGTCCTCAGCTGTAGGTGGACAAACAGCTGGTGTGGGTCAGACAGTCCTCATGATGTCAGAAAGCAGACTCCAAAGGGAAACCCTTTCATCTTCTAATACCACTCTGGCCTCTTTGAGGGGCAAAGAGTACCCCAAAGATAAGTACAGTTATTGGGGACAAACAGAACTCACTGGCAGCTCTGAAAAGAGAGAGAAGTGTTCATATCCAGAAGTGCTTCATGGAGTAAATGCCATTTGAATTGGAGTTATAGTGGACTTTGGAAACACAGTCCCAATGGAGAAAGGAAAAGCATCTACACCGAGGAACAGGAGGTGTGTGCCAAACTGCAGAGTGAAAATGGTGCTCAGCATGGCTCAGGCACTGTGCTAGGCACAATGGAATATGGAGATGGATAAGATGGAATCAATGTCTAAAGGACGTTCACTGGAGAGCATGTGGAGGAAAGACTACTGGCATTGATGAGCAAGTAGTATGTGCAATTCCTTCTCACTTCAAGAATTATGTGGGAACCATAAAGAAGAAAACACTGAAAATGACTTTAAAAAACTATGATGTTGATTGAGATCTCTTAGACTCCCAAGACTACTGTGAATACTATATTTTAGTATCTCATCATTTTCTTTTTCCCACTCTCCCCACTGTAGATATTACTGGTGAAGACATCAAGAGCTGTTTTGGAGGTCATGTGGGCCTTACCTTTGCCAAACATAATGTAGAAATTGGAGGAAAGTTATCAGGGAAAACCTGTGAATCGTTTGGAGATGGCAATGTTTATGGCAAGTATTTGGTAATGGGTCACCCTAAAAGAAAAGCCTGACTTCTATGCAGGGCACAGAAGTGCCCTGTATGGGACATACACACTATTTTCCCTGACTTGGTTCCATTTCAGTTAATGGTGATGCTGTATAATTGCTAAATACCCCAGAACAATGCCCAGTAAAGACTCAATTTTGACTCCATCTTGGGCTAATATCACCTTAGAAATATTTGACTTTGTATGGTGCAAACCCTTAGATTTTAAGCAATACATAAAGGTCTAAGTAAGAACTGGGATGAAAGGAATGTGTAGACAGAACCTGGAAAGCCAACTTTGGGGATGAAGGCCTATCATGTGACAGTACCAAGGGAAGACACAAGCCTGCTGAGAGAGCTGAGCAAGGTTATCAAGTCCAAGCTTAAAGAATAATTACAAAAGAAAAATTGTATGAGAATATTTTATGGCATTTCCTGAGCAAGTCAATATGAATATTCATGTATTCACCCATTCATTCATTCATTCACTCGACAAGTATGGAGAAATCTTTTTTTAGAGGGAGATATAAAAGACACAGGGATGAGAAAACAGTTTATAGTACAATGGAGAAAGTGGATATGAAACAGGTTCAAGTTATTCTGATTGCATTAGGCTACTCCGCATAATGGTCTTACATCAAATTGCATCTCTCTGGTACTCTGCCCTCCTCTCTTCATATGCCTGCAAACCAATTGATCTTCCTAGTCAAGTCACCTTTCTCCCTGACCACTCCTACCCCTTCTAAAAATTTGACCACATCTTTCTCCATGCCCTTACTGAGCCCTGAAGAGACAGGTGCCATTGCACCATTGCATTTCATTCAGCCTATTTGGCATATAAAGGGTACTGAGTAAATACTGAACACATGAATGAATGAATGAAACATAAATTTCCCCAACCTTTCCATCCTTCCTGTTGTCCCCCCAGTGTCTGACCTTCTCAGAGGATGGGTCTCTCCTGCTCCTTCCTGTTAGGAAGGACCAACCAGGCAGAGTGAGAGACAGCTCTAAGGAGAGCACATGGACTCTGTTCCAAAGCTCATTAATGGCACTTGCCAACCCATTCTGTGACTTTTGGGGAAATGAGTTAATGCTTTTATCCTCTTGGCAGAATCAAAGAGGAACAATACCGTTGTGGAAGACATCATCTCCCGGGTGAAAGGTGGCAATGTTGACTGGGGTGGTGGCTTGATGCAGAACAGCAGCATCATCACATATCGTTCCTGGGGGAGGTCATTAAAGTATAATCCTGCTGTTATTGATTTTGAGGTAAGTCTTTTTGCAGTTGAAGAAACTCTACGTCCACAAGGAATGAAAGTGAAGCAGACCAGATCATTTCATATTTTTTATTATGAGACCATCAGAGAACAAGATTAAATGTAACGGCACACTGAACTGGTGGCCTTCTCCATGCCTCACGCCAGGGGAGCACACCTCTAAACCCAGGTCACAAGAACACAAGGATCAGAAGCTTATTTTCTGGCCCATGCCTGGTTTTATACTACAGTTGCCATAATTATAGTAGTGGGTCTAGTCCCTATCAGCATGTATGCATAAGAAGATTTTAAGAATCACATCTGTTCATTTAGGGACTGGCAAGCTTTTTGGGCAAAGGTCCAGGTAAGAAGTGTTTCAAGCTTTGTGTGAGACTATAGTCCCTTTCATGTACGTTCTTTCCTGTCTCCATCCCCACAGTCATCTTCCTCCTCCTTTTTCTATTATTATTATTTTTTAACAAAGAAATGTCTATAGGGTTGAAATTGAGAATGCTGTCTTAAATCCCTACTTGAACAAAGGGAGTAAAATTGTTTTTATGTCACAAAGGAAGTTGACTGCCTACAAGCTGTCAAACCATGGTGATTAATAGATAGGATAGGCCATAAACAAAGGTTATAGTTGGGGCTATTGAAGAAAATCTTATTGTTTTTATGCCCATTTTTCTCTGACTCTTGCTGATTTTTCTACATCTATTTAAAATTCTAGGTTACACACTTCCTCTGAAAATATGTACCAGTAGTGAAGCCCCAAAGACTATGGTAACACACTGTTCTTCATGAACAAAGAGATCAGATGAATTAACCTTGATGTTCATACACCTGTAATTCATAGAGGGTCTGAAAGTCACTGTCATAGTAATCAGTGATTTGGGATAAACCTATAAAACTGATATCAAGAACAATAGATAAATTTTCATGGACAGTAGATGAACTTTGTGTTTGTTTTAAGCAACACTTCCTAGGGGAAGGCTGGGGAACATGATTTTGAGAAGATGAAATATTATCTTTTGGGAGAAAGTACCTGGACTTTGGGGTGAAAAGATATAGTTTGATGCAAAAGGCTCACACACCTTTTATGTGTGACCTTGAATAAGTTGATTTTCTGAACCAGTTTCCTGGCCTATAACATGAGGAAAATAAAATGTTACATCATACATTTGGGGAGAGAAAAGTGGAGGTACTGTAAAGGTCAGCTAGGGGACCTGCTTCAGGAAGGTTAAGTAACCTGGGCTGTCTCACAGCTGGTACAGGGCAGGGCCCTGAATGATCTATGTCAGACTCACCCAACACCCACAATCTTGTTAGAATCCATGTTCCCCAAAAAAGTTAGGATTCTGTGCATAAATCCTCTGACATTTTGAGAGAAGGGAAGTGACACAGCCAGAGTTGTACTTTAAAAAGAGAATGTCACAAAGATATGAAGGGTGAATCAAAGGGGAGACAGACAGACAGACAGACAGACACTATGGACAAGGAGGCCAGTTGCAAATTTATTAGGAGCCTGGTGTTACAATGGCAACAGTGTCTTAGTCACCTGCATACTCTAGAGCTTAGAGGTGCTAACTTATCACAGCTACTAAGAGGGAGTGAATGTAGAAATCACAGGAATTCTGTTCTGATGCTGTGCTGTGTTGTGTGCTGCTGTGTGTTGGACATCACAATCTGTGGCTATACCACACCATTTGTCTTCCCTGAATCTGTTTTCTCCTCTATAAAGTAGAACAAGACTATTGCCAATATCTTCTGAAGCTCTAACATTCTAAGATGCTTTTCCTCCACCACCCACTTCTCCTTCCACTCCTCACCATCCCTTCCCAAGGTGTTTCTCTTTCCTCTTCATGAGGGCCCTCGCAGGGAAAAAGAAATGAGGAATGAGTACTTTGCCCAATTGAAAGGTCAAAGGAAAGTTGCCCAATGGTCCTGGCCTCCCCTGGAACTAAAATCCATCTTTTGCCAGGGCCAAGCACAATCTATTCAGCACTGACTTCCTAACAATGAGGGTGAGGCCACATTCCCTGAATTTCCAGTAAGTAAATGGTCTTCTCCCCTTGGCTGGGGGCCTGACCAGTCCTGACACGACCAAGTTGGTGACCTCAGCTGCAGCCTCTGACACAGACCAAGGTCTGTTTGCCACCAGTCTTTCTGTACACATTTCCAGGAACCCATGCAACGGGCTGGTGATCACCTCTATTGACTTTAGATTCAAACAGTGAGATTGCACCACTGTGTCCCTTGGTCCTGTCTTCAGGGTCCTGTGACCCTGGCCCATCACTCCCCTCTCAGGGCCTTGGCTAACTCTCCTGCAGAATAAGGCATTTGGAGCAGAGCTTTCAGTGATTGTGCAAAGATGGACTGCATTAGAGCATGTGTGAGCATAGGCCCATGCATTTGAATAAGTTAGGATCTTTTTTTTTTTTAACCGATTATCATACCTAATGAATTAAAAAGTTTTTAATTTTGTGGTATTCTTCTCATACTCACTGATTTCCTTAGAGTCACATAAGAATTCCAGAAAGCAGGTTGGGACTCCTATTTTGTAGATAATAAGGTCCAGATTTAGAGTGGGACAGTTAAGAGCTCTCGGACACAGCTGGGAGACAGCAGCATTTACTTAACTCTTACTATGTGGCAGGTCTTTCCCCTCCATCAACTTTAATACTCACAATAATCCCGAAGGGTGGCACTGTTGTTCTCACTTTACAGAGCAGAGGGATGGCTCCCCGTGCAAAGTGAGGCCACATGGTTAGAGTTAGTAAAGCAGGGATTTGAAGGCAGAATCTCAGACTCCAGCTTCAAGGCTCTCCACTGCACTTGCTAACTCCAGCTGGCGGTATCTTCCCACCAAGCATCCCCCAAGGGACAATACCAGGAGACAGTTTTGACAATACCAGGAGACAGTTTTGGTCCTTCAGGCTAGAAGGTACCACTGGTGTTTAGTGGGGAGTGAGATGCTATTTAACATCCTACAATGCACAGGACATCCAGCCTTGCCCACAAAGAATTATGCACCTGGAATGGTTGAGAAGGCCCAGACTCCAGCCCTACTTGGAGTGACTGCTTCAAATGCAAAGTGCCACCTACACCCCTGACCACCTCCCCAGGACCACCCCCCCCCCACAAAACTTCACTGCCTATCCAAAACTTTATTAATTCCTGTGTAAAAGGCTTGACAAAAAGATGCATACACACGAACACATGTATACAGATTGTACGTTCCCTATCTCCTAAAACTGCTAAAGAAGGCAGATGTGGGCACAGATGATTCCTGAGCTCTCATCTTCCTCTAGGCTTGGGAGGTCAGAAGTTTCAGTTAGGTAGGTCCACACTCTGAGTGTCTCTTGCCCGTGACGATGTGACCCTGTGCTGGTGACTCTGAGCTGGTGACTCAAGGGCAGGCAGGGGAGGTTAGCACCGGCCTCGCTGAGTGGCTTTGAGGATCCAGGGAAGGGGAGATAGCTGGATGTCCGGGGTCTGTGCCTGGCACACAGCAGGTCTTCCAGAAGCTAGACTGCCAGTTCTAGGGACTTCCCTGGGAAGCTGAGATCCCCAGACCCACAGGGAGGACCCTCTGGTCTGCCTGTGCCCACAGGTGCAGCCCATTCACGAGATCCTGCGGCGCACGAGCCTGGGGCCCTTGGAGGCCAAACGCCGGAACCTACGCCAGGCCTTGGACCAGTACCTGATGGAGTTCAATGCTTGCCGCTGCGGGCCCTGCTTCAACAATGGGGAACCCATTCTCGAAGGCACTAGCTGCAGGTGTCAGTGCCCCCTGGGTCGCAGGGGGCAAGCCTGTGAGCGAATGGAGCAGCCAGGTAAGGCCCATGTGTCCTCCTTGTGTGCAAGTCTGGCCAATACAGCAAGGGCCTTTGGGACCTCACTTCTCCTTTCTGTGCCCTCCTGCCCACTGCCCAAGAACCCACTGGCTGAGGGTTATGGCTGACCCTCTATACTTAAAGTTTCTGCTGCTTTCTCAATGGTGTCGACACCATTTCAGATGAGAACTGGTTATATCTTGTTGTTTTTTCTTCTCTAAGGTATATCTAGACAATGGGGGTCTTTCTGAAGGGACCTAGTAATTTCCAAGATGGTCATAGTAATTGCCACAAGCTGTAAGAAATGTAATGGCCATTTGTTGCCTGACACTATGGAAGTTAGAAGCCCGACATTCAGGTATATGAACCAGATAGTTTCTTCTGGGTGCTCTGAGAGACTCTGTTCTATGCCTCCACCCTGGGTTCTGGTGTTAGCTGGCAGTCCCAGCATTTCTTGGCTTACACACCATTCCAGTTTCTCTACTCTACATGTTTCTTTTCTTATAAGATCTCTAGTCACTAGGTTAATCCAGCATGATCTCATTTTAACTTGATCTAAAAAAAAAGACCTTGTTCCAAATAAGGTCACATTCACGAGTAATGGAGGTTTGGATCTGATTCTATTTTTTTGGGCAGGCACAATTCACCTATTACAGGGATGTATAAGTTGTCATTCTAGTGCAACAAATTATGATTAAAAACAAGTTTGGGGTGGGTAAGCTTTAAACATCTATAGATGTGATGTGAACCAGCTGGCCTTAGGGAGGAAGCTTCTCATACTGGGTTAGAAATCCTTCAAAGATGAAGAAGTCTAGAGACATGGATGGTCAATCCCAGCTCTGCTGATTTACTGTGAGACATTTGTCTTCTGGGGCTCATCTTTCTCATCAAAGTTTCCTTTGTACTCCAGGAACTTCTATGCATACCTTATCACTAAGCTTCCAGTTTTCTATGCATACAAATTTCAGAATGATGGCAAGAATGATAGTCGATCAAATCAACGTATAAATCCATCTCAAAGGCAACTACAATGAAGGACTTTTTTTAAAGGACGCCTGGATGGGGTTATCTAAGGGACTAGACTGAGTTTGGGAAACAACTGGGGTGGCAGCCACGAGGCTCAGCAGCTATATGTTCAAAATAGATCATGTGTTTAGTCCCAGTTCACTCAATGGGTATCGACAGCATAGCATAGATGCCCCCCAAAGTGAACGGCTAGGTTACTACAGGAAAGAATGCAGAACAGGATTCTTCTCTGACACATCAGGAGACTATGTTCTAGGTGCCACAACTCAGTAGGCCTTGGAAATGCAAAGTGGACAAATGAGGAGACAGGAAAGACTCAACTACTAAGAAGAAAAGCTGACAACTTTTGGTACAGAGACAAGAGAGGAACCAGTCCCAACTGAAATGCCACATGGGGAAGGTTGAGACTACCGAGATTAGGTTGTAGGACTAGAGGAGAGAAGCTCTATCTGGCAAAAGGATGTTGGCTTAGGGAAGAAGGACTTGCTGTGTGGTGAGAGGTGGAGGGGGATAGATGCTCACGAATCAGGAAGTTATCTGAGAGATGCAATTATCCTATGGTGCTGGGTTAGATGCCCTCAAGGTCCCTTCTACTCTAAGGGTCTCTGAATCTGCCCAAGACAGGCTGACCACACGGCTTTGGTAACTTTAAGCTCAAAACATTTAAATTCAGTTTAGCTTGGAAAAAACCATAGCTACCAGTTATATTTAGAATTCAAGGGAGATATCCACCCAGCAGGCCTGGATTTTAAGGGACATGATGATGTGGGGGAGGGAGGCGAGTTAAAACTTTCTCATTGGGAGAAGAGCTCTAAATGGGAAGCATCGCTCTGCTGTCAGTGAGGCTGGTGAACTCCAAGGCTGCCAGTTTTCACCTGGGCTTCCCTTGTAATGAGAGGCTACTATCACTACTCACAGGTGGTGAACTAGTTTCCACATGGGTGGGCTCTATAACAACACACAAGAGGAAGAGGTGGTTTCAGTAGTAGAGGGATTTGTCTCTGGTTGTCACTTTTCAAAATCCTTCCTCTGCTAGCTAAAGGGAGTTACATTTTGGGTCCCTAGTACCTTGTAGAAGGAATTTTGAGAGGGGTGAGTCCCTTTGAAGTATGGTACATAGAATAAAGCCAAGGAGACCAATTACCAGGGCCAAACCTGGTACAGTGTCCTCAGGTGAATTGGGAAAAGGTACTTCCTGACAAGTGGGTGAATTGGGAGAACAAAGAAAACCACTTGAGGTTGATAGTATCCAAATTCTATGGATCAGAAATATCTTGGCTTCCCAAGCAGAGTGTGGACTGGGTTCCAATTCCCTGTTGCCTCACTGGCAAAAACAGATTTCACTAGGGACCAAAGGTCAATGCACAGAAGGGATCCTTACTCTGTGCCAGACACTGGCTTAGAACTTCTTGTAGATGAACGCACTTATACCCCAGGAGGTTTTAAAATAAATACTGCTGTAAGCCCCAAATTACAGATGAGAAACTGGGGCAGGAGACAGGTGAAAGGCTGCTCAAAGTCACCTAGCTGGGGAATGCCCCCATCCGTATTTAGGTCTAGCATCTGAAGTAGACCCTGAGCTCTTAGCTGTTAC
This sequence comes from Condylura cristata, assembly GCF_000260355.1. NCBI lineage: Eukaryota > Metazoa > Chordata > Mammalia > Eulipotyphla > Talpidae > Condylura > Condylura cristata. The sequence continues at coordinate 31,922,377 of NW_004567109.1, forward strand.
AGCTTGCTGGTTTACATGGGAAGAATCAGGTAATTTGAGGAACGAGAGCAGCAGGTCTGAGGTGGGTGCAGTGATGGCTATTTAGGGGAGAGGGTTATGTCCTAGTTCACAGCTTTCAATCTGACTTTAAAGGAAGAGGTGGGAAGCCCTGCCTGGTGATTAATCTTAGCAATACAAGAGCCCTCAGAACTAGTCAGTTACTTGATCTCTGTCCACACAGCAGAGAGACAGAGAAGAGGGAGGGTGGACTACTTAGACATGTCTCGTCAGTGGTCCCTGCAGGGTTCAGAGGCCATGATGAGTCATGTGTACATGTGGTGGGCCCTAAGGAGGGCACATGATGCCAGTGACCTGGAGGGGGGTGGTGGCAGGTGCAGAGGGTTGGGCCTTCCCCTCCCAGCCCTGCTCCTTCTGCAGGATGACTCTCCATTGGTTGCATCGGCTCATGGATGTCCCATGAAATGGGTTTCAAGGGTGTGTGTGTGTGTGGACAATAGGTGTCCTTGGGGCCACTAGGTTGAACTTTCAGCTTGACAGATGGATCTGGCAAGGGTATCTAAGGCTGGGGAGTTAGTCAGTCACCATGGAGACCACTGATGTGGGTCCCCTGGGATTTTCCCAGCAAGCTTTTGCCTATAGGGACCAAGTCACAGAGGGCAGAAATGGAGACAGAGAGCCCTGCTGTGGCTGCCACACCAGGGGGTATAATTACAGAGCTGGAAGGAACCCGGAGATAATCTAATCCCATGATACTCACACTGGGATCTGAGGAAACTTGGGGTCTTAAGGGTGCCCCAGGCAAGGAAGGGGAGTGTGATAGACAACCCAGCTTCAAATAGAACTGCTCCACTTTCATTTGACATCCATGTTGGGGCCCATGTCAGATTTCATTTAGGAATAAAAATAGTAATGAAAAAAATAATGATGGCAAAACCTCACAGGTTTAGTCCATTCTTCCATTTTATAAAGGTGAATCCTCAGGCTGAGAGAGAGAATGGTCTTACCCAAAGTCAGTAGGAAGCAGAAGCCACAGGACAGAGGGATTGTAGGAGCTGGATTTCCAGGGACAGTCCGTGGTGGTGGTGGTGTGTTCTGATGCTCTGTACAAAGAATCTGTCACACATATGTCTCTGTCGCCAGGACTCCGAGGGTGTGACTAGTCACCCCTTATTTCAAAGGCTGGCAGTGCTCTCCAGAGGGGTATCTGGCTGGCCTTTGTCTCTGAATCCCCAGCTGCGCTGTGCTTCCTGCCCATCACACTCTCCAGCAGCTCTGTGTTGTTCTTCCAGAGGAGCACGCCCGCCTGCCCTACTCCGCTATCCATCTTCCATGGAACTGCGGATTCCAATTTCATCAGATGGGCTCCCAGCGGCCTCTTCCCACTCCATTCAGAGTTTTAAATTAAGAGTGAGGTGGCAAGTAAAGCCGTCTTGGTTGGCTACACCAAAGCATTTCCCTAAGGAGAGGTGGCAGACCCTGCCAGGTCTGAGGGTTGTCCTCCCTCCTTGCTGCCTGGGCTGCTGCTTGCATGGTAACCTCCTCCCCGCTATGTTATCTGCGCAGGGGTCAAGGCAAATGGTCGCTGGAGCTGCTGGAGCGCCTGGTCTCCTTGCAGAGCAGGCACCCAAGAAAGGAAGAGAGAATGCAACAACCCGGCACCCAAGAATGGAGGGGCCTCATGCCCAGGGTGGAAAGTGCAGAGCCAGGCTTGCTGAGTGGCTCTGGGCACAGGCTGGACAGATGTAGCAGATGTCACCACCTGTACTGATCACTGGAGAAAGACTGATGTTGCTCTAACACACCCAACTCAGCAAAGCTGTCACTTAACATCTGGATGTGGAGTGTTCACGGGAGACTTGTCTCTGCTCACAGCATTTTGGATCATTAAAAAAGATAGAAAGAAAATTAATCCTTAATCCTGTTTTATAGGACTTACAGGATGTTAGAGGGACAAAGAAGGCAGATGCTCTAAAAAGAATCAATGGCCAATAAAAGTATGAGAATTAATTCAGCTCTTGGATAATAATATTTGTTCATTCATAGAACCATTATGAACTGGTAGGATAAGCATACACATGGAATAAGGAGAGAAAAAAATAAAAATTGACTTGAGTTCATTCAATTTTCCTTCATTTCGACTTAACATTTTCTTGTATTCCTTCAGTTAATCTCTCATTTAAGTTCTCAGCACCAATATCATATTCTCTCAATTAGGATCTCATGGTAATACACTAATCTTTTTCCTGATTATGTGTTTCATGTTTGTAATTATATTTTGGGTCCCCTATCTCTTGTGATTATTTATGACCTGTTTTCCTATAGAGAGTAATCATGAGAGCAAGTATCAGCTTTACTTATTCAGCACTGTATGCCTTGAGCACCCCCAACCCAGCCCCCAAAGACAACGCCTTCAATAGGAAGAGACCTAAAAACAACGGTGGATTAAGTGAGGGTCTGAATTCAAGAGCTCAAAGGTGTGGTCCATTTGGTCAGCCCCCCAGTATGGAGCATGGCATTGGAGGGGTTAACCAGTGATGTTCAGTATACCTGACCCACCTGTGGGGCAGCCCACACACCTGCCCACCTGGTATTCCTACAGCACCCCAGTCACAGCTCTAAATTCAGTTGCACTGAATTTTCTGCTCACTTTTTCTTCTATAACTGATAAGCTCCTTTTAGGCTGAATCTGCACCCCCAGTGTATCATGGGTATAAGTGCCTGTTAACCACCATATATAGTGGTGCTCTCTAACCTTCTAGAATCCTCAGTCTTTTTAGAGAAACTGTAAGACTTGTATGCTCATGAAACACTTAGAAGGAAGTTTATGAGCAAAGGAAATTAATTGCTGAGTTAGTGATAAAATGTATGGCACACAAAATAAGTGCTGAAGGCATCGTACCCAGGTCTTGAAGGGTTGTTGAACTAGGCAAGGAGAGCGTCAAGGTAGAAATTCAGCATGTAGCAAGGTTTGAAGGCGAGAAAGAGTATCAGGAAGGAATATGTGTAGGTGTATATGTACTGGGGATGGGTACTGGGGAAGAAAGTGTATCCATCACATATAAAATTATTTTGGTTTTGAATATTGACATTATTGTTATTACTGATAATTAAAGCTTAGAGTTTAGAAATTTATTTCTGAACTCTCTAGATCTTGTACCTGAAAGAAAAAAAAAAAAACTCCTTTATGGCTTCTTACCATGTCTTTACATTTTACTTTGAAGTGGACGTGCATTGATAATGAATTTCCATTCATTATTTTCTGGGGAGTGGTAGTTACATGCTAGAAAGTGTAGCTAGGCCAGATTGGCCAGACCAAGTGGGCCATTTACAGAGGACATTCAAACTTGATCGAAAAGCCATACTTTCGAGCCTCGGTTGCACATTAGAATCACCTGGGGAGTTTTCAAAACCCTGATGTCCAACGACTGTGTGTCAAACCGATTATCTTCGAGCCTGTGGGGTGGGGACCAGATATCAGTAGCTTTAAAAGCTCCCAGGCTAATCCAGTGCCATCATGGCTGAGAACCCTTCAGAATCTGGGCATCCTTCCATCACATGGGGGTGCCGTACGTGACTAAACAAGAGGGACACCAGAAGGGACTCTCTTTGCTCCTGTAGCTACTAAAACAAGGCTCTCTGAAGACTTGGACTTGAGTCCCAATTCACAGTTAAGGAAACTGAGTCTCAGTGAGCCCGTGGGTTGCAGGACTGGTGAGTGCATCCAGCACAGCTCCCCTGCCTTTGCTCCACAAAAATCAGGCTGCCCTGCCAGGCGGGCACTGGGAAGAAGCCCGGGGCCAGGGAGAGGCAGAAACCAGAGATGAACTCATGCCTCTGAAGGCAAGTCCAGGGAGGTGGGGTGGAGCAGTTACCTGGATCACCTGTGAGCCAGGACCAGCCGCTGAAGGCACAGTGCCACCTTCCTGTCACCCAAGTGGCGCCAAGGCCAGGGTCTGCCCCACTTCTCTGAAAATACCGCATCCCCAGCAGTTTTAGAAATGAAAACATAGCCTCCGCGGCAGCTTCACAGCAGCCTCTGCTTCCAGAATGGCTGGCTTCCACAAAGCAAAAGGCATAAAGCTATCAAATGCACTCTCCCTCAGGTCCTTTAAGCAGATCTATAATCTACGGTTTTATAGGTAGTGGATGTAAAAACATGGTTTAAAGATATAATCTTCAGCTTGACAAGGTGTCTTTTGAAAAGTAAATTAATGACAGGATGAAAAGCAATAAGGAGAGGCTCTCTTTTTTCTTCCTCGAGATAGAGGAAGATCTAAAGAGTTCAGCACTCAATGAATCTCGTCTGAACTATATGCCTTTAGGGTGAAGAAAATGGACAGAGAGAAAGGGTAGGCTTCAAAAATCACATTGCAGAAATGAGAGATGGCAGAGTGAGGACAGGCACTGCCAGGAGCCCTCTCTGCCCACAGAGACAGCTCCCCTCCTGCTACCCCTTCATGGAAGCAAGGGGAGCACCCCCATGCACTCTGTGCCAGCACCCGAGCTGGGTGTGGTACAAAATGCAGCAGACATGACCCTGACCCTGCAAAAATACATACTCTGGGAAAGGCCTGTGGGCTGTGGCGGCAGGCTCATACCAGGGTGGGTAGGGAGGACAGCATGGAGGAGGGGGCCAGCAGAATCTCAGACCTGAGTGGAAGCTAGACAGGCAAAGAAAGGTGAAGATGGAAAATGCAAAGGAGTGGCACCCACACAGTCACCAAGCTGAGGAGCCATGGAGTGGGGTCTGGTTGCCCTTCTCAGCTGGGTGGACTGAGTCTGAGACCTTTGGTTTGGTGACTGGACCTTTCTTGAAGGCCGTCAGCCCTTGGCCATGTGGAGATTTCCACAGGTGGCCACTTCCCTGCTCGCCTCAGGTACCCCTGACAGTTTAGTACCCCACAGCCATTATTACGAAGCCCAAGTATTTTCAATGTGCTCATAAGGTTCTCAATGACCTGACCTCAATGCCCCACTCAACCTTCATTTCCCTCTTCTGATCTGTGGGCCCATGGTGCTGAAAATCTATTGTCCCCACCACAATGGACCAAGTCCTATATGACCAGCCACCAGCTATTTCTCTCTGACTCAATTTCCCCCCATGCGGCTCCAACCATTCAGGCATCTTTGCATTTCGCTCATTACAAATGCCATGCTGTCTTCTTTGAACATGCCATCCTCTCTGCCTGAAGTGCTCCTTGCCCCAAACAAATTTATACAAGACTCACTCCCTTATTTCATTTTAGTCTCTACTCAAATATTAACCCTATATTTTTTCTTGCATGGCACTACCACTCCCTGAGATTAAAGGTTTGTTTATTCTTTGTCCTATGTTGCCTCCCCCAAGTCATTTTTCAAGCTTTCTCATGGCTAGATCTCACACAACTAGAATATTTGGTTTTAGCAGGGGTTCAATAAATATTTAAAGAATGAACTAGTTCCCATTTAGCCTCCCAAGAGTTTGGGCTTGTTGTCTTCTCAAGCCTTTGTACATACATATTCCTCCAGAAGCAACCAGCTCACCAACTGCCACCTCGCTTAATTCTTCACCAGCTCTATCAGGGGTTGGTGAGATGTCCACTCACCCCACCAACCCGTGCTCAACCCACCCATTACCTCACACTTCATCAAGGGCTTCCCTCACATAGCTCTGTCTCCAGCATGTTCCGGATTCTGTCACTATAGCCTGCTCAGTTAGCTACCCAGCATATGACCTATTCCAAGGCAGGTGGGTCCTCATTCTGACCTTTGGAGCTGCAGCACCTGGCTTAGTCCAGGAAGGTCTCCCCTACTGTCAGAATAGATAACATTCCTATGTGGACTCTTGAGGTTTAGTAGGTTATTCGGGGGTGAGGGTATGGGGCGGGGGGTGGGATTTGAGAATATTATTACCATAAATTTGTACGGACATTTTTTTATATGACTATATTACCAAATAGGAAGGCTAACAGAGAAACTTGTAAGAGTTTTAGGATTATTTTTAAGCTCTATGGAAGTAGATATATTTATTTCTAATTAATTTACATTTATTATCAGAGTAATTTCCTGTTTCACACCTCCAAGAAGGCTAGATCTATAGCTTCATTGTTCCAGCACTCTAGTATTGAGACTTCATCTTTTTTTCTTGATGGGGTGGGAGGGAAACAATCTTGTCCACGAGTCCAGGAGTTGTGCATGTGTGCACACATGTATTTGTCAGGAATATTTTCAAAAGTGAAAAAAACACTCAAATAATAGACCACTTAAGTAAAATAGCAAGCTATTCACTTAGACTTGGCAATGTAACCAATTGTACATGAACCAAAATGGTGCACATTGCTAGTTCATTCTTTTTTTGAAATTATATATTTCCAGGTATATCATTAAAAATTAACATGTGAATGTGCTACATTCAGTTTACCATTAGAAGTACAATTCTGGCCCTCCCTGGTGGCACAACAGGTTAGGACGCAGCACTGCAAGCTGGAAGCAGCCACTTCAGTGCGAGTTCGATTCCAAGCCCTGGAGGTGACCCACAAGGCGCAGCAGACCTCTCCTGACCCGCCTGCTGCTCCCCTCAGCAGTGTACTTCATCCATCTGCATGTTTTTCTCCCCACTCTCTCTGGTGAATCCTCTCACTGCCCCTGCACCTCTGGCCTGTACCCCAGTTCTATATGCATAAATAAATAATTTTTAAAAAGTACAGTTCTATCCTTCCCCAGTAAGAGTGTTTTTTGGATTCTGTTCTCTCTACTGCCTTTGTGATAGAGCAAAGGCACAGAAGCAGGCTTTGCAATAATGGGCCAGAGAATGGTAACAGAGAAGCCCATGGAAGGGGGTTTCACCAGAGTCCTCAACCCAACAAGCTTCTGAGTGCATCAGAGGCGAGCCAACCTTGGCTCATGGCTGCATGGATCTAATAGCATAGTGTACCCTTTTCCACATTATGAAGTCCATCAAAGTGAGTTAAAAATTCTGCATCATGGTTTCGGGGTACCCCTGTCCCTTTAGAGAGATAAAGGAAAATGTTTCCCATCTATATTAACAGCTTAAAATATGAGATAAATCTTCCCATCCTAGCCTGTTTTTACAAACTGACTTTGCTGTCCAGTGGCATGATACATGTCTGATGGATCTATTTGTTCATTCTATTTCTTTAGAGATAACAGCTAAGAAGTTTTATCTATTATTTGTCTCTCTCCCCCATTCCCATTTTCCTAACCAAGCATGTGGAGCAAGCAGTTGATGGATGGATGGTGTTTGGGAAAAATGCAGCCAGAATCAGATAATTTTCAGGATATGAACAAACTGGCTTATTACAAGGAGACCCATCTGGCAGGAGGTAGAGGGGGAAGGAGGAGAGGCTACCAGACAATGGCCAGTGATGGATGGATGAACACCTGGGGTTGCAAGGTGTAGACGCAAGATAACCAGGGGACGCAGCCGCCAATGAGGGGTGTGCCCTGGCTCCAAAGCAGCCCTGCACAGAGGTGAATGTCAGACCAGCCTCTTGACTCTCTGACAATCCTTCCAGAATGCCCCACTGCAGATGTGATCCCTATTTCTTCTCCTTTTCTGTAAAATGCACTCCACCTGCTCAAAACAGAAAGCTGCTAGGCAGAGTAAGAAAAATAATCTTAGAAGGGCTTGGTTTGTTCAGCACCCAAGAATGGGAACAGAGCTGAGCATCTGCCCTGCATGGGGCCCTTTGGGGCCATAGCAGACCCTCCACATGTCATTCAGGCCTCACCCTGTGCCCTCAGGGGTTCTGAGCCCATTTTCTGCTGAAGACAATGAGGAACAGAGAGAATGCATTAAGGTCACTCAAGCAGGAAGGGCTGTTACAACTCTGACTCCCCCAAAGCCCTCTGAAGAGCTCTGCTTGTCTGCTGGAGGCATGCCAGACTCAGTGGCTTTCTCTGCCTCTTCCTTGTGATGAAGCTGGGTCTGCCTCTGCTGCAGTGGGAAGCTGGGGAGCACTGTGGCCAGAGCTCTTGGACAGAGATGGTGCTGCCCCCTGCAAGATGTGTGGTCTTGGACAAACTGCTCAGACTTTCCAACGCTCCATCTCATCACCTGTCAAAGGCAGATAATAAATCCTTCCTCTTGCAGGCAGTGAAAGGATTAAGCTGGATTAGAGATGTGAAAGTTCTTTGTAACTGGTAATGCCCTCCACAAATATTAGTTAATATGCTGTTACGTTTTCCCTTAATAACCCAGAGCTTGGGATATAACCCTCCTCCCTATATTAAGACATCTCCTAGGAGCTCAGTTATTTTATGTTTTTCTTATTCTCATGGGTTGTAGTGAGTTTGGCACAGAAATGTCTTTAAAGCAGTTTTAAATAACTCACACACACCAACCCACCATCGTTCTCATGGGTGTTTTGAGACTCCCCAGCAATACTGAGGACAGTGAACAGCAGTGTGTGAAAGCTGACTTCATCCCACCTGCTCACAACACCCCAGGAGGCTACTGCTGTCATCACCCCCATCTCTCAGATGAGGGAACAAAGGCAAAGATGGGTACTAGCTTGCATCAGCCCACAAAGCCAGTAAGTCAGAGAGCCAGCTGAAGACTGGCACAGGTAGTGTGGCACCAGAACTGATGCTTCGAAGCACAACGACACAGCTAGGCGTCCTTCTCTGAGGCCAGTTCTGCCTGCCCGCGAGGTTGTGACATTCCCCCGGGTAAACTGCTCCCTCCCCACCAGTGCATGCTGCATTTCTGGACTCTGCCCTAGTGTTCAGAAGATAACTCAAAGAGGCAAACACCCCACAGAAAATTCCAATTTCATGACAACATTCAATAAACAGAAACTCTCCAAGCCGAGAGTGTACTCTTCTGGGGTGCCACAGTTAGATTTTATGGCATTCAGGATTCAAAACAAATTTACAGATGAGCAAACGAGGTGGAGGCCCACTGTCAGAAGACCTTTTATTCCTCAGTGACCCTGTCCTGCCTGGTGCCTCTGCCACTGCCGGGTAATCCTCCATTTCTTGGGCTTTGGCTCTTGGCCACCCTGTAAACGTGAGTGTCTCTCCTTGCTGCTCCCCTTTCTCTGCTTTGCCCACCAGTGATTGCAGACATTTCTGCTCCCTCCCTTTGTAAAGTCTGACTGCCAGAAATCACCCCGAAATAACTCAGTCCCCACCTGACATCATTTTCTGTCACTTTTCTTCTGTTACTGCCCACTGAGGATGCCACTCCCACTCGGCCTGCACAGTACCCCTATTTCTGGGCTCACTGTACCTCAAGTCTCTTGAAACCACCAAACTCACTCATTTCTCATCAACCTGGGAAGTTTCCCACTTTGGCCTCACATCCCTGCCCATCAGCTCATGAACTCACAACACAATTTTGTTTGTGCCTGGCCCCGAACTGGGGCTCAGACTAAATGAGTGTCATGCTAGATTCTATCTCTGCCTTCGTGGACATTGTATTTGAGAAGGATTAGGAGACAATAAATGAGTCCATCATAACACAATGTCTGTAAAACCCAGACACACCGGCAAAGGCACATACTGCCACTACAGACCTCCATAACCTGGAAAGCAAAATATTTCCTCATCAAGATGCTCATCACAAAGGCCCCACAGAGACCTGGCTGGTATCTTAAGGACTTCCTGCTCCAGGCCCCCTCTCTCCCAAGGGCTTTTTCAGAAGTGCCTGGGAGCAGGCCCGAGTTCTCATCTTGACAACATCTGCTATTTTCCTCTGGAGTCTCCCAATCTCAGCAGCTCACCTTGATTTTCACAGTCAGCGCATCCGATATAAGAATCATGCTTCGCGTTCTAGCATTCTCTACTTGTCACCTGATGATTGTATTAATATCTACCCCCAGTTCAATTCAGATAAAGATTAAGTGAGATAATGGAAGTTAAAAGACCTCATAAACTGAGAAGCACTCTATAATTGGCAGCTATTATTGTTATGACTATTGTTAAAATAATTGTAATAATTATTATTCCCACAGACGTTTTGTTATCAGCGCAAGGTCATGTGGGGAGGAAGCACAGATTTCCCCACTCCCACCAAGCTCGTGGAGCCGCTCACAGCATTTCAGGAGCGCATACCTGGGATCCAAAACCCTCCCATATCGAGGTTCTCTTGTGCTGTATTCAAGCTTCTAGGACCCCTGCCAATGCACGCTGCCTGGACTGCACCCCACGGATACTGCGCTCCTCCACAGCTATACCAGCCTGAGCTCCAATTGCCAAGGTTTTCAAAAACCACAGTTTGCATTTATTTTGTTTAATTCTTACATTATGTTCCAGCCTCCTCCTAAATGCATTTGTTTGCAGAAAGAGCCACGAGGGGAAGTTCAGCCCACAAATAAGAATATAATTATTACACAGTTTAGCAGTGCCTGGGCGTCACCCGGGTATTCACTGGTGCTCTGCAATTCAATTGTCTCTCCTTCAAGACCATATTTAATAGGATAAACAATTTCTGCTAAATGCAATAAACGCGAACCTGGGCTGTCATCTCCATAATCAACTCAAATTTCCCATTAGAAGCGGTGGCTGTGATTGAGATTCAGAATTTAATTTGGCGGTGCGTGCCTCAACGTGCTAGTGTCGGCTTCGTGGGAGCCTCCCATCAACCAAAGACAGACCTGCTTTTCCCCATCTCTGGGGAATCTTAAAAGAAGATAGATTATAACTCAAGAAAATTATACAGCCTTGGTATAATGAAAGAGATAAAACATTATTGGATTAGCCTGTTGAAATAACAGTAGACGGCAAAGCAATAATATTAAGCCAAACAAGGGCCCAGACCCGTCAGCTCAATTGCAGGGACACAAGGATGCAGGAAGGCAGTCAGAATCACCATACTTGCTGCCACAAGCCCCAAGCAGTGAAGAAGCAGCTCTTCTAGAGAATCTAGTTGCTCAGTTCCAGTGAGCTCGTGGGGCCCAAGTAGGTGTCACTGATGTGTTAAAATCAGGTCCCAGTTCTCAGTCCCCTGACACACTGCAAGCAGAGGACATGGCTGAAAACAAACAGGCTGAAAATGAATAGGATGAAACTATTTAGCCTCAACCATTTTTTTCCTCCAGAATTTGATGTCAACAAATTCACACAAAGTTCTGCAATCAGACAGGAAGTACCCAGGAGCAAAGGAAAGATTAAGGGGTGTTTCAATATCAGCAAGGAGAACAATAGATGCAATCCAAAGCATTTCTGAAAGTATAGGTGTTTAGTATCCTAGAGACCAACTGCTCCTTTTACTTGTCTTCACATACCTTCCTTCTCCAAGGAGTATTTATACCAGAGTGGGAGGGGAGCAGGTGTATCGAGGCAGGGGAAGTTTGCACATTGTCCTCCTAGCCACCAACTTGACTTTCCTCTGCTCATCTTTGAAAACCTTCTTATCAGATCAGTTGTGTTGGTTCTGGTCTTCATCTCAGGACCTTTTCAGGGCGCCCACTCCTGTCACTCCCTTGTTAAGCACAATTCAGCTCAGGTCTCCAAACTCCTGCTTTTGATCAACATAACCACACCCTTCTTGTGCTCAGCATAAAAGGAAGCTGAGCTGCCAGGCTCCTCAGGTCAGTACATGGTAGAGATTTGTCAATCACACATAGATTAGTGGACACATATATGCACACACACAGACATAAACACCAACACACATACCATCTTATGTTGCATTTCATCAAAATGTCTTTTTCAGTCAAATGTCCTTTTATAAAGTGGGAGGGAGCATCATTTAAGTAGGCTCAGGCCCTCCCTGGTGGCGCAATGGGTAGGGACGCAACACTGCAAGTAGCTGCAGCTGCTTCTGTGCTCATGTGATCCCTGCCCTGGAGGTGACCCACATGGCACTGCAGACCTCTCCTGACCCGCCTGCTGCTCCCTTCAGCAGTGTACTTCGTCGATCTGCCTGTTCTGCTCCCCACTCTGTCTCTGGTGAATCCTATCACAGCCCCTGCTCCTCTGGCTTATACACCAGTTCTGTATGCATAAATAAATAATAATAAAAATCTTTAAAATAAATTAAAAAAAAGGTAAAAGGCTGAAGCCCAGCCTCTACCACTGCCTCACTGGAACCTTAGAAAAGTCACGTAAGTGTTCCAAGCCTAAGTTTTCCCAGCTGTTTAAGAGGGCTCATATAGCATTCACCTTATAAGGTTGTCATGAGGATGGAATGAATTAGTTCATTGAACCCCAAAGCTGGCACATGGTAACCATTCAGTGAATATTAGCTGCCATCATCATTGAATGAGATAGTGAAATCCTCAAGAAAAAAATAATATCTATTCATTGATTCATTATTGGACACCTACAACATGTACAACACGTAATTCACTGCTAACTAGTGGGACTTCAGGATGAACTACTCTCAACATGGTTCCTGGCTGGTAGTAAGTGGAAGTCAAGTAAATTTGTAGAGATGAGCGAAGTGAGGATTACCAAGATGCTTAAGCCCTTAAGGAAACTACAATTTTTGTTCAACTCACTATCTGGTCAAATCAATGAGCATTTTACAAATGACATCTTTATTTTAAACCCCAGATAGCATGGTCCTCCACTCTTGGCTAGCCCCGGGTGGTGATGGTGTGGGGGTGAACTGGCCTGAGAGCCTAAAGGTTCAGAGTTCTGTGTGCAGCCCACAGTGGTACCAACTGTTAGGAAAGCCCCCTCTTCTCAACAGTTCAGTGTTTCTGAATCAGGACCCAAGCAGGGACTGCCCCCATTTTGAGGAGGTGGATTGTTGCATTGTCTTTGTCTCATCTTATGTCCTCCAGAACACGGAGACCAGTTTGACCAGCAAGTCCACTGCCCATCAATGGGGACGTCTATGAGAAAGAAAGTCAATAAACATTAATTAGCCCTTACTGTATCTGGTGCCCTATGAATGGGATGGGTGTATAAGCCAAAAGTCTTTGGGAGTCTGAATCTCAGATCGTCCCCCTCCAGCAAATTGTCATTTTTCAGGTCACTGTACTTGCCATGTCTCCTCTACCACAGGAGACATGTTGTTCCCCTGGCTCTTCCCTCTATTCATCTGTTCAATCCTTTCACCATTTAAATATCATTTTAAGTATCATTTTTACAGGAAAACATTCCCTGGTCTCTAACTCCTACTGCATGTGCCATATTTTAAATTAGCTGTGATATTGTAGCCACAACTCCAACTTTGAATGTATTAATATGATAGTTGAAATGAAGTCCATCTTCCTATCCAAAAAATCCAGTCTCTCTGATATCAGGGACTGTTTGATTTGCCCACTTCTAAACCCCACACCTAAGCTGGCAGTCAATGTTAAATGAAAACATTATTTTCAGCTTAGAGACTTCTTTTCAATATATAAAACAGGGGCTATGTTATCTACTGTGAGTATTGTGATTTACATGAGGTAATAATAAACACTATGCGTTCCATTTCATAGAATTTGCCTTTCCCTGGAGGAGTTCTGGTTGTTGATGAGAATGGCATATAATCAAATAGGTCTAACCTGCTGTACCATGTGTCCAGCTGAGCTGTTAACTCATGCCATCATTAGGGCCTTCCCCTACTCAAACAACTAAGGGCCTTCCCCTACTCAAAAATGCAGGGGAAACACACACACACACACACACATACACACACAAATATAATGTGCTACAAGCTATAATAGATATATGTCCAAAGTTTGAAATATTAGAATAATTTTTATAGAAGAAGGGGCTCTGCCTGGACTTTGAGGGCTAATAAGGAGCTCATGATATAAAAAATATAAATATACAGAATGATCCAAACAGTTGACTTGCAAATGTCATGCACAGTAGTCCTGAAACACTGTCATGTGTGAAAACAGCAACATATAAAGTCAGGTGGATCTTGGGTTTCACAGTGTACAGCTCTTCTAGCCCCACCATGCTTTTAAAAATTATTCTCTGGACTTCCCCTGGAACTCTCTTTTCCAACCACTTATCAAAGCCTCCTCACCTTTCCGATGTGTGACCTCACAGGCTGAGCCTTGGAATCCAGCAGGACAGATGCACTCACAGCGAGATTCTAAGAAGACAATGCAGAAAGTAAATCATACCTCGTGAAGTGAAGAACTCCCAGAGACCAACTCTCCACATCACTGCAATTCCATTTAAGTGAAAAGAGGGCATTTAGTTGAATGGTTTAAGAAGGTTCGGTCTAGAATGCCCACTCCTTTATTGAGGGTCTTATACACACCCAAGAGGGTGTTTATGGCCTTTATGGTAATGACATGGAGTTGTGGCAAATCACTCATTAGCTGACATTTGACTTAGCCTTATAAGTTTTTAGGGCCAGAAACTGTATAAATGGTCACTGAGACGAGTAACCACTGATGCTCAATTTTACCAACAGTAATTGCTACACACTACTTTTAGGATTTCACCCTACCTTTAGCCAGTGTTGACACTTTAAGAGTCTTTCCCTATGCTAAACTGTAGCATATCATCCTGGCATTCTGTTCATCTGAAGTACAGAATTATCTTTTACCGTCAGGTCCTGTAAGCATCCCCAGCTCTGGCTTTCCATTCTCCATCTCCTCTGTTGTATAGCCCCAGATAGGATCCAAATGACACAAGGGAAGGGAAATTTCAGCAACTGTAGATCAAAATCTTGACCTGGTGAGCAGCTTGCACTCCCTGAGGGGGCTGATCCTCATTTGGGCATCCTGCACCTGATGGAAGAGCTTCCAGCCTCAGCTTTTCATTTAGTCAGCTTTGCTAATTTATACCATCTCCAAGAAGCTAGGCACAGAGTCCTCCATCGAGCTGGGCAGTTGGACCCTTTCTCTCTGAAACAGGTCTTCTCTTGCATCCCTCTGCTGAGATTCCTCCATCAGCGTGGGTTCTGCCCAACTCCAGATGGTTCACTGGGCTGGAATATTCTGTAACCAGTTGCTCCTGAAATCCTGTTTTGGCTGCCAACCAGGACTATTCCTCAGACTTTTGTGGCTTCTCACAATAGAAGCATAAAATCCTAGTCCTTAGCCTCTGACACATTTGTTCCAGGCACCGTTATGATGCTGACGTGACTCCTGAAGATGGCAATCAAGTCCCCATCCTTACCACTACACCCTACTCTTATCACCTGTATCCGTCAGGACATGCACAGATTTCCCCTACTCAGCGCAGGGTTCCTTTTGATCAGGAGAGATTCCAAGTCCATCCCCATTCCTTGCTGCACACCAGTCTCACCTGCCCTGGTCTTCAGTTTAATACTGCTGCTACCTAACCTGTCCTTGGGGCTGGAACCCAAGTGTCCTGACAGGCAGTGTGGAATGTGCTAGTTACCTACAGCCGATTTCTTGGGAGGCAATCCGCGATCACTTACACGAACACTTGGTTTATGTCAATGTGACTCTCAGTTGAGTCTGGATTGGCTGCTACTTTGGCACAGGTTTCCCTATTTTCATTGTATGCAGGCCCCGTGTTCTCTGAGCCCAGGTGTCTGCTAGGATGCATGCAAGACCACAGGTGTTGGTCATAGATACTAATGGCAGGAGGGTATAAAAAGGCTGCCTTTTAACTCATATACCCTACAGGATCTGACATAAATTCTGACCCTACAACCAGCCCCTTCAGGTGTCAACAGACACCATACCTTTCAGGACAGGGACTCCATTCCCTTGGCAGGGAGCACAATGGCAGGAGCTGACTTCCTTCTGGAACTCCTCCAGGGCCTGCTTCATGTTTTGCCTCACGGTGCTCGAGTAGGCAACGTCTGTGGCTGTCACCAGTTCATATAAGGGCTCTGCCTGGGAAGGAAGCAAAGACACTTACTTCAGCAGGAAACAGTCATCAAACAGAAGCGTGAAACAAGGCTCACATGGAATGGGCAGGGGCTGATATACAGAGACCACAAGAGGATCCACCCGCAACTGGATGGGTGCCACATTTCTCTGTCCTGCCCCCCACAATATCCACAAGTAAACTTATTTAAGTCCAGCTCAACAAACACTGGCTGAATACCTGCTAAGTGCCAGGTTATATGTATTTAAGTAATGAGTAAGATAAAACCCCCACCCTCTAGAAACTCAGAATCTAGGGCTAGGCACCAACATACTAATAGATACTCACGATTCAGTGGTTATAGGTTAACAGTGGAAATTCAAAGGGTGGTGACAAGCAGGCAGGCAGCGAATCTCAGGTCGAGGAAAGGAGGTGGCTTTCAAGCAGCTCTTTGCATATAGACCTTGTTGGAGTGTTGCCCTACATCAAATCTATCAAAATCACTCAGGTCATGCAAGGGCCACTACCCTGTCCCACCACAGGATGCTCAACGCTGGCTGTGTGACTCATTCCGCACAGCTTCTCTTTGCTCCTTTATGGCTATTACATCTTTTGCATGTTGAGTTCTCATTTCTTTCCTCCTATAATTAGAGTGTAAGCGCCTGGTGCCCGATTCCACATCTACTGCCCAGTTCTGTGTCCCTGGGGTCCAGCCCAGGCTTGCTGAGAACCCGGATGGAGGGCCTCAGCAGCACCAGAGCATCAGGCATGGGGCAGCGGGTGCCGATAGCAGGAGAAGCAGGAAGAGTGAGGCTTATTGCTCAGTAGGAGTGGGGGCATTGGAGAAGAAGCAGCCACAGATGGAGGTGGCGTTGGTAGGTGAGGAAGCTCCAGAGGCAAAGTCCAGAGAGATAGTTAGGAGTGATCCCCATCTCCTGGCTCTTGTTTCAGCTCCAGGGCCAGGTTCCTCTCCAGAGTTTGTTTTTGATCCTGCCCTAATCCGGCCCTGGCGAGTTTAGGGTCTGTCTAAATGCAGGCAATCATGCCTAATAGAAGCCTCTGGTGGGAAGAAAATTGCTTCCATTTCTTAATGCATCTGATGCTGACCTTCACTCCAGTGGGCAAAGCAAGGCCCCTTGTGGCCCCATTGTCTCACCATTCTGTGGTCAATGAATTGATCCAGAGGCTGTTTGCAGACCTGCTGGCCCTGCGTGGGGGCTGGAGAAAGGGGTATGCTGTACATACACTAAAGGTGTGCTCCCCCAATAACCTGCTTTCCTCACCAGAGCACGTTGAAAGGCTACACTAAACTCTAGGCAGTTTCCTACCAACACTGAGATTTGCTCCAGGGGAGAGAGAGGCAGAACTGGAGTAAGCCTCCCATGTGTGCCAGGAATTGGGCTGGCATTTTACAAATAGGATCCTGTGTCATGCTCACGAGGTACCAATTATGAGCCCTAGTCTCCAGGGAGACCTCATGAAGTAGCATTGGTAGGATTCTAACCCAGAGCCTGTTTTTCCCTAGTCGTTCATGATCAGATCGTTATTACAAAAAGTGGCTGTTCATCCACATGTCCAGCCTCTACCCCAGCACCCTGCTTTGCCTGGGAACTGAGTGGCAACTCAGGGCTCCTTGTCTGCCTTTTTCTCCTAGGTTACTGCAGAACCTTTGCCCATTTGGGGGTTTGCTGCTCTCTTTTCCGATAGTCCTCTCCCCGCTCTCTTTTCCCTTTTCTTTACTCTTCCCATTCTCTCCTTTTCCATTTCCTCTCCCATCTATCCCCACAAATGCATAGTTCTAGTGACTCACATGAATCACTGGGTCCTTCGCACACCTGCCCTTGTGAAAATGACCTCGAGAGCTGCTAAGAAGTGGTGGGTATGATCTACCGAACTCCACACCACTCGCTCTAGCGAGCCCTGGTGCCACCTTTCTTAGTGGCAACAAATAATTCTGGTCATAGCTAGTAGGCGCTGGTAGCTAACATCGTCTTCATTACCATCTTCCGGTCCTCTGTATTCCCATTTACAGAGGAAAAGCTGAGGCAAGGAGAAGTTCAGTCTGTCGCCCAGTCAGAGCTTCAGTATGAGGTGGGAAAGAATTTGAACGGTTCCTATTGTGCTCTTTTTCCTTTCAGTGTATTTTTGAAGAGGTAGCTGGACAGATATTTACACGAAATTGCTGGTATATACAGTTTTACACTGTACTTTTGCCACTTAACATCATACCTTGAGCATTTTCCCATGCGATTCAATATCCTTTGATAAGATGGTTTTTATGACTGCACAGCATCCGGGTGTACAGATGAGGCATAATGTATCAATTTCCCCTGTCACTGAGCCCTTCAGTGGTTTCCTTTTTTCTATTCCCCTTTGTTGCTACAAATAACATGAAACAAGGCATGTCTTTACACATACATCTTTACCAGCTTTTAAAGTCAATTCTTGCATTTGGGGTTATGGGATCAAAAGCTATGAACATTTTTAATGTTTTGGATAGACACAGTTAAATTCTTACCCTAAAAGAGTGGTATACCAATTTATATTGCCACCTCCTTTTGTAAAAATGCCCATCTCATCTCTCAAAGACATTGATATTGTGGGTTTTTAATCATTGTCAATTTGATAGGTAAAAGATAACATTGTGTTGTTGCTTTAATTTTCTTTTTTTATTCCTAGTGAAGTCAAAATTTTGCATATTTATTAGTCATCTGAGTTCTTCTGAGAGTTGTCTATTTCCTTTGAGATGTGTCTTTCTTATAAATTGTTTCATTCCTCACACATTAAGGATTTCATTTGTGACAAAATTATTTTTTTCTGTGTTATCTGCCATTTAATTATATTCATGGTTTCCTTATTTGAAATTCAGAAATGAGGGTTGGTAGAGAGATCCAGCTGTCTGAATCTGACATTATCTTACCAAGCAGTGCTACCACAACATCTGTACGGATTTTAAATCTGTTCTTGGTCAGAGTAATTTGCTTTTAGAGAATCACTGGGTACATTAAGTTGCTTTAGAAAGGTGTTATGGCTGTTATCACCACTTAGCCAATATTTTGTCTTCCTTTCATTCTGGGCACTCTGCAGGGCAGAGTTCTCTGTTCCTTAAAGGTAAGTCTGCAGACTCACTTGCTTTAAGCAGATAGAGTATCCCTCCCAGGTCAAAGCCTTCACAGCAGAGTTAGTTGACCTGTCCCATCCCCACAATGCTGAGGAGCACATGAGATGATAAAGCCTCCACTGTCTGGACTTCTTCTTTTTTTTTTTTAATAAAGATTTATTTATTTATGCACACAGAACTAGGGTACAGGCCAGAGGTGCAAGGGTGGTGAGAGGCTTCACCAGAGACAGGTGAGTTCACCAGAGACAGAGGTGTGGAACAGGCAGAAGGACTGAAATACACTGCTGAGGGGAGCAGCAGGCAAGACAGGAGCGACCTGCTCTATTGTGGGTCCCAGGTGGGCGGTCCAACTGACACTGCAGCCACTGCAGCGGCTGCGGATAGCTTGCAGTGCTGTGTCCTAACCTGTTACACCACCAGGGAGAGCCTGCCTGGACTTCTGGCTGACAGCTGCCAAAGCTCTTAGCAGCATAGTCTGATTGAGAAATAAACTTTTGTTATGTGAAATTACTGCGGGTTGGGGGGGTTGGCTCACTGCAGTGCAAGAGCTCGGTTCGCCTCCCTCTAAGTGAGCACCAACTTGCTATTTCACTATCATGCCATTATTCCACTTTAGGAAGCTGGCAGTGCCAGTTCTCTGCCCGGGGCAATGCCTTTTCAGCCCTTGCTGGTCTGACTGCTACTGTACAGAGATGTACATGGGGGAGAGACTCTGTCTAGAGTTGCAGTTAAATATAGGGTACCTAGGTAAATTTGAAGTTCTGGTAAACAACACATACTTTTTTTTTTAGCATAAATTTTTCCCATGAACTATTTGGGAGATGCAGATACTAGAAACAATTCCTTATTTGTCTGACATTCAAGTGAAACTGGATAGTCTGCATTTTCATCTACTCACTTTGGGAACCTTGGATTCCTTTAATATTGGAAAATGTCTTTGGGACTTTTCAACCACTAATGACCATTTCACTGAGTTTTCACCTTCATGACCTTGTAATTGTTACTCCATTATCTTCAGGCATTTAGTGTTGCAGAGAGTTCAAAGACCAGTTTGACTTCTGATTTTTTTAGAGACAATAGTTCCTGCAAGTAAAATATTTCACTGGGAGATGTTTCATTGCTGTTTAGTTTGCAGACCTTCTGCTTACTTTTCAATGAGCTGTTCATTTTACATTCTCCACTCAGCGGCACTTCCCTGATTATGTGCTTGATTAATGCATCTTCACATTTCATCTTGTCCCTCTCAGGAAGAAGCCTCTAAGTTTTACATTTCCACTTCTTTTCTCTCTGTCCATCATATTTCTTTCACGTCAGTGTTTTAATCTCTTTGTCTTTTGCTTGCACATTAGGAGAACATTTTTATAGCACCTTCCACATCACTGACTCAATTTTCTGCAGTGTCAATTCTGTTCTTTATAGTTTCCAATGTAGGTTTTAATTCTGTTATTGTGCTTTTGGTTTCCTATAGACAGCCACTTCCCTTTTCATTGGGGTGTCTAAACATCTCAGTTTCTATTTTTTGTTTCATAAATTCTTCATCTTCCTGCATTTTATAATCACAAAGTGCTTTCTGAAATTTACATCCCTTTTTCCACTTTAGAGGTCTATTTGTCTTCTGCATTTTTAATAGCATTTCAACCTTTTGAGATCAAAATGCTCCCAACGCCCATTGCTTTCTTTTACCTCTTCTTTGAACCTTTAAAGTTTATTACCAACCGCATTGGTAGGCCCTTCTGCTGTCTCCTTTCCTGCTCACTCAGCTCCTGCAGGAATCATGTCTCAGATCTTGATTTTTCAAGACTCGTTTCTGTACATAAGCCATGGCCAACTCTCTTATGTCTAGGAATTGCTATCTCGTGGACGCTTGTCCTGGAAAGCAATCACCACTCCAGCTACTGGGTAAGTGACTCTGCAGAAAAGAATTATTCTGAGATAACATGAAGCCATCTGTAGCTTTCTCATGCCAGAAAGATTGCATGGAAGCGTGGGACACCCAGAGTGTATGTTTCCAAATCAGATTATGCAAGTGCAGAGGAAGTCTGTAAAGTCTTCAACAATTCCACTCCCCCATCTCCTAAAAACATCCCTTCTCCCGTTCAGCTCACACAGCCCTTCATGACACTATTGCAGTAGTGGGTGTGATTTACACTGTATTCATTTGTGCTGGGCAGCCCTGGCACCTTCGGAAAGTGCTACACCTCTGAGGTTGTTTGCAGGTCTGTTTGAGGTGCTTCAGATGCTAACATGGATGGATGGATGCACTGTCTCCTCTCTGTCTCTCTCTCAGACACTCACACTCTCTCTCTCTCTCTCTCACACACACACAGCACATTCCAAATCTGGTACCTGACATTCCCAATGCCAGACTGGCATATCCAACCTATTTAAGTAAGTAATCAGAGCAATCCATTAATTCTAAGTTTTGGATAAGACATAAATAAAAAAGTAAAGATAAGATATCTATTTCCCCCTCTGCTCTATTCACTCCCATGTCCATCTGTGATACCAACCAATGTCACCATACTATCAGCCAAACCCAGATTTCTCTGGACTTGCCTGCCAACCATGGCTGATTTTATCCTTCTTGATGCTTGCCAGCAATGGCACGTTAAGTGTCTTTCCTGAGTAAGTGGCAGGGGAGAGGATTTGAATGGCAGCCTCTTGTCTGTAGAAACTATGCATTTGACATATAAATAAGTGAATAGCCAAGACTAGGAATTGCAGTATCTCCTATCAGAGAGCCAGCCTCTCAACTCCCCTTCTTGGTGCAGGGTAAACATCCAGGGGGGGGTGGATGCTTGACCATCAATGAGTGTACAGAGGATGGCGAGAGGTCGATGGTGTAAAACGTGACCTGGACACCTTGCAGAAGTTCCCCTGGGTGAGAACCCAAGGCTGGTATGTATGACAGTCCTATACTAGCAAATGTCTTTTTAGTTTAAGGTTGCAAAACTGTCCCTTGTTTGGGTGACAGGTGGTTGCGATCATTATGTTTTATTCACCAAGCTCACAGGAAAGTCTGGAGGGGAGGGAAGAGGTCAAAGACAAAGGTTCAGACCTAATAAGAGACTCGTGAGCAGCCACCGATGAATACAACCTCTGTGACCTTGATTTTTATCAGCCACAAAATGGAGATAAGCATACTTAATTTGCAGACTTGTGAGTATTAGATGAAATAACATTCCGAAAGCCCCTGGCAGAGTTTCATGAATATAGTAAGTGCTCCAAAGATGGTAGTGATTATCATGATGTATTATCCTGTCCTGTAACATAGTTACACGTGCGTGTATCTTACCGTTCAGCACAGACTGTATTTTTCTCCTTGCACTTTCCTCTGTTTGCCTTCATTACCTTAATTCCCACCACATTTGGGAACTAAGCAACTATTGGTTGAGTGAACGAGAATTTAAATGCACAAATAAATGCACAAATAACTGAATCAGTGATTCTCTGATGAAATAAAAATATTAATTTGAGAAGGCTAACATTAGAAACTGGTTATTCATTTCCTTTAGAAGCTTATGAGGTCCAAGGGAGAGGCAGTTGGGTTCTCAGCAGTGTCTTGTATTCTGTACCCCAGACATATTTTCCACTAAAATGTGTGTCTCAAGAATAGGATCTGGGTCTTTCTGAGAGCTGTGTGCATACTCCACTGTTTCTGGAACAGAGAAAAGGGTGGGTAGAGCAGCCGCGTGTACCTTGATTTTGACGATAGCTGGGTTGTACTGCACAGCATCGCCCCACTCCTGCATCAGCTCTGCAGTAGGCAGCTCTTTGTAGGCCAGGGAGGTGATGTGCTCACTTGCCCCGCCCCGAACAAAGACCACCAAGTCTTCTACCATGGTGTTCCTCTTGTTCCTGTCTGGAATATGTATGGAGACCTGGAAGGTTAGGGGAATCTAATTTTGAACCTTGGAATTGTCTGCAACCCAACCATCTGGTTCCCATAATAGTCACTGAACTCACACCAGAGATATGGGTGGACAAGAAGCAACTGCCTGTGAGCAACTGTGGTGCGAGGAACAAAATGACAGCTCACCTAGTTGCAAATGACAAACACTGGAAGCAGAGAAAGGAAGACTTCAGTCTTTATAAATGCTACTTACTGAGTCTATAGGACATAGGTAATTGATTGATAGATGGTACATACATGTTTACATAGGGATTGATGATCGAACATAGGCACATCAGTAGATAAATAGACACAAACACATAAGAGCATAGATTGAAGCTCATACATAGGCAAATAAATTGATGGATATATACATGATACACATGTGCCTGCAAAGGGATAGACTGGGCAGTTGTAGGTCAATAGATTGGAGTGAGACAGCACATACATACTTCCATAGGTCTAGACTTGCAGATCATAAACAGGTAAATACATTGGTATGTAGGTAGACAGACTATTGACCACCTAGGTGTCAATCATTAAACAAAATGTTGTAATGTAATAACTCAGGTAATCTTTACTACAAAATAGGTACTTAATAATCTTTACCTTGAAGGTAAGAAACACTAGGTATTATACACTCTAAGCTATATTATACCTTTGTGTAGAATGACAAAGATAAGGAATTTCATAAATTTGCATGTAATAGATACTAACTAAACAATGACTACTGTGCAGTGGTTATTATCTTGACTTCTCATGGAGCCTCCCAGAAAGCCCTCCATCACATTCAATGTGTCATTTCCATTCTAACTTGTCATTTGTTCAATGCCAAAAGAGCTGCTGTACAATGGTTGCTTAGCTGTGAGTCTACAATGCCAGGCATCCTAAAAAGGGAGTCTGTCTTGGCTGGGCCCTTAATGTAGTTATCCACACTACACTTTGTTGATTCTCAACAAAGAACACCTGAAACTTAGGCTGTATTCCTTCAATAATAATACTTTAAAAATTAAAAAGTAAAAACAAATTTAAAAAGAGGGTTTCATAGAAAACTGATAAGGATGTAAATTGGTTCAGCCATTTTAGAGACTAGTTAGGCATTATCGTGTCTAGCAAAAGTACATTCTCTACAGCCAACAACTCCTCTCTTGGTATATTTCCTGGAGAAACACCTGTACACGTGCACCAGATAACTACTTCAGAGTGTTCCAAGTAGCTTGAAAGAGGAAATAATCCAAATACCCATCAACAGTAGAATGACAATGAAAAATTCTTATAACATTCTTATAACAAAATATTTTGCAGAATGGAAATGAACTAATTACGGATAGTCATAAAAACATGATGTTGAATATTTAAAAAATGACTGAAAATATTATATTCCATCCATATAAAGGTCAAAAAAGCAATATTAAACAATACAAACAGGTGGTACAACTATTAAGAAAGAAAAGGCATGTTTATCCCTGAAAGTCAAGACAACATTATGTCCAAAAGAGAGTAGACAGTTGTGATTGGCAAACATTTCTGGGATAGGGATACTAGGCAGTGTTTATTTAGTGACCCAGATTGGGGGTCACTTTGTAAGTATTCTTTAAAGAGCACCTGTGTTTTATGCCTGCTACCCTATGTATGATTCATCTTCCAATGCGGCTCTACCTGTACAGAACAAATAACTTCAACAAAGTGTCAGTTACATATGGAAGAAATTTTCTAGGCCAGCAGTTCATTTTTGGTTTTGTTTTGGCTGTGAAACTCAGGTATAGGCTTTGTGGGTAGAACAGATGATATAGAACTGCTGGGGAAGCAGAGAGATGGGGTGAAGTCCTACTGGCCAGCCCCCTTTCCTACTCCATTGGCTGTGTTGACTTACAACACCCTGGTACGACAGCCAGGTTTCCTCTTCCCACATAATTGGTGCTACACTCTGGTTTTAATTCCCACCTCCAGCTGGTCTCTCCCCATGAAGCTCTGCTACATGATTGTGACTCTACCAGTTTTTCTAGTCTCTGTATCATCATTATCTCAGGTACAGACAAGACACTTCTCCTGCCTCTGCTGCCCCTACCCTGGCATCCTACCTCTAGCCAGATCAATGGCCAGTCATCAGAGTCTGTTTACATTGTTGCAGTTCATATGATCTCTCCCCTAGGAAGCATGTTCTGATGCTTGGCCTGAGGGAGAGCTTGTCCCTGCCTGTCACTGCTCCTGTAATTATTTGTCTACTTTATAGGGACAGTATGAAGTTGGGAATTCACTCATTCATTTTTTTCATCCCCAGCACATAGTAAAAGCTAGATTAATTTTTATTGAATGAATCATTATTTTAATTAAAATACTTTAGAATATCCAATCTTAAGTTTATAGAAAGACTAGGTCGGGGGTGGGGAGCATCTTCTACAGTGGGCAAGATCATAAGCATTGATGCCAGAGGCCCCCCACTACTCACCTTTTATTTCATTCAGAATACCCTTGCATGTGTCCACTGATATACCAAGTTTGACGTAGATATTTTTAAAGGCAGCACCGATATTAAAATCATGTTTAGCACAGATCTGGACATCATGAAGAGAATAATCTGAAAAAAGCAAGGAAAGAGTGTCTTGACCTAAAATGTAATTTTCCCTGTCTTTTGTGACTCATTCCAGAGGCCTAGCTCTTCCTAGTTGTCATGCAGCACTTAAGACTCATATATAAATTAGTGGGTGATCAGTCAAAGAAATGCAGGCAGCACTCATACCAGGACACCTAAGAGAAGAAGAACACCTTCCCTTTCAGCCTCTTCAAAGATTTTTTGAGGATTTTTGCTGTGCTCCAAAATGAGGGGTGCTCAGAGTCCTGTTCCAGAAGTGTAACACCTTATCAAATTTCTGGGCGTGGTCCAGTAAGTAGAGCTACTGCAATGTGACCACCTTCCCCTGATCATCTTGCTCTAATCATTGATATAAGAGAAACAATTTGTTAATTAATCAATCAAGAGTATACATATAAATTGTCTGGTATAGTAGCTGACTAGGAGAAAGGACTGTTTCCATTTCCCTTGCTTCTTCATTCTGGGGCCACTTCTCTATTTCTCCTTGAGCACCCTCCTTTCCTGAACTCACTAAGTCTGAGGTGTGACTTGTAATCACCTTTCTGTAGCACTCTGAGACCAGCGTAATAAGAGGAGCGCCACCTTGATGACGGATTGTCTAGCAATGTTGCTACAGATCAGTTTCCCCAAACTAATCCTCAAACACAAGTTCCATGACAACATCTCTTGTAATCCTTGCAAAATTGTTACAAGAAAAGTAATTTATGGTCAAGTCAGTATGACAGAGGTTGCATCACAACAGGTGTAGGCATGGTTTGATGGAAGGATGCTTATGAAACTGTAAAAGCAGG
The DNA here is from genome assembly GCF_000260355.1 of Condylura cristata. Taxonomy (NCBI): domain Eukaryota; kingdom Metazoa; phylum Chordata; class Mammalia; order Eulipotyphla; family Talpidae; genus Condylura; species Condylura cristata. The sequence goes on from NW_004567109.1 coordinate 31,948,461, forward strand.
GTCCAATTCCTGTTTCCCCAAATATTTGCCTCTAGATCCTTTGCATGGGAAGGAATTTAAGGGACTCTGAAGAGTCCTTTGAAAACAGTGGCACAGAGGGAGGATCTTGCAAGACCAAGATCACATTGACGTAAGTTTCCATTATACACCATGTGTCTGTCCTCTTGCAAGTAGTCTGGACTTGCAAAACCTTGGCTCTCTTACTGTCATCTGAGATACAGAGGGCAGGTGACCTAACCTAACAAGAGCCAAGAAAAGCCCCCTGTGGAGCAGAAATCATACCTTAGACTTGTAGTTGATTATGGTTGGAAAGGCCTGAAGTATTTGTATGAAGATGGGATAGCAGAGGAAGAAAGGGAGTTGAATATTAGTTTGAAGGCTGTAGTAATAATCTGGGGTCCTGCTAATTAAAATGTGATTGATGACCCAGCAGCATTGGCATCAAAATTTGTTAGACATGCAGAATCTGACATATCACCTCAAACAGACTAAGTCAGCATCTATCATTTAAAAGATCTGAAGATTATTTGCATTCACATTAAATTTTGAGAAACACCAGCCTGAGGTGGCAGTAGGTAGTAACAGCAAAGATATAGAGGATATGTACCTTGGGGGTAGGCCTAATAGGATTTGCTAATAGAGGGGAAGTTTGACTCTTGGGTTTCTGGCTTGAACTACTTGTTGGGTAGTAGAACCACTGCAATGTTGCTGATGAGATGATGGAAGGAACATATTGAGGGAGAAAGCAAAAATTCAGTCTTGGGCAATGCTGAGCTTATGAGGGATGAGGGTTGTTACAGATACTCAAATGGAGATATCAAGAAGCCTTTCAGCATAAACTCTTGGGTGCACAGGAGAGAGCTGGGACAGGTCTCTACATTGGGAATCATCTGCAGGCTGAAGGCATTTAAAGTCATGAGATTTGACACACTTGTCTGAAGAAAGCAACTGCACGAAAGAGAACTACCCAGACTGAGGCCTGGGCACAGAAGAAGCAACATAACAATTTTTAAAAAGGAGGAGGAATCTGCAAATAACAGTGAAAGTATCGGCGAGGAGGAAGAACGAAGCCTAGAAGAATAACGTAAAACTTCTCTCCCAACAAACTCCTTCCAGTAACTAATTAAACTCCTCCCACATATACTCAGTTCCCTTAGCAGGGATATCCAGCAGGAGAGCGTCTGGATACCCCTCGGGAATGCCAGGGCCCCATGCGGTATACCTGTTTTTTCCATGGCTTCCTTGTTCATAACGAGTGTGTACTCATAAGTGCCCCCGAGCACAGCCTCCGTGATGTAGTGGGTGCCAAAATCACGGAAGAGATCTCTGTACTCCCCGTAACTGTACTCCAGAGGCAGCTTCTTGATTCTCTGAAGAAACTCGTAATGGAGCATGAGGCCTCTGTTCTTCAGCTTGTAGTGTGCCACTTCAAGGTCAGAGCGTGCGTGCAGAAATTTGTTTTGCTGAATGATATACCAACATGGGAAAAACAAACCTTTAAAGTTAGAATCGGGAATGAGAAGATGAACTTTACAAAGGTCATCTGATGTTGTTGGCCTGGGGTGATCACCCTTCTAATTCCTTTAGGATGCTTGAGAGAAGATGGTCCCCTCCATATGCTTTCCATTCTCATAAATATTCCAATGTCCCTCTCAGTGGGGAAGAGCCTGCTCTTACCTCCTTTCGGTAGCACATAGGGATTGTGAGGAGTAGGGACCAGAAACGGGCAGGCAGCTAGGAACAGGGACGTATGGGTCTGCTCCAATGGGTTGGGGGCTTGTGTACCCACAAAGGCAACTTCTTCATGTTGTGATGTCTGAAGGAGAGCTACTCAAGAGAGAGGTGGTATGACTTTTTAGGAAGGCTAGATGCCCTCTTGCATGGCAGACATCAGCACACGACAGCCTGCACACCAAATCCTCTCACTCAAGCCTGCCATTTTCAGCATGAGAGAATTTTTGCATGTGCTGTTCCTTCCTAGTGGAATATGCTTCCCTCCCTTTGTACATCTTTGGCCTGAGACACACTGAATTATATTATGTTTACATTTTTTTAAAAAAATTGTGAAGATTTTCAACCTGTTTTTTATTGTGGTAACCTTGCATTGTAACATTATATAAATTTCAGGGTTGCCTCATTGACAATGAACATGAGTATATACTACATTAAGTTTGGAACTAAAAGTCCAATTTGATTCCTCACTACCAATTTATATTTAAGTCCCCACTTAGCTGTTGCTGACTTGATACCATCTCTAAATTTCCTAGACGTACACTTCATTCTCCAAGATTGCACTGCATCTTATATTTCCTTTATAGCACATGCCATGCTGTATTATAACTACACAAAAATTAAGAGGAAGTTATTTACATGCACACTTACCACTCCTGCTACTCTGTGAGCTTGAAGGCAAGAATCATGCTCTATCTATGTTTCGGTCTCAAGTCCCTAGTGTAAGAGTCACAGAATGTAATCAGAGTGGTGAGAAGCAAAGATGGGAGGAAGAGACAAGGGAGGAAGTCAGTGAATGGAAAATCCTTTGCATTCTCTCCCAACAAGGAAACTTCCTTTAAGTCACTATATGTCATTTTTGAGCACTCCACCTCCTCGCATGCACCATTCTGACTCTAAAGATACAATCTTAACCCCCAAGGAGCTCACAACCCAGAAGATGAGAAATAAGCAAAGACAATTAAAGCTGATTTAGCGATTACTACCCATTTTCCGCTGGTTGATGTTTCAGCAGCTGAGACCACCTCAAGCCCTCACTATTTCTTGTTTCTCCTAGGAAATGCTGTAGACATTCTGTCTTGATTTCTTCCATGTCCCCCTCAGATTAATTTTCTATCACATTAGACCCATGTTGAAAATTCTCAAGAGACTAGAGAATGAAATGCAGCTCCCTCACTCTGGAAGCCAGGTTTCTCAAATCTGTGCCTGTCATCTGTTCCCTAGTATCATATCCCATCACTTCCCAGTCTAATTACTCTACTTCCTTAAGCCACGACCTTGGATCGTCACCTTGTGGGCATCAGGGAGCAGATGATGTGATTAGATTAGTATCGTACATTTTTCTGGCAGTATGTACATTTGAAGGGATGATTTGGGAGACAGGATACTCTTTGGGAGAACAGCAGAAGAGATGAAAAAGCCTGGGCCATTTCTGATAATCAGAGTTAGATTATTAGATTACGAATTCAGTGAAAAGGAATTTGGTGATTAACAAATGTGGAGATGGAGAAAAGAGAGTCAGATGTGAAGCTGCAATCTTTAGCTGGAAAACTAAAAAGAAAAAAATACCACGTAATAGGAAACTGAGGAGAAAGAATTTTCTTAGGAGAGTTACCAGGAAGGCATCCAGGCAAAGTTTTTAGAAGAATGTGGAGTATAGGCAAGAGGTTAAAGAAAGGTTAGAAGCAGTGGTGTAAGGCTGAAGTTTGTCCTTGGAGAGGGGAACAAGAGCAGAAGAAGGCTCTGGAGTAAGAGGGAAAGCTGGCAAGAAGTTAAACAGAAGATAGGCAGGGATAACAGAATCAGAAAGGATAAAGAGCAGGAAGAAAAGAGAGAAGCGGGCGTGAAGGTGTGTGGTCTACTCCCCAGATGGCCTAAGATGTCAGAGAGGTTTGGGGTGACTGGAATTTCAGCTGAATGTTTGGCCAAAGAAGTCATAGCTGTGGGGGCTAAAAGGTCTCCAGAGAAGATGTAGTCTGGCAAAGCTACAAGAAATGAAGTGTAATGAAAATCTAGGGAGAACAGGTTTAGTCGAAAGTGATAGAAAATAATTATCATTGGTCATGCTGCCTGACCTTTGAAAAAGGTAAGTTAACATAAGACTAAGTTACTTTTTATGAAAAGATTTCAAGACAACAAATTAATTGGTTGATGAAAATGAAAAGAAATGTTAAATACAGACATGTCTGTGGTCAGGACATTTCAAATGAATACATAGAAATAGAAAAGCAACAACACTGTACTTACGATATGAGAATACTTACGGTATGAGAGAATCGTTTGATTCTGCTAACCAAATGTTGGCTGTTAGCATCTTTGTGACTAATGCCCAATTCAAATATTCCTTGTACTTGGAAACCAAAGCTGAAACTAAAACTACTATTTGTTTTCATGGCTACATTATGTTCATAATCTGAGTACGATTCATATTCAGTGAGCGCAAATTTATATTTTCCTTGGGTCTAAAAGAAGAAAAAAAAAACTTTTATTTTAAATTACCTTTGTCTCATATGGATCAGTACCAGTCAACAGACATCGTATATTTTCATTACGTGGCAGGCATTGGCCTAGGTGCTCGGGACACAGAAATCTCACGGCCAATGTGCCCATCCCTCAGGCTCCTGACCCAGTAGGGGAGAGGGCAGCCCCCAGTGGTGATGCTCAGAGGATTTGGATTTCAGAGGCAGAGAGGCCAGAGTACATGTGTGGCTGTGGCCTTGGCTCAGCCGAAGGCAAGGAGGTGGCAGAGGGCGAGACCCACTCCTGCCACTGTGGGCTCTAGTGCAGCTGAGTCAGGAGATGCATGATTAAGGTGCAGGACGAGGTTGTGAGAGTCCAAGCTGATGTGAAAATGTTGAGACTTTCTGATTACTGCTCTAAAATTGGCCAAGATGAGCCACAGTGAAGGTAACTAAGGCTTGGGAAAATGCTACAAGAGAGCAGAGGGTCTGGACTGGCAGGAACAGAATGGGGCAGAGAGACAGGCTGGTGAGGAGGGCAGGGAGGGCAGGGCACAGGCAGGGTGAGGGGGCAAGGCATGGGGCAAGGCAGGGTGAGGGGGCAAGCGATTTTTCAAGAAACCTTTGAAGAGCTGTTTGCTTTAAAATCAGGGTTAGCTGTCCTTTGCACGGGGAATCTGCTCGGTGGCCCTCGCACTGAGGTGGTTTCCACCCCATCTGACAAGCGTCTGGATGAGCCTGCAATTCCCACAAACACCTCAGCTGCCCATGAAGGGAAGCAGAATGTGGCCTGAGGCAGGGCTGCCTGGTCTGGAATGAGTCACTGCTATCTTCCAGTTGGGTGGCTTTGAACATATGATTTAATCTTTATGCCTCAGTTTCTTCATATATAAAATAGAGATAATAACCCTTTCTCCCGCTGGGCTTGTTCTGAGGGTTGAGTTTGCACTAGTAAAATATTGTATCATGCCTGGTACAGTGCTCATAGAGTGAAGGCTATGGACCAGAGAGACTTCAGGGGGCATGTGCCCTCTGGGTTAGGGGTTATGTTTACCAGGTTGATAACATGCTGAGATTCTTCTTAAAAACAGAGGCTACTGGGATGGCACTGGGTGCTTGGGGGTGGGCGTGTTTGACCCTGGGTGCATTTTCCCCTATTTGGTCCGTAAGTATGTTGGGGGTGGAGGACTGAAAGAATAGAAGGGGAACAGGGTGTGGCCTACCTTCAGGACTACACAATTTTAGAAGTGAGAACTATAATCAACGTTATCTAGTCAAGGCCCTCACCTTATAGCCGAGAAAACCGAGGCTCAGAAAAGGAAATTAGACTAAGATAAAGCTGGGACCTGTGGCAGAGCCAGGCCTGGAAGCCAGGCCTTCCCACTGGATCTCAAGTGTGCATGTCACACAATACCACCTCTCCGATAGCCCCTTTTGGAGCTTTGCTTTGTGAAATCTGTGTGTTAGTTGTAACACAGGCTTGTATTGGTATAAAATTTTGTGACTTAAGGTGCCTAGAAGAATACCTCTGGCCCCTGAGGCTGCAGACCAGAGATACAAATGTCACCCACCTCAACCCATGGCCCACAGTGGCCTCCTGGCTGTCACATACCTGTGGGGCATAGCTTTCCACATTATATGGCTTCCTGAACCTCGTGTTCATTATGTAATGGGGGGAGCATCCACCGGCAAAATACCGATGATCAAGGACTGGGCCCTCCAAACTGTTTGTGAACAAATTTATCCTGAAAGGAAGGCAGAGAGAGGGAGGTTAGGTGATCCGGTGTGTGATCCCAACAGCAGACCCACTCTGAAACCCAAGCTCTTTGGCACAGCATTCAAGATCCTCCATATCTAGTCAAAAGCATTCTTTCGACTTCATCTCTGGCTTCCCCGACCAAAGTCAAATACCCAGTCCATGGTCATTTGGAATTGCCTACTCTTCCTCCAATCTGCTCCTATGTTATGTTCCCTGTGTCCAGAATACCATTCTAGCCAGTCACTCTTTTAGCTGCTATTGGTATTTAAGATTGGGCTCTGCAGCTGCCTTGTGGGAAGTCTTCACCAGTACTTGGCACACCAAGTAGAGCTGGAGGCCCTCATAAGACCTCATGCTTGCCCCATTTATGGATTTCTTGTTCTGTGCTATTTCAGTTGCCTTACAAGAATAGGAATAGTGTAGAATATTAGTAAGAACATAGTTCTGAAGCCAGATTCTGGAGTCACACCCCACTTTACTATTTACTGGCTATATGGCATTGGGTAAGCCAGTGAACCTCTCTGTAGATTGACCTCCTCACAAAACCTCCCCCATGGGTTACTGTGAAGGCTTTGTGTTCTTGGCTAGAACATGCTTGGTCCATGACAAATGCTCATTTTTCTTTATGTCTGTTTTCCCCACTAGATAATGTGCTCCTTGACTGTCAAAAGATATTAAGAGAATTACCTTCTACAGAGAGTCTAATCAGAAACATACACAGAGGTGGGTGCCTCAATGCGTCACTATGTCTGGAGTCTGGAGGCCCAGAAAGCAGATGTCATTATGCCTCTTTAGAAAGGATGACAATCAGTTTCTGCTTAGACATTATTTCTGACTAAGATAGGCCTTCATTTGTGACCACTGACTAGTACTGAGAGTTCTTTTTATGTGGCATGAAGTTCTCTTTCCTGACCCAGTTGCACGAATCACATGTGGTTTAACCACACTTCTGTCAGCAAAAGATCACATCATACTACTCACCATCCCAGCAGCTAGGCCACCTGCCCAGGCACACGTCAGGGGCCCATCCAGGCTGGCGTGACTGTACTCCATGATGTTCACACAATGACTAAAATGCATTCTCAGAATGCAGCCCCATTGCAGCATATTTATATCTTTTAAATTTCACAGATGAGGAGAATAAAACAGAGACTGTCTGACCTGCCCAAAGTCTCACCACCAGCAGGTGAGGCCAGGGTGTGAAGTGTGGAGTATTGGTTCAAGAGCAGTCTGCCTTCTCCCTGCATACGCTGCCTCCTACCTCCTAGTTTATTACAGTCACATTATCTAGTCAATCTTCACAGAGCTCGAGGGCCCTTCATCTTTCTACAGATGAAAGAACTCACAGGCCACAAGGATGCATACCTGACCTGGACCCCGTGGTCAGTGAACTGTCCTTCTTCCCCCTCCTACAGGGTCCATCTGACTCTACTGCTGGCTTGGAATGGCCACCTTGCTTCCTTTTTATCTGTGTCACCCCTGGGGATTCCCATAACAGTTTTAGGCCTCAATTCCTGAAGAGATGGGATTATAAAAGCTAGCTTGTAATGTGGTACCCTGGAAAGAGACTCTCCAATGACAGCCTGTAAAGATGAGACCTGATTTTATTTAGGAGGAAGATGAGTTCATTCAGAATCACTGCTCCCTTCCCCATACTCCATCATCCACAGGGTTTTTAACAAATGTTCCCCCTCTTGCTGGAGAAAGCTGAGAAACTGCTAAGTGTGGCATGAATGCAGTCGGAACGCCAGCCTAGTCTGGCTCTTCTAACCTCACAAAGGACTGGACCATTTTGGAGAGGCCCAGGAGCTTGAAATGCAGGTCGACTGCAAATGCTTGGACTCCTGCCTTCCACCTTGGAAGTCCATTCCTTCACTAACTACATGGGTGCTTCTGCCCGGGGCTGCGTCCTAGACTGAAGCCTGGAAATGTAGACACCATGAAGCTACCCTTGCAAACTGTCAACAGGACACACAGGTAAGACCTGGAAGGCACCTTTGGCAGTCACATAGCAGATAGGAAGTAAGTGGTGGTCTCTGCCCCCTGAAAGGGGCCTGTGTGGTTTCCACGAGCAGTTTTCCTTGTGACCTATAACTACCCAGGGGATTCCCCCAAGGAGCTCCCAGAAGTGTCTTCAGGGAGGACACCAGTCTTCTCAGAGGAAGAAGAAGAACTCTGTATCAGCTCCTTGCCTCTTTCCTCTCCAGCATCACCTTAGACTTGGGCTTCTCTCACAGCAGGAAGATAGCCACTTACCCACTGGCCAGACTGCCAATTGCCCAGTATTGGTCCATTTCATGCTGACACTTTTTAAAAACCCTTTTACAGTTCGCCTCATCTGACCCATCTCCACAGTCGTTGTCTCCATTGCAGAGAAGCCTGCGGTTTACACATCTCCCTGTGATGGAGAAAAGGTATTACAGTCGTGTGGCTGCCAAGAGTAACTCTACTGGAGATGAAGACCTACTGCATGCCAGACACTTTGTCAGGCCCTTAGACTCTGTTTTCACTCATCCTGATGTGCCAGAGTGAGTTGATAATACATTACATCGATTAGCACTCCTACTCCTCACTAAAGGTCAACACAGAATTCCTCAAAGCAACTTGGGGGAGATTAAGGGTGGGGAAGGGACAGGACCTGCCAGGCCAGGCAGGAGTCCAAGCATTTGGACAGGAATGAAGTTGGGATTCTCTTCCTGAGGTTGGTGAGAGGAGGGGGCGTTGGTGAGCCCTGAAAGTAGTACTAGCTATGTGATGCTTCCAGGCCACCTAGCACCCTGTCTCAATCTGTAAAACTGGGTGTCATCATAGTTATGCCCTGGGTTTCCAATGAGTAAATGGAACACAAGACTAATGGTGCTGGATAGGGCCACTACTGATATTACTACTGTTTTGTGCCCAGCATGCGTGGCTGGTAAATATTTGCAACCGGACTAGTCTGGTCACAAATTCTTTCCACTAAACCTCAGTGCTTCCAGGACCATAGATATTTTGGACATTTTAAGGTGAAAAGACTATCTGGGCTATATGTTTACATTTATTTGCAGCACTTTTGCTTCCTTTAAACACTCCCCCCTCTTACACCTTCCTTTTCTTATGCGTCTATTCTTGAAAGATAAAGCCCAGAGGATAGGTCAGCCTGTTTCCTTAATGTACGAGGTCATTTTTAACCAACGTTCTTGGGGTGTTAAAGGCAGAAGAATAACAATCTGGTCTTTAAATGTTTCTTACAAGGCATTTAAACTAGAGCCTGCCCAAATGGTCATTATGGCTCTGATCAGAATCATGGAACACTGGCCATAATGAGCCCGTGGACACACTGTAAAAAGTCTCTCAGATTTATTGGATGTGATTTTGCATTTGCAATAAGCCTTAGAAATTGCTCTAAGAATCTAACTCTTTTCTGGAAGATAGAGAAGCATAGTCCACGTGGGTACAGAGAATACAGTTATAAGTCCTATTCAGATAATTTGGGGCACGACACTCTTTCTTTGCTGGAGACTTGCAGAAATAGAGAGAGCTATGTTTGCTTGAATTAGGAAATGAGTGTGTTGAAAGGGCAAGTGTTCACTTAGTTATGCAGCTGATGATTATTCATTGTGTGCACCTTCCTTCTTTTCTCTGTTCTGCAGATAAACACCTTACCTCCTGTTTTGTTTTGTTTTTTTGCCTTCTTTCAACCAAAACTTCTTTATGAGGATATCATCATTCAGAGGGGTTGGTAGGTGATAGGGAAATGAGAAGCAGGAATCCACCCTGGTACATGCGACAAGGTCCAAGTTTGGACCTCGGGGAGGTCCAGCACAATTCAGGCTACAAAGAGCCTTCATGGCCCTTGTGCATCTGATGCTAATAACAAAAACTTGTAAGATGATCGTATCACTTCCTACTTTCTGTTGAGAAAACCAACATGCAAAAAAGTTAAGTGACCTCTTGTTAAGTCACAAAATGAAACTAAGACTTGACTCAGTATTTCCGTGTCTAGAATACATGCTTTGCATAATGTTAATGTCAGTGAATGGAAAGTGAACCCTCCTGTTGTGATTGGAGCTTTTTCATGTATCTGCTTTATGCCCTATGACAATTAATGTTTCCAACTCTCAATTTTTTTATATCAAAAATGGGCACAATAACATTGCTTGATGGGTGTTTGAAATGATATACGTGAAAGAGGCCAGAGATTTGAGGACAAGGAGCCCCCTGGCCTGACACAGGACCTAGACCAGAGCATGAGTGCCTGTCATCAAGCGCTCTCCCTGGCCAGCACCCTCTCACGTTGCCACTCTGTACCTGTCTGTGCGCACACGAAGCCTTCACATCTCACTTGACTTCTGCATGGTTTGCTGGTGACACAGTTTTCAATTTCCTTGTCCGAGAAGCTGCATGGTTCCCCAAAGAATTGAGCGGGCTGGAGCAAGTAGGCATGTCTGTACTGTAGCAGAGAGAAGAGCGACAAGGTCCAAGTTTGGACTCCAGCAGAATATCGATTACCAGATGGCTGCTCTCTGATCCCTCTGTGTCTCTCCACTTCCAGACACAGGGTCTCTGTGTTGGTCCACTGGTTTACCTGGATGCTTCTCCTGCTAGATTATAAGCTCTCTGAGGGCAGGGACTTTGCATCTCAGTAAAGATTTGCTGAATGTGAGAAAAGTGTGCGCTTGGGAGTCAAAAAGGAGGAGTAGTAGCAAGGATTTGATACAGACAGTTCAATGAGAAAAGCCCCAATCTCTCAGCTGGGTTACTTTAATGAGTTGATTTAAGTGTTTTCATTTACTCAATATCTTCTAAATGAAGATGCACTTTGGAAGATGCAGAGTCAACTGACTCTGATACTTTGTAGTTACGTGTCATTGGGAAAGTTATTTAATTTAACCTTTGTGATCTCAATTTACTAATCTGTAAAATAAGGGTAATGAATTACCTAAATGTACAGTTGTAGTGTTTCAATTACACACACACACACACACACACACTCACATACACCTCATGATGTCTGGTACATAGTAGATATTCAATATCTTGTACTTAATTTTTTTTCTGTAATTTTTAGCAGTCAGTATTACTCCACCTCTATCTTCCTGTTTGTTTATTCCACAAAGGTGGAATTGGTTAATTGAGTTGGGACACCCAATTTTGAAAAATGCAGGTGATATTTTGTTTGGCTATTTGCTTTTAATTACAGTCATGCCCTCTTGCCTGCCCACAGGGTTCACACAGCGGTGGTGATGGTAGCTACCAGGCAGGGGCCACACAGTGAGGTAGATGCCATGACAGGGGAAGTACAAAGAGCTCTGTAACTTAGGGCATTGCCCGTGCAAGCCAGAGGGTTGTAGAAAGCTGCAGCAGCAAGAGACATCTACTGCAAGACCTGAAGGATGAGTGGGCACATCAGGCCCATGGAAAACTGGCAGAAAGGAGGAGCAAAGCAAATTGGGTGGAGAAAAGTGCTGTGCCAAACAAAGAGAATAGAGAAAATATGTTTTGTTCCAAAAAACAGAAAAGAAACTCATCATGGCTGCAGAGAAGGTAGAGGGGGAAAGGTACGAGCTGGGGAGAGACCAAGTAAGAAACCTGGCAAGCGGGGTCTTCCAGGCTTCAGTAAGGTCAGGTTTTGTACTTTATTATGGGGCAATCTGGGTGGCTTCCAGGTGCTGGCTATAGCTAATATTTGATGCAACAAAAGAAAAAAAAATGATTTCAATCGCTTTGCAGAATGACACACTAACCAGACATAATTATTATTTGTTTGGCATCTGAAAATCAAAAAGCAAGCTATAGACAAGCTATCATCTTTCCCCTTTGCATTTCCAAAGGGTCTTTCTTCCAGGAAGGCTGAGGCTGGCAGGAGAGGGGTAAGGTCTGCAAAGATGAGTGCTGGAAGACTTGCCCCACATGCCAGAAACAAACGAGGTTTTGGGAATGTGGAAAAGATAGGGAAAAGAAAATCCCCAATTCCAGCTGAATGATTTGATGAGCCCCAGCCTGTGACCTTGCAGATAGTGATGATATCACTGACGGAGAGCAGAGAGTAAGAACTAGGAGTGACGAGTCTGCCTGATGGCTGGTTGGATGACTCATGCTGAGTCTTCCTGGTTTATGGTGCAGATGAAGCAATTATCCAGATAATTGGATCAATGTTGATAACTTCAGCAACTGGGAACTGAATGATCCTTCTTGGCTCTCTACATTGATCCAATTAACTGTGTGATTGTCCTGGGCCGATTTCCACAGCCTCTTTAGGGTCCTCACCCATGGCTGGTTTGATTTCCCAAGGAGGTGGGAAATAGTAACTGTTCTCTTTTCTCTGAAACATCTGCTGGTCTCAGAGCTGGTGTCTGGGTCAGCCCTTCTAGGACAAAGGGAGAATGAAGGACAGATACATCAGAGACTGTGTATTTAAAATGGTAGGACCCTAGCTAAGAAGTAAGCAGCCTGAATTCAAGGCCTGTGTTTGCTACTCAGTGAGCCTGAGAAATCACTTACCTACTTTGAATCTGTGCATATATTTACCTAACAGAAAGTGTCGCAACTATCCTTCCTTCCTTATACAGATTGTTAGAAAATATGAGCTCAAACAACACATTGTTTTTGAAGCTGCATCAGAAATTGGTATATACATTGAAGATGTGGAATTGAATATACCTTCAAGAGTTCACCATTTAGTGGACTCTAGTAATAAAGAGAAAATAAATGATATTTTCCAGGAACAGGCCTAGGGAAAAGACAGGCCAGACCTGCTAATATTTGATAGAGCCTGTTGGTGACACCGTGAATGACAGGTTGAAAGGGCAAGGCTGGCGACAGGAAGGCAAATTAGGAAGCCACTACTTGAGCATGGCCAACATTTGGAAACAAAAGAGAAGATCAAAGAGAGGACTTACTCACTACTTAGAAGCACAGACGACTATGATTCACAGTGAAATCCGCACAAGGCCCTATTACATGGCAGGCTCTGTTGCTACTACCTCAGCTAGCCTCACTGAAAATGAGAACTCCTCGCAGCTCAGAGGACTCCCAGTGTCTGGGTACTTACTCTTTTCTTCTGACAAGGGTCACATGTGGTCCAGGAGGACCAGCTGGACTGTTGGCAATCAATAGGCATCGGCTTGACATCTATGCTCCTTGTGTGTCTACTCTTGACAATGCTCACGTTGACTGCATTTGACTCAAGAAAGTGCAGTCTTTCACCTCTGAAAGGTCATCAGGAGAGAAGAAAGTCAAGAATCAGAAGGGAATGAAGTATACATCCATCAAGAAATATACATTTGCTCATTTGTGCAAGGTTATTAGTTTATCATTCAAGTATATGTTCACTGATCATAACAAATATTTATTGAACCTGCAGTGCTTGACATTGTGGCTAGTTGTGGTTGAAACAGTATTTAATCCAGGTCAAAAGTATCAGCAGCCAAATAGTGTCTATTGTGTGTGTCTCATGTGCTAGCTCTTTCAATCTTTATCCAGTCTGTGCATGTGCACACATATCACATCTCCTTTATCTACTTCTCCATCAGTGGATATTTAAATTATTTTCAACTCTTGACTGAATCATGCTGCAGTGAACATATAGGTGCCAATGTATTTTTGAATGAGTGCTTTTGTATTTTTTCTGATAGTACCCAGATGTGGAAATCCTAAACTGTGTGACTCCTTCCATAGTTTCACATGGTTTTCATTATCCAGGCTATAGCTCTAAAGCAAATGTCTCTCCTGAGTTCCAAACCCATAGAGGAATCAGTATGGGTCACTGACTCTACAAGGCTATTCCTTGCAGAGCTAGAACTCAGCACATCCCAAGCACACCTACCCCAACAAACTCCTTTGCTCCTTTGTTCTCCACCCATCCATGCTCAAACTGGAAACTGACATCAACCTAACTCCTTCCTCTTTCTATCTTATGCTCTATCCATCCTCTGTTTTACTTGAACAATGCCTCCTAACTCTGTCTTCCTCTTCCTCCTGTGACATTGCTATAGTGCAGTCTCACATCAATTAGGAGCTGTGTTGCATAAGTCACACACCTCCTAATCATGTCTCCAGGTCCCCTCCCCTATCCAGCTCCATACTGTTGTGACAGCAATGTCAGAAAGCATGGCTCTGAATCCTGCATACTTAAAAACTTCACCTACTGGATAAAGTCAGGAAGATCTAGGACAGGACATGAGACCCATTGCAAGACAAACTAAAGCTTCCACCAGGAATAACCTATGGGTTGTATTTATTTGCATCCCTCTTAAGCATACTATACTGAATATGAATCTTTCTCAGCACATGTTTCATGCATGAGAAGGCATAAAAGAGGCTCACAGATACGAGTTCATTGTTACAGATCCTATATCCAGCTGTGGTTGTATACCCTGCATATTCTCAGCACTTTAAACTTTATATGTTGCTTTCACATATACTTTGTTATTTAAACCTAGAAATAGCCTGTGTGGTGTGATCCTTCCATTAGGCAGGTGAGAAAAGTGAAGCTCATACAGTTTGAAAACCCAGACAGGATCACCACTTTTACATCCTATGGAATCTATATTCCTTTTCAAGGCAAATAAGAGAAGAGGAGAGGAGAACTAAGCTTTGCTGAGCACCCTGGCTGTGTGACACCTTGGATGAGGTGTTTCACCCATGCTATCTTGACTCCTCTTCACAGCAGTGCGGGGACTCAGCCCTGGAGCACAGGTGAGGGAAATGACCAAGAGTCATGAGCCGCTGTGTGCTGGGGGTGGGCTCTGTGCCGAAGTCTGTTTGACCATACAGCCTGTGATATGCCCATGGCCCCAGCTGTCTAGAAGGAAACAGGGCCCCGTCCCTATGCCAGGCTTTCTGCACGGGTCTAGGTAAGGTCTATTTCATCCCTGTATCCAAGATTGAGTCATTAGGGAGAGCATCACATAGTTCCCACTGTCTCAAAGACATAGTATATCACTCCAGACAAGGTCATTAACAATATATCTGACTTGGCAAAAGTCCTAAAAAGAGGATAATATTAACTACAGTGAAATCCATCTCCATGACTGCCCCAGAGACCAGCAAAAATCAATTGCCTAGTAAAGTTGGATCTTTAACGAAAGGTCAAAGACGCTACTGGAAACCGCAGATGGATACAGGGGAATATGAGGCAGGGTGCCACACACCAGCGGGGGGTGGGGTGCTCAGAGGTGCTCTTATTTGCTAATTTGCCCAGGCTTGACAAAACAATACTGTCTGTAATTTAGTTCTTCGAAACGTGTATTTGACAGCTCTGCAACCCTTTTCCTATTTGACCAAGAAACAGTTACTATCAACCTAATTCTGGGCCACAGTGGAGACTGAGTGGCTCAGTAATATGCACACATTCTATTAAGAGTCACAATTATTTTCTTCTTTGAGATTTGCAAGCCTGTTAATGGGCAAGATGATCGCTTATAGAAGGAACTTGGTAAAAAGTAGTTATAACAAACAGATCTCTTATTTTTGCACCCAATTTTCATTAGGGAGGTGGCGATATAATGAAGTAATCAGCTGAATAAATAGTATGTTTGTAAATTACATCAGCTAATATGTGTGTGGCTTATTAGGACTACAAAATGCAAATCTGAAAGAAAGGCTGGCATTAAATTGCATCGTTCATTCCTGAGAAGAGTGTAAAGCCAGCAGGACATACTCAGGCTCCCCATGTATGGATGTAACTGTGCCTTCAGTACCCCTGAATTACTGTTAAAAACAAAGACAGAAATATGGGGAAAAATGAATATTTTCACCAGGCGACTTGACTTCTATCATTCAAAATCCTCTAGTTTCAAAAATGAAGAAAAGAAATAATAAATATGTATTATTACATTATGACAAATATGATAAAATAAACACCCATGCACCTAAAACAAGGGTTGATTTGTAACTGGGTGGTCCCTAGGAGAAGGGAAGTTCCAGGTTCCCTGCCCCACCCAGAAGGAGGGTGGAACTGAGCAGAGAAAAAGGAGAGAGAAGAGAGAAGGAAGGCAGATGGAGAAGGAGACCTAAGGAAGCCACATGGAGCAGCAAGCATGTGATGAAGAAACCGGGCTTGTTTCCTGACCCTGGACTGGTTAAGGCAGATGTGGGTGAGATACCTGTAGGGAGGTGACTATGGCAGTGTTTATATTGATTTTGATTTTGCTCATTTCCTCTCAGATTTGTCTGGCCATTTCTGACCCTTTTCCATGGGTCCTGGCCAGAAGGTCTTGTGGCAGGCTTTCAGGCCTTGCTTTGGGCCAATCCCTTTTGGGTTGACTTTTGCCCACGAGGGGATGGGTAACTTCAGGTGTTTGATTCAGAAGTTACATTCTTTGTGTTCCATATTGTATATTCACTGTATTAAAGTCACTTTTCATTAAAGCTTTATATGTTTTGTCTTGTTGCGGCGGATGGCAGAACCCACTTAGAGCAGGCAGGTTTTGGGGCCTCAGGGGTGCCTCTCTCTGAATTGAGGTGCCCTATAACAGATTCTCATTAACATGTTGATATTTTTCTTTCAAATCTACTTTTTTTTAATAACCGGAGAACAACTTGGCAAAGCACAGCAAAAAAGCAATCCTTAGGCTCAGTGAAAAACAAACTAGTTATCCAAGACCTGGGAAATGGGTCAGGGGGTGAGTAAAGAAGGAACTGGGCCTGGGGCATGGAGGCCTGGGAGGAGTGAGGCTGTCCCCTCCCCATTGTATACATATGTATATGTTGCTTTTGAAAAAAAAAAATTGAGAAAAAAAATGCCATAAAGTTCACAGTTAATTTTTACATTAATTCCATTTCCCTCTCCTCTTTAGGGGAAACTATTTTTGTGAATTTGGCAAGCACCCTTCTTATAAGTATTTTCATACAGCAACACAATAATACTGCTTTAATGTGCTTTCCCACACTGCACTCACCCAAAGCTGGGGTTGCCATTACCTTTGTCTCTCAGAGGCCTGGTCATAGGAGTTCACAGAGATCTACTTCTTTTATCTAGCTGTTCCTTCCTAAGACATAAATTGCATTTGGATTATCCATTTTCCTTTTTGAAGTTCATTTATAGTTTCTAAATGTCTTGCAATTGCAAATAATGTTGTAATAAATGCCCACCTACAGCTCCTAGGAAGTGTTCTTCTGTAACAGGGTGGTCCCTAGGAAAAGGGGAAGTTCCAGGTTCCCTGCCCCACCCAGAAGGAAGGTGGGGCTGAGCTGAGAAAAAAGAAGAGAAGAAGAGAAAGAAGCTGGATGGAGAACAAGAAGGAGACCTGAGGAAGCCACAGGAGAAGAAACCGGGCTTGTTTCCTGACCCTGGACTGGTTAAGGCAGATGTGGGTGAGATACCTGTAGGGAGGTGACTATGGCAGTGTTTATATTGATTTTGATTTTGCTCTTTTCCTCCCAGATTTGTCTGGCCATTTCTGACCCTTTCCATGGGTCCCAGCCAGAAGGTGCTTTAGTCTTGTGGCCGCCTTTCGGGCTTTGCTTTGGGCCAATCCCTTTTGGGTGGACTTTTGCCCACAAGGGGATGGGTAACTTCAGGTGTTTGATTTAGAAGTTATATTCTTTGTGTTCTGTATTGTATATTTACTGTATATTATTGTATATTAAATAATATTAAATATTGTATTGTATATTTATTGTATATTAAAGTCCCTTTTCATTAAAGTTATATATGTTTTGTCTTGTGGCGGATGGCAGAACCCACTTAGAGCAGGCAGGTTTGGGGCTTCAGGGGTGCCCCTCTCTCCCTGCCTTATAACACTTCTACCTAAGTGCTGGCAAGATGGCGCCTTTGCTCATGTGTGAGGAGAGCTGCAGCCAGCTCGTGGAGGTATTTTCTGGCTGTGTCTCTCCCACTCCATTTCTAACAGGAGACTCTGATCAACATCCAGATAGATTCATCTAGAATGGTAGGATTAGGTCAGCAGTAAATTGTGAGCCATCAGCTTATATAGATGGGGCACGTCAATATATTTTGGCTTCTGTAGAGATGCCCTGACACAACAACTTTCTTGTCACACACAATTTGTTAGGCAGTTACACCCCCTTTGCAAACAGCATCCTTCCTCTTTGCTGGAAGGAACAGCTTGTGGGTGGCAGGTTTTCAATTTCTCCTCTGTCATTTGCTGTTGTGGACATGAAATTTAAGGCAACAAATATGGGGGCCGGGGTAGAGAAAAGACAGCTTAGCAGGAAGACACACAATGCAGATAGAGAGGAGATAAGGCCTTCCCTAGGGGCAGAAAGACAAAGCAATGTGTAAACACTCTGCAAGCAAGGGGGAAAAAAAAACCGGATTTGAATCCACTTTTTGTTACATATTAAGTCAGTAAATTTAGGATGGTTATATTCTTTTTCTGAGTCTTAGTTTCCCTCTGTGACAAACTGTCAACAGTAGCACCTACAACAACTAGCTTCAGAATTAGAACTGATGTGCCTGCTACCTAGTGGAAATAAATAAACCATAGGTCTTAGGAGAGTGCTTGATTATTTTATCTGACTTGATTACAAGAGAACAAATATGAAAAACTTTGTTGGCTCGTATGAAGGAAGCCCCTGTACTTTCAGTTTCAGAACTAAAGACTACTGGTCCCTTTCATGTAAAGAATTCAGGGCCCTCCCTGGTGGCACAGTGGGTTAAAAGCACACTAAGAAGCTAAAGCCACTTCCGCATGAGTTTGATTCCCAGCGAGGGAAGTGATCCACATGGCGTGGCAGACCTCTCTGACCTGCCTGCCATTCCCCTCAGCAGTGTACTTCATCAGTTGGCCTGTTCTGCTCCCCACTCTATCTCTAGTGAATTCTCTCACTGCCCCTACACCTCTGGCCTGCACGCCAGTTCTGTATGCATAAATGAATAAATCTCTAATAAAAAAAAGGAATTCAAACACCATGTGCAGGACTGCCATTGGGGATTGTGGGGCACTGGCACCTAGCCTGGATTCAGGGAATGGCTTGAGACCCACTAGACATAAGTGGATCTCTCCTTCTCTGAGGATCAATTTCCTCTTCTCCATGGTACAAATAAGAGAGAACTCCCATCATGTGACATTGCTGGGAAATTGTTTCCCAGGCTGTACTCAAATCACCCAATCACCCACTTACTCTAGCTCCACTTCCTACCAGAGTAAACTTTCTCATTCATAAAAGATGGTGCTCCTCCGTTTGAAACCCTGCTCCAGCTCCCCACTCCCAGAGGATTAGGTTCAAACCCTTCAGCTGGCACTCTATGCCCCAGTGCCACCCGCTCCTGCTCCAGCTACTGTCTGTCTAGTCTCTTGCTGTCCCAGAGTGTCCTGTGCTCAGGCTTGCTGAAATGGACTTCAAACACCCAGAACAAGCCAGGCTCTCTCGCACCTTCTTGCCAAGTCCTAGTCTAGGCTGCTTCCCTGTCTGCAGCTCCCTTCACCCCTAGGCTATTGGCAAACACCTATTCATTTGGAAAGCTGCAGCTGGGGGGGGGGGGTGTCTTTTAGAAGACTTTCCAGACCCCAAGGTTAAGAGATGCTCACCCCTCTCTGGTTTTCCTTCTCTTTCACAGTGGATTCACATGTTGGCCTTCCCATAGACAGGAGCTCTGTGTCTTATTCAATGCTGTATCCTTAGAGGGAGACTGTGTCTTATTCAATGCTGTATCCTTAGAGGGTCCCTGCAAAGGGACCTCATATAGGGGTCAAAGCTGAGGGTGGGGTTGCTGTGAGTCCTTTAAGTCCTCACTCCAGGCTCGTTTCCTTGGGTTTTGAAAGATTCTCTGCTTATACTCACCACACACAAGAAAGTCCTTAGCAACTTAGTTTTTCTAGGGGTCAAGTGGAGATGCTTGATTATCTTAATGGCCACTATTGTATCCCTGAGTGGGTGGATGATCTTGGCCTGTACTTGTGCAGTGGCGACTGAGACCAGGGTATGTCACCGGGTACTAGGTGCTCTCATATTGAGAGGCTGTGCTGAGCTAGCACTGAATAAAAGGAAAGGCAATAGCTTTCTTCACATAAGCCTGCTCACAAGGAGGCCTAGGGGGTCTGAGTGCTTCAACTCATGCCAGGGCCTTCCCAAGCTCCAGAGAGCCCCCAGATTACCCTGTTACTGGAACCCAAATTTGACCATTCACTCAAATGGTTTAAGGTTTCACACAGATGTTTTTCTGAACTTAACCCAATTATTAATGGATACCAAAACTTGATGAAAAAAAATCATTTAGCATTTAATTGCTGGGAATATCTGGAATGAGTATGCATGTGTGTGTGAGAGAGAGGAGAGAGAGGTTGAGAACCTCAGATCCCAACGATAAGCAGGTAGAATGGGTTACTCTCATATATTAAGATCATGGATATGCATTGGTTCTTTTATCCTCCATATATAACAAATCTTTTGCATAGAAAATCACACCAAAGCTTTGTTCAGAATACAGAACAAGTATCCTATTCTTCTCAGAATGTCAAAATACATTTAAACATGTCAGTTTTGTACAGGAACTTTTGTTGAAGTCAGCCGTTTGGTTTCACAGTAATTTGAAGAAAGCTGTTGATATTATTTTATCAGATTTATGCAAACTGCTTTGAGAGCTGTTCCCTATTCAGTAGACACACAATAAAGAGATGGTCAGCATTATGTGGCTTTCTATAACCTGTCACATTATGGGTCTGGAATGGTCTGTCACCATCACTTACCTGGAGCCGGGTACACTGAGCCAAGCCAGGGCAGCACAGAGAATAAGCTCCACAGGCACCCTCCGAGTCCTGGTCCCAGATAGCTTCATTTTCTCTCTGTGACAAGAGAACTGGCTGAGCCTTCTAGATGCATGAAACACAGTCAGCACTGTAGTCAGCTTCTATCTCCATAGAGCAAACAGATTCTTCCACCAAGTAAACAGAAAGCCACCAATGACTGGGAATCTCTTAGACTTTGCACAGACAGAAAAATTACCTGCAACTCTGATCGTGTCTCTGGAAACCCATACCAAGGATGGAGCACTCTGCAGCAAACTGGTGTTGATACACCTGTAACAAGCAGAGTTTGGGGTAAGTAGCTGAGAGGGTAGGCTGTTCATGAGGCAAAAAGGACTGTGGGTCCCAGATCCTACTGCCTGGTTTGAGTCCTTATTGGCTTTGCCACTCACTGACTTTGAGGTCTTGGCAAGTAACTTTTGCTCTCTGCCCACATTTCCTCACTTGCAATCTGGTAAGGATTAATTACATTAATAAAGTAAAGTGCTTAGAACAGTACATTGGGAGCACTCAGACCTGTGAGCTGCTAGTGCTAAGTGGAGTACTTAGTTTGGAGTCAGATAGGTCAGGTTTCCAACTCTACTTTCAATTGTGACTCTTTCTAGCTATGTGATTTTGAGCAAATTAGAAAGAAGCTACAGAGCTCCAGATCCCATCTATCTGAGTTCCAATTCTGTGCATGGTTCTCTGCGTGTGACACCTAGGCACACCTCTCTGGGCCTATGTTTCCTCCTCTATAAAACAAGGGTCATCATAGTGCTCACCTCACAGGACATTGTGAAGATGAAATAAACCCAGACATTTAAAACTCTAAACAGGGCCTCCCTGGTGATCTAGGGGTTATGTCTGAGTGCTGTTGCTACTGTGGCCTAAGTTTGATCTCCAGCCAGTGAGCTGACCCACATGGCACAGCAGATCGCTTCTGTTTCATCCTCTGCTCTCCTTAGCAGTATGTTTCAGAAATGCCTGATTTGCTCCCCACTGTGTCTCTGGTGAATCCCTCTCACCTCCTCAACTCTGGTCTGTAACCCAGTTCTTCTGTGCAAATTCCTAAAAATTTACAAATAGGAAAATAAAAAAGTCAAACAGCTTGAACAGTGCCAGACACATACTATGGCACTGACTATAACAGAACTAATGTTCTTTTTGGCTGTCTCTGGTTCTGTTTCTGTATTTGTAAAAATCAGAGTAGAGAAAGTCACTTAAGACACTAAACAAGAAAATTTTCACCAATAAGTATTATAAAAAGGCTAACTGTAAGCAAATAATTATCCAAGCAATTATACGATGTCTGTCAACATCACTGTATTTGGGGAAGTAGAGCGTAGTAGACAATTGCTATTGGGCAGCGTTAGCAGTTGTTTCCACTACTTGCTAGAAATCTGCCAGAGCCACAGGAAAGAGAACTTCTGTTCAAGAAACACCTTTGCCCTTCACCTCTCCACTCTAAAGGTCAGAAGAGAACCACTGTCTTTCCTTCAGAAAAGGCAGGTGCCACTCGTGTGGGGTAAGTTGAACATGTCTTATATGAGCCTGAGAGAATTCTTCATCTTCATCTTCTCTTTATTCTGGAAAGTGCACTGATTACTCTGTCATTTGTATGGGGCCTCACTATTAAATGGGATAAAAGGCAAACTATATACTAAGTCTCCAGTGAAATGGCATCACCCAAGCCACTGTGGTACCTCTTTAATTTTCTTATGGACTGTACCCAGCGGTAGGACAGATGTTTTCAGTCCCAGTATGGACACAAGAGTGTCTGCCCTGATTCCCAGACTGGAGAGGCTCCCTACTCTGCCTGTGGTGAGCATGGCAGTCTGGTGTAAAAATGTACAGTGCAAACTCAGAGAATGTGCAATTGGCTAAATCAACAAGTTAAAGTCTCAACTGTACTAACCTGGCATTTATGAAACCAACTTGAGGTCCATTAAGGACTATATATGGATGTGGCAGGTGACTGTCCTGTGGCTGTTGACAATGAAGCTACAGGTGATGGGCTTTGGAGGGGAAAGGTAGCAGGTAAGTTGAAGGTAGGCTAGAAAGAACACAGACTGGATTTAATTTCATTAAACATGCTATTAATTTCTCTAACACTCTATTTTCTCATCAGTACAATGGGAGTAAAATTCATTAATGCCTATTTTTAAAGGCTGCTTTAGTTTTTAATGTGTTCCTGCATAAAATATTAAGCCCTTAATCCATTTCCTGGTTGGAGAATCCCTGAGTCTAGCTTTCTCCCCATCTCGCCATGTCTGCCAGAGCAAATGGGGCTGGAAATGAAAATAAAGAGATGGGAACGTATGGGTGGGCAGTCACAGAGGGCTGTAGACTCTTCACATTAATTGTGCCCAGGACACAGAACGCAAGCTCTGCTGTCAGACCTTCCTGCGCGCATTTATGTTATCAACAGCCCAAGCACAGGCACCATCTCACTATTGTCCCAAGGGATGCAGTGACCTGAACTTTGACACAATTGATTATGGTAGTTAATCATTTGTAAACAAGCAGAAAATTGTGTTTCAAGAAAGATCCATGTCCCCTCTGATATCATTGTGCATTTAAGGGAAGTCACATCCGTACAAGATAGGGCTCCCCTTCTGGTTCCTTAACCTAACTGGACTCCTGGAGGAACCTGAGAGGCAAGACAGGAATGAATCATGTGCTATCTCACCTCTAGAGATGTTGCATGCTGTTCCCTCAGCTCAGAATATATGCCACAAGTTTAAACATGATTCTTTATTTAGTTTCAGACTAATGTCTCAAGAGAACCCTACCAATGGACCCTCCTGGGGTTCATTGGGAGCAGGTTCCAACAGTTCTCCTGAAAGTCCAACCTTGTAGTGCCCCCTGGTGGTTTCAGGTATGCTTTTCTGAGCTCCCAGTAGGAGCCAGGCAACCTCAGGCTGCAGTAAAAATACACATATTTTTTCATAGACAGTTCTGAATAATTTAACATTTTTTTCCCTACACCATATTGTTTGACCTAGATGATAAACCAAGAAACTAAGTATCCACTTCCATGCTCGAGATGGGGTTCCATAGCTGCTAAGTATTAAATCTCTGTTCAAATTTATTTTTTCAACTCCCAAACTCTTCTTTTTTCATCTTGTAATTACACTCCTTTCAGGAAGTTCCAGGACTTACTTAGATCTAACACAATTATTATATCTCATCATTCCTCTGACGTATATGTGTGGTCTAGAGGACAGAGACCAGAAGAGAGTTTTTTAAAATCCATCATATGTCTATAGTCCTTTATATTGTACACAGGAATTTGTAGCTCTACGTCTCCACTAACAGTTTGTAGTTTTCCCAGCTTTTGAGAACCCACCATCAATGCCACATGTCTTTGAATTTTGTTATGGAGGTACACTCCAGCTCAGGGTACCTACTTTTGAATTAGGTTTTACTGAATTACAACTAATCCCCCAAATTAGTAGCTTAAAACAATAGTCATGTGTTAGCTCAAAGTTTTTTGGTCATTAGGTAGTTCTGGGATGAGTTGGGTGCCATGTGGGGTTTGCTACATGGGTTCCCACGTGTGATCTCAGTGAGTGGGTGGGTCAGCATGGGGCTGGTTGACGCCAGATGGCCTTGCTCACCTGCTGATTATTTGGTCTGTATGTAGGTGCTCTGCTAGCGTTAAGTTCCTTGATGATCCACTGGCATTCACAATGCCAAAGCTGCACTCAAGAGATGAGACCTATATGGTACCGATTAATAGGAGGATAAGCAGAGACACTTTGTAAAGGGGTGTGCAGACACAGTTGGGAGGAATTTGTGGACACTTTGCAATTTATCACAGACAAGTGCCACTTTCATGCTGAAGCAGTTAGAAGTAAATGTTTCTTCTTCATTTCTTTCTTCTCCTATCCTAAGAATCTGGAAGCATTTGTAGAAGCATTTGTCCTACCAGAAACTTTCTGGTAGAAAGAGACTTACTGGTTGGAGGCCAGCCCCTGCTAACCCAAAAGGACTTTATATGAGCAAGAGTTAAACTGACTGTGTGATGTCATTGAGATTTTATGGTTTATATGTTACTGCAGCAACAGCTACCTTCTTCTGACCAATATACTCTTATGTTATATACAAAATGTGAACATGTTCATTTTTCTGGGGGGGAAATCCATAGCTTTCCTCAGATTCTCAAAAGAATCTTAAATTCAAAAGAAGTAAAAATAAGACAAAATAAGTCAAAAATTCCCTTACGATATTTTTTCAGCTCACAAAATTATCTGTGGTTCTCTTGGAGGTAGTGTGGGGGTAATCGGAGTATTTGGGGAGTCAGAGAGATCTAGAGCAGCATACAAGAACTGGGACACAGGCCAGAAATATGGGGGGGTTGGGTGAGAAGACTCACCAGAGACAGAGTGGGAGGCAGAACAGGCAGATACTGAAATACACTGCTGAGGGGAACATGGACAAGAAAAGAGAGGCCTGTCTCACCATGTGGGTCACCTACCGGGCTGGTGAATGAACTCATGCTACAGTGGCTGTGGGCTACACTTTAGCCCCTTGTGCCACCAGGGAAGCCTAGATCAGCATTTCACCCCCCTCCTCCCATTTATTAGTTAATAGCTTGGTCAAGTCCCGTTGAGCCCTTAATTTAAAATGCAAGTTTGTTGAAAGAATGTTTCAAAAATCATTTACTGAGAGCCTACCTAGGGACAAGGCATTAGCAAGGTACCTGACTATGAAGAGGAATATGGACTAGACCTTCTCTGGGAGACTGACAAGCTGGGGAACAGAGGGACACAGGGCCACCAGGGCATTGTCATGATGACAGCATGGTACGTGTGTGTGTATGTGTGTGTGCATGTGTGTGGTCATTGGCAAAATTTTCTCAGAAGTGATTTTTGAGCCAGTCCCAAAGGGGTGAAGAGGAATTAGCAAATCAAAGAACCCAAAACGAGGGCAAAGCAAGTCGTGTGACATTGCAAGGAGCAGAGGCCAGCGTCATCAGGATACACAGGCGAGAAATCTCCCGAGGCTGTGGGAAGAGCAGAGTTTGGCTTTGCTAGAGCAATGTTCAGTGTGGGTAGTGGAAAGAAGTGAAGCTAGAGAGGCAGGCAGGAGCCATATCATGTAGAGCCTGATGGGCAGCGCTAATGATATGGATTTTATCCTAAGTGCAAGGGGGAACTATTGAAGGGTGTTAGGAGAGGAAGGAGGGGGCAGCTTTCTTTGTGAGAGAAATTACTCTTGCTGCAGTGTAGAGAATGGATTAGAGGGAGGCAAATTGGAGCAGAGAGACCGGTGAGGAGGCTGTTATAATAGTCCACAGAGGATGATGAAGGCCTGAATTAGGGCAGCGGCAGCAGGGATGGAGAGGAACATAAACATAATATCTGTCTTCTGTTGCAGAGAGAAGTAAATAACACACTATTTGTGAAGGGCTTTGTAAACTATGCAGCTCCGCACAGAGGTAGGATTATGATGCCTGAGATTATGGTTATTGTGAAGGAGGGTGTATTAAGTGCCGGTGCTGAGCTCGCTGTGGCGAGCTGCACTGCTCCCACACGTTACCTTCTGTGTCACCCCAGCCCTGGATCAAAGGACACAGGTTTGCCCACCTTAAGGGAGTGTGTTCCTCTCCTACTCCCTGCATCCTGGAGGGCAGCCTTCACCCCCTCTTCTGGTTCTAGACACCTGGTTGGTGTCTTCCCTGCCCTGATCTCTGAGGATTACCCTGTATGGTTTCCCCCAGGTCTGGGAGCTAATTTCAAAGAGCCTTCTCAGCCCTCTGTGCTCTCACCAGCAAGGGCCAAGCATGTTAGGTCTCCTTATCCAGGGCAGCAGTATTAGCTCCACTGTGGCTCAAACTGTACCAGACAGAAGTGTGGGTGGGCTGGGTGGACAAAGAGGTCTTTGGAAGACTAATTGGGAAAAGCAAACCCAGACAAGAAATAGAGTGGCTCTATTCCCAACTAGAAAAATAAGAAGGGGTGGGGGGAGGGTAGATAGCCATTAAAATTAATTGAGTCTCATTCTTTTGTGTTGAGAGTATCTGTTCATGGGTCCTTCCTGGCTCACTCCCTCTCCCCCCATTTCCCTTCCTCTGAAGCACCCAGCTATACTACAATTCTTCTCTCCTTTTACTATTATTCTTGGTCCTGGGACTGAGGTCACAGGGGAGACAGGGATGTGTGCCAGTTTATGCTGTCCCATAAAGGCCTCCCACATGCGATCCCACACTCTCTCTTCCTCATCTGCCAGCTGGATGTGGACCCAGGATGACCTTGGAAGTCAGTGCTGAAGAGGGCAAAGCCTCTGGCAGCCTCGGTTCCTGCAGGGTCTGGAGCTGGATTCCCCTCCTCTCTGCTGATTTGGCTATGCATGAGCAAGAAATACTTCTTTTTTTCTATTTCACCATTGAGATTTTGGTGATTTTCTGTTACAGTGACTAGTGTTATCTAAAATGATAGATCTCCTTCCATAAACACTATTTGGGCAACATTCTCAGGTAAAGGGTCATAGTTTGAAAATAAGTTCAGTAGACAATGTCAGTGATACAACCCTGAAAGACTGGTCTGTTCAGCAGAGAAGGCTCATTGTGCATTCCAGGACTTCGATTGTCCTTTGTTTTTGTAAATCTGAGACCTCTGTGTCCTCTGTGTTTGTCTGTTTTTAATATACCAATAGGCATTTCTTGGGTGTCCTGCTCTGCGTAGATGTTCTATTTCTCCCTAGTTATGAATAGTGTCTCACAGGACACTGAGAGCAAGTCAGTGCAGGAAGATATAAGTGAACTCCAAAGAGTTGATCGGCACTGATCATCAAGACGGTCAGCTCTGTTGAGGCCAAGCAAGCAGAAGATGTTAGCAAAGGCACATTGCTTGGACCCTGATTGTGGACCACTGTGCCGATTAGAGAGGACTCAACAGATAATGTGAGAACATGTTAGGAATGCACAGGTAGGTCATGACAATGATAAATACTATTTTCCCGGAAAGGATGTAGGGAAAGAGGAACCCTAACACACTGTTGTGACATCATCAAATTGGTGGAGCCATTTTGGAAAGTGGTCTGGACTTACCTTACAAATTTAAAAGAGGGAATCCCAAATGAGCCAGCCATCCCACTCCTTGACATCTACCCAAAGGATGTGAAAAACTACTCAAAAAAACTATACACTCCACAATATCTAATGCAGCACTGTTTGCAATGCCTGGGACATGGAAGCATCCTAAATGACCATGATGGAAGAAGATGAATTATACCACTATGGTGAATCACAGTACTATGGAATGCTACTTAGCCATAAGGAAAGATGAAATATTGCAAATTACAGCAATGTGGAAGAACATTCAGGGGCTTATGTGGAATAATGACAAATACTAGATATTTCACAGTGGATGACTTGACAAAGTAAAATACTTATAAAAAACAGTGGACATGAATAAAAGAATGAGGTTTCTGAGGCTAAGAGAGAAGAGGGAAAAAGGTCAAAGGAAAAAATGGAAAAAGGGAAAAAAAGGGGATGTTTTCAGTGATGTCCCCAAACCAGCGAGAGGCTTTGAAACATTTATCATGAAGCAATAGGGTCTCCAATGTTCACAGGTGAGCAAGGTGAAGGGCTTATAGGTTTCCCATGTTCTCCAGGTCTAACCATAATTACATATTTAATACTGGGGCATAGTACATTAAATTTTCTCTCTTAGGCACTATTTTTGTTTTTCAAAATCAGAATATCTTACTTGTGATGTCCACCAACATTATTGGCACAGGCAATGAAACAGCTCAAATTCAACTGAGAGCAATACATTCTACAAATGTTTTCATACTAAGGTATAGGTAATTTAAAAAATAAATAAATATTAAGAGTCCTTACTTTATTTCCCAGGTATTCCCAGGAATGCTAGAAATGTGTGGAGGCAAAATGGGATGTCACCTGGCAATATGCCAGGAAACTAATTACCTAGTGGCCTTTAAACAACTCAATGGATGAAGTAGCTGCATTGATTTTCTGGATTAACGGTGGCAAATGGTAAAATTTAAGCCACCTTTTTGATCTGTTCATTCACTTACTACTAGATCAAGTTCGAACTCCTTAGCCTGGGAAATGAACGATTTCTTAATCTGTACGACTCAGCTTCTCTGACCTGCACATCAATTCATTTATTCAAAAGCATCTTTTTTGCCAGGCTACCATGCACAAAATCTTGTGCTCAAGTGCAAGATGCAGCAATAACTCCCTCCATTGGATCTCTGCCCACATGGAGATTCTAGTTTCACAGAGGAAATAAAACCTAGTAATGGCACACAACTTGAGTAACTGTACATAATAAAGCCAAGTACTTTCTGGTGTTTTGAGGATGGTGGCTGGCAGACATCTGCATTACTGTTATATGGTGTCACACAGTGTTCCTGCTCTCTGGTGTTGCATAGAGAACTACCCCAGAAGCTAAAACATCAATTGTTCTTGTAGCTCATGGATTCCAAGAGCACAAAAACAGAAGTAGGTAGGCCTTAAGGCTCTAGCCTGAGACCGGGGAGTGCTGCTTCCAGCACATTCTGTAGGTTAAAGTGAGTCATGGGGCCAGAACAGACTCGATGCAGGAGGAAGGCGTGAGTACAGGGAGGGTAGTTGACTGGGGAGCACCTCTGGAGCCCACTGCCTTTCAAGGAGTAGCACTGTTTGAAGATAAGATTGCCTAGTTTTTATTTTAACACAATCTTTTTCACAATGAGTCTGAGCATATCTTCTCCCCAGAGTCTAAAGTATCCCATTTTTCAGTCACTGATGCCAGAGACTATAATGCCCAGAGGTAGGCGGAGCTTTTGAGTGGAGGCTGTTCCACCCATCCCAGGGATGTCCTTGCCAGCCTCCCTGGAGTTTCTCTGACATCAAGACTTGCCAGGGACTTTGAGAATGGGCAGGTGTAAAGACCAAGAGCTTTCTCGAAAGGGTTTTATGAGTGCTGGCATGTGGAAATAATGTGTGACAGGGAAGAGCAGGGGCACTGAAGAGATTCAGCAGATTTTACAAACAATGCAGAACAAGGAGACCTGGTCTTGCCTGTCCTGAGATGATCCCCTTGGTTGAGCAACATGTCTAGTCTGACAGCAGAAGCCCAGCCCACCCGGCATTTCCAGTGTGCATTGTGCATGTTTCTGTTTAACTGTGCAGTCAACAAACAGCACACTTGGTTCATCTTGGCTCCATGCTAGGAGACCACGCGCTAGTCAGGGTGTCTGCTTGGGAAGCCTGCCTCTTGCAACTACTGGGTGAGTGGCCTTGAGTAGGTGACTTGCCTCAGGTGAGCGGTATGATGGCGTAAGGTGCCTTGGTAGCTAGTTGGTGTACTGACAAGCATCCTTAAGAGGTAGGACTGAATCCTATATGTGCTGCCCCCAACTTTACCTTGATAAAAAAATAATGCAACTAAGAAAGCTACTTTACTGTAACAGGATGGTGAAAGAGCTTCACAGTGCCATAGAGAAGAGAGCCTCCCTAAATGTTAACTTTTATTTTTGGTTTATTTATTTGTTATTACTTCTCTATCGCTTGAAGTCAGTTTTTCATATTATATAGGTTCTGGGGGTACATGATAAATCAACATCTATCTAACAATGAGTAGCATTACTGATGTCATTCTGATTGTTAATTTCATTCTTTTCAATTTATGCAGTCCCTCTATCTAGACTGCTGACTTAGATGGGCTCCTGGAGCTGAGCACTGATGTGAAAATGTTGGCATCTGAGTGTCCAAAGCCAGAAGAGAGTAACACCCCCTCTCCAGGAGGGAACATTAATATCTGTCCAGGTGCATCCAGGACCTTGCATTGTAACACTGGAGGGAGCCCAGGCCTAGTGAGCGTGGCAACCCGCACCACATACACAGACAGCACGGCCTGATCAAGGCCGAATCCCCCGGCATCTAAATCATCCTGAATGACTGGCTCCCGGAAGGCTGTGATTGTTCGATGTGCAAACAAGACATTTTAGGACGTTTGTTTGACTATAATCCTGCTTTTTGCTCTAAATACTACTGCAGTTTTCTGCTCTCCTGAACGCATGCGTGAGTCAGTTCTGGGCCATGTCAGAGTCACTGCATTTGTGGAGGTGTGCCTCGCTCTCCCTCGCAGGCTGTCCCTACCCTGGACATGGACACTGTCTCCATGTGTAAGGCAGGTCTGGGGAAGTGAGCTGTCTCCTGAGAGAGGCTCTGTGGGCAGAGGGTAGACAACAGCAGCATAGACAACAGAGATGTTTGTCTTATATCCTGGAGGCTGGGAAGTCCACTACTGGCTTTCTGCTGATAGTGTCTGGTGAGAGCCATCTTTTGGCTGGGGCCTCGCTGGGTGGAGGGAGAGGTAACTCAGGGGTCTCTTTCAGAAGGGCAGTCATGCTATTCCAGAAGGCCCCACTTTGGGACAGTTAGCTCTCAAAAATGCCACTTCGACATCACACCAGGAATTAGGTTTCACGGTATGAATTTCGAGGGGATCCAAAGTTTCAGTCTATTAGCAGTGCACTTCTGCGCTTACTAAGCTCTACTTCTTGTTTTCCTGTCTGAAAAGAGGGGCTAGTGATACCCAACTCATGTGAAGGTTGATGAGTTAACATATATGAAAATAAGAGAGCGCCATGCATGGCTCTCACTGGGAACATTCATAAGCATTAGCTTTAGTAAGATTACTCAGCTTAAATGTCAATGGCAGTGCTCTACCCCAAGTCTCAGGCCTCCCTTTTCTGGACTCTGACTCTGAACTCCAAGGACTTTCATAGTTCTGAGGCTGGGAAGTCCAAGGACAAGTGTGAAAAGGGCAGAGAGGTGACCTTTCCCAGTGTAGAGTTCCTCGTGATTCCTAGAACTGGGCATCAGGCCCAATTGTGAGATTCTCCTATGAGGTGGAATGGTGCATGAAGAAAAGTCCCGGAGCTCACCTAGAGAATGGGATTCATTCTTGTCCCTCCAATTCGCAACACTACCCATTTGTGTCCTTGGGAAAATCACATCTCCTTTCTGCATCTCAGGCTCCCACCTGTGTGTCAGGTGTGACACTGACTGTGGGTGGTGCACCTGAGCACTTGGGGGCCAGCCTACGTGTCCAGGCCAAACCTCGACTTTGGGCCTAGGAGATCCACCAGAATACTCATCGGCACACTCACCTTCCCCAGCGAGCTCGAGGTGACCTTTCCCAGGCAAGCGGGGAGAATAGTCCTCTAAGAAGGAGGCACTGCCTTGGCCCCAATCCCACAGGTGTCTGGGGACAGCTGGCCTTCTTGAAATGCTGAATAAGAACAACAGGGATAATGATTATCACAGCACAAGGATAATCACAGCAAGTTTAAAACACAGGCTTTATATTTACCACAAATAGGTGGAATCACAGGCGCCCTGCGGGTCTGCTTAGCCTACCATATTTTCCCGACAGCTCTGACCCCATTTCAGAAAGAGAAATTCTGCAGAACTTTGGGAGAAGGAAAATTGCCCTCATTCTAATCCTCACTCTGTGTTCTCAGGATGCCAAGAGGGCACCGGAGCCAGGGAGGCCATAGCTGAGCCCAGGCGAGCCACCTTGCCAGGCTTCTTGTCGATACCTGTTGACATTTCCCTGAGTGATCATTCCAGGCGCTCAGTCTATTTCTTCATATCGCTGGATGGATTACGGGGGCTCTATTGATTTTGTGGTTTCATGTGTGAAAGATCTAATCTTAATCCTCCGTTGTTCATTTTCCTTAACCTTTTAATAACATGATAGGGAGGTGACCCATCAGAATGAGAATTGTTTCTGAGGCATGTTGTCATAAATACATGGCCCAGTCGGTTTTATTTTCTGGCAGCAGACATATTTTTTGAAATAATAATGGTAAGATTTGTATGACGTGTTGGTGGTTACAAAGCACTTTTCCATATCAACTCATCTAATCCAGACGGCAATCCTGATAGGTAGGAAT
Source organism: Condylura cristata (assembly GCF_000260355.1). Lineage (NCBI taxonomy): Eukaryota > Metazoa > Chordata > Mammalia > Eulipotyphla > Talpidae > Condylura > Condylura cristata. The sequence goes on from NW_004567109.1 coordinate 31,981,007, forward strand.
TATTTTATTTACTTCGATTTACTTATTCTGTGTGTCTTTCCACAATATGAATTTTTATTATTATCCATTGTGTCACAGATGAGGGACCTGCATTGCTCAAGGTCACACAGCTTTTGAAAACTAGGTTTTAGTCAAGGTGACCTGCACTCAAATCCTGGGGCTCCTGGGTTGTCACCATATAACCTGGGACAAGAGCTGATAGTGCAGGTTCATTTTCTGACTGACAAAACAGGGATGAGAATACCTGTTTGAGACTTTGTAAAGATTAAAGATGATGTTGGCAAAACATGTGTATAGTACCTGTTGCCTAGGAGAGGATCTTTCAACCTTCACCATTATAATTTAAATAATAATAACTATTATTATTTGATAAATGTAAGGCTTTGAGACAAGGACTTCTGGTCAAACCCCAGTTATCTTTTGCTGGAGAGGAAATAGAAACTGGTTTGTTTCTTTTCTTTCATTCGATAACCCCCCGCTACTCACATTCCATAAACCAGATGTTCGCACTGAGATAACATGGCATTATTAGTGGTGATGGTCTTGCATTAATGTAAAAGGCACTGGCTAAACCCTTCCCATCAGTGGACCTTGGAAAAAAGTCATAGCCATTCATGTCCCAGGAGCTTCCAGAGAGCTCAAGGGGAAATGAGATGACAGCTACCTAACCCTCATACTTTCTGGGAAGATGGAGTGGTGAAAGACAAAGGAGATGGAAACTGTTAGTCAGAGTTCAAGCTCTGGCTGTGTGGTTTATCTGGAGAGGGTTTTACTGTCTCTGAACATTTTTTTCCCCTCCAATAAAATGTGAGACTACTCATCTCATAGGGCTAGTGTGAGAAAGAAAAAGCTTCTACCCCAAACCAAGAATGAAGCTAAGCTAGCCCACAAAATACCAACTTCTATTAACAAAAAATAAGGCCTGGTTGTAAGGAGGTGAGAAAGAAGGGCTCGGTAAGAAGGCGGAAGCATGAATGGTGGAGATAAATGAACAAGCTGGCTAAGGGACAGGCCTCACGTTAGCCATGTGGGGTAAGCAGGAGCAAGGGGCTGATGGTCACTGTCCAAATAACCATGTCTAAGCGGGGTGGACAGCTAGTTCCACGCAATCCAGTCATTTCTGGGAATCTGAGGACTGACTGACTGACTTGAAGCAGCATAGCAGCCTCATACAGATGATCTAGCCTCCCAGAGAGAAGCCAGGACTTGACTCAAGAAATCTGGTCAGAACACCACGTGGACAGGTGGGCACCCTGCAGTCTCCTCACGCTGGAATAGACATCAAATCCTGGAAATAAACTGATGCTGGGACTGGGTGTGCAGGCCAGGGCTCAAAAGGCAGGCAGTGGACCTGCTCTGCTGGGATGCTGAGCCAGCTCAAGACCCCACGTGCTGGTGGGCACAGGGCTGCTCCATAAAAACTATCTCTGAGCAACGGACTCAGGGCGGAGCAGGGTGGTGCTGATGGCAGCTGGGGGAAGATGAAGCTTGTAAGTGTCCCCAGATCTTACTGGACAAAATGAGAGCCCACCAGACTCCCGGGGCTTCTGAGGAAGGGAGTCAGTAACTGCTCTAAGCCTAACTTTATGATGAAATTCCAGTTATCTTGCCATTTGTGACTTTATTCCCTTCTTATTTGTTTGGAAGCCTGAGTGGAAATAGATTTAATTCTGCAGGTAACAGGGAGCCATGGAGAGTTTTAGAGTAACAGAGTAAATGCATGGAACTCTGTTTAGAAATATGTGCTAGACATTGTTTAAGAGGAAAGGCAAGGAGACTACTTAGGAGGTTTGTCCAGTAGTGGGAGAGGATGGAGAGGAAGAGAGAGAAAGGGGTGTGTGGGTTGTCAGCCTCCCTGAGGAGACTAGGGAACAGACGCTTTCCACCAGGTCTTCCTTAGGGTGTGCAAAGCTCAGACAGGGCTGCTGCTTACCTGTTGAGGAAGGTCTGCTGATGCCAGGTCTCTCTTTGCCCAGCACATATTGCCATTGTCTCCAAAGCACCTTCCATGGTTCAAAGGATCCGTTTCATCCTGACTAACCAAAGAGTCAATCTGATGTAATGATTAAGAAGCAGAGTTCCACAGTTAGAATCTGGGTGTGAACCTCAGCCCTTTCAACTGTTACTTTTGTGACTTGGGTACTTTCTCCTCAGTATCAACATTTGTAAAATGGGTACAATAGTTTAAACCTTTCATTGTGAAATGATGAACTGAGATAATCTAGAGAAAACATTTTATACTGTGTCTGGCGTAGATTAAACACTCAACAAATATTACCTATTATGATAGCCTATAAAAGCTTTAACACCTTTGTCCAAGGCTTTCTTTCTTAAAGTAACAGTTACTCATTTCTACTTTAAAAAGGCAGTAGATATTCATCATATAGAAACTAAAAACAAAACAATTCAGCACAAGAAATAAAATAGAAGTTGTACGTAATCCTAACACCTGGAATTTTGCAGTTTTTTTTCTATGACAGTATATGAATATGTATAGTTATACAACCAAATTAAGATCATGTGTATATGCTTTTACACTGTTGTACTGACTTATTAATTTATAAAGGTAGCATGGGAAATCCTGGGATAATATTTACTTTCTACAACATTATTTTAGTGAATGCATAAACCACACTCATAAACTTACACTGAGAGGTACTGAAGATAACTGTAAGAGACATGACTCCAGAGTTTATCACTAATGTAGGGTAGCTGGTTCTTTCAGTGATACAAGAGACCATCTTGGCATACTGGAAATGTCCAGCATCTCTTTATATACATAACAAGGAAAGAATATCTTAATGTCTATTTTTTTACAACTGGCACTTATTTCATACTTTTCATTAAACAAATGTTGCACAGTGCCATGGTTTCATTAAAGTGCTCCCTATTGATGAAACATGTTATATTTTTCTATCTCTAGCCGGTCTCTTTGTATTTCTTCTTGAGGAACTATTTGTTCATATTCTTGACTAATTCTTCTATAAACATTTTCTACTCGTAGGAGTTTCTGGATATTCAGCATAAAGCTTTGTTTGTAACAGATGCTGTAAATATTTTTGTGATCTCCTTGTACTAGCTCTATATAAATATTCATATTTTTACCATATACTTTCATGTCTACATATGGTATGCTCGATACTGATTTTTATGAAACTTAACTACATGGTGTGAGGTAAGAGTCTAACTCTGGCAGTTTTATTACCCAAATTCTGTTTATTAAAGTCTTTATTTCCACTGATCTATATACTTTTAATGACATTTACTTAATTGTATATTAATTGCTAAGGTTTATTCCTGTATCTTATATTGTATTTCGCTGATCATTCTATTTCTCATCCTGTACCTAAGTTAAATTATTTTGGCTATATGTTTTGAGATTTGATAGTATGTTTATCATCATGACATTCAGTTTTAAAAAATATTCTCATAAGCCTTACTCTTTCAGATATAATTTAGAATATGATTGAAGAGGGACATATGATTGAAGATGTAGAATTGAGATAAGGAATAAAATTGCATTGTCATAAAGTAATTAAGGACAACTGACATTTTTATAATGCTGAACTTTCCTCCTTCAATTTGTGCAGTTATCAATACTTTTTATGCTTGTTGAAAGTTCTGTTTCAAATTTAGATATCACATCTTCTGTATTAAATTTATTCTTGGGTATTTTATTCTTGTTGCTATTATTAATATAATCTATTTTCCATTAAGTGTTCTAAAAGGTTATTTATAGCAATATGAGAAATATTGATTTTTCTGTATTTATTTTTAAACCAGTAACCTTAATTCCCTTATTAGATCTTATAGCTTCTGAAAGATCCTATTAAAAAAATCACCATTTTTCTTTTTTGCTCCCTCAAGGGCATTTTATTACATGAACATTCATTAGCAAGCAGCAAGGACCAAAATGGCCCATAAAAACTCTCTTTTCAAATTTTTTGGCAGGTGTTTGTACACTTTATATTTTGGGGTGTACAATGTCATACTTCTTCACTCTCCCCCAAAACTCCAGATCCATTATCCTATCCCCTTCTCTCCTCTGCCCACTTCTCCCACTCCCTTATTCCCTTAGGGAACCAGTACATTTTTCAGAATTAAAGAGTTATTCCTGCTGTGCTTTGTCAGTTTGTTTGTGTTGGTTATTTAAATTCCATGAGTGAAATGGTATGGTAATTGTCTTTCACTTACTGCCTTATTTTACTTAGCATAATCTCATCAAGATCCATCCATTTTGTCCCGAAAGGCACTATGTCATCCTTCTTACTAGCTGAGTGGTACTCCACCGGGTATGTGTATTCCAATTTCTAGATCCAGTTGCTTGCCATTGGCATTGAAGTTGGTTCTGTGACATGGCTTTTGTGAATAATACAGCTAGGGCCTGTGAACACTGACATGTCTCTCAGTTTACATCCAGATGCTTGGTTTCATTTTCTTGTATCAGTGCATTGCATTGCCTCAGATTTCAGAATAATGTGAAGTGACAGAGTTAATGGCTGACTGCTTTGACATTCATCTGTTTTATCGGCGGTGCTCTCAAGTTTCATTGTTGTTTTACATTGACTGTTGTTTTGAGATAGCTGTTCATCATGGCGAAGGGAGCTCTCTTATTTCTACTTTCCAATGCTTTCTTTGAAGAGGATAATGAATTTTATCATATGCCTTTTTGGCATTCGTTAAGATGAGCAGGCATCTTTTGACCTATTAATTGCATTCCAAGAATCCACTTTACTTAGACATGTTACAGTGTATTTAATTTGCTCATATTTAATTTAGGAATTTCTAATTATTCATTAGAAAGATTAGGCTGTAATTTGTACCACTTTTTGATGTTTTATTCTTTTGGCTTTGAAAAGATGAATTGAGAAACTTTTTTCCCCTGTGCTATTCAACAGTTTGAAATAGTGTGTTATTTTTTCCTTTTATCAACTGCAGTGGCTCCAGGAATATCATGCCACAACCAGTTCTGAAAATTCTCCTCCTTTCTTTCCATCACCTCCTGGGGAACTCCCACTTATTTCCTCAGACCCAGCTCAAGCATCAGTACTTTGGCACAGCCCTCTCTGTGCATTCCCATAATACATGCCTTTATTCTAGCATAATCCTACTATAATTTATTCCTCTATTATCCCACTTTCTCACTGAAATCTAAGCTCCTTGAAGTGGGTTCAGTCATGTATGCATTAAAAAATTATTTTTTTTCTGAATTTCAGGGCTGCCCAATACCTGGCACATTGCATGTGCTAAATAATTCTTTGTTACAAGAATACATCCATGATACATTTTTGCTTTAAGTTTTCCTGTGAAAAGATTTCAAAGAGTTATGTAATTCTTTGCCTTTCATAAACAACAAAGTGCCCTTCTGCTCACTGTGCTAGAAAAATAGATGTGAAAGGACAAGGTATAAGGTGAAAGAATTAAGCATTAAAACAATGAACAGCTATCAAAGTTCGATATTAATAATAGGTAATGTGAATTGTGCACTTACTACATTTCAGACCTGAAATTATCCAATTTATTTCTCATAACAGGTCTATGAGGTAGATTGCATCTTAATTTTAGATGTGAGTATACTGAATTTCAGAGAGATTAAGGAATTTGTGTGAGATTAATAACTAACTGGCGCATTATGGAGCGAGAATTTAAACCGAGACTTTCTGAATGCCGAGTGCACCATCTGGAAACAATTCTATATTGATTCACCAGTAGATTGCATGTGAGAAAGGAGACAAATAACAAGCAACTGGTGAAGATGGAGAAATCCTACTTCCCAGGTATCACCAAGTGCACAACAGGCAGAAAGAGAAGTACTCCACACCTACGCTTCACTTTTGCATCACAGGTAGCTCTTCTGCTTTAAGTGGGGCTAACACTAGGTAAGTTTCCTTTCAGTTTCTGTTCTGATGTTGCTTGAGCTTAAAAGGACGAAAATGGCCTGTGTGGTCCTTGACCACCTCTCTTGTTCCTTCTGTGGAGGTCAAAAGGGTACCAAGACAGGAAAAGGAAGTAATTTTCCTTTAACACCCACATTCCTCGATTCATGAGCTCATGGCCTTGAGCTACAAGTGAATGACTCTGACCTATAATCTGAAATGAGTGACTTCACTACCCTATACACAAGGCACACGAGACGTGCAGAAAGGACTGCTGGAAGGACAGCTGAGCATTTCACTGCTGACGAGCTAGTGCTGACTGCTGCTTATTCCCCGCCATTCGGGCTGCTCCCCCACTCCGGGCTGTGACCCCAGTGTGAGTGATACGTGGCAAAAGGGTGTTTGAAGATTAAAGACCCAAGTCACCAGAGGCTGCCATTTCACTGGAATATTTAGACCTTTTCCACTTGGCAGTCATTAATATTCTTCAGCAAAGGATGAACTGAAAACCCGTTCAAAAAGGTTCTCCCTTTCAGATCTTTGTACCTTCGAAGATGAAGTGAATGCTGGGGTTTTGTTTTGAAATTAAATATTCATTGGACTGGGTTAAAACTATGACTGGTCTTGAGGACAAATGGAATCTTTCCTTTGTTTTCAAATAACTAGTCATTTTACTTAAGAATCAATGTCTGTACTGCAAAGTCAGGGTAATGCTTGGTGTGATTTTTCTAACATAATAGACACAACTTGGAATTGAACACAAAAAGACTCAAAAGTATTTTATAGAGGGAGCATGAGGGATCTGACATCACAGCAGCCCTGGGAGACTCTGGAGTAGAGGGAAGAGTTGAGAATCAGACCTCGAGAGCCTGGCAGCTTCTGGGTGAGCACTTTGTTCGGCGTGTGGATAGCTCTATTTTCTAACATTTGAGTTTCAGTTTCCTAAGCTATAAAATGAGAGGCCTCTTCCTTTTCTCTTGGGGTTTGTGGGAAGATTTCAAAATACTAGAAAATGAGTAGGACATTTACAGGAGGAAATGTCTCTTCCTTTTCTCTTGGGGTTTGTGGGAAGATTTCAAAATACTAGAAAATGAGTAGGACATTTACAGGAGGAACATAAAGTTGACAGCTATTCATGTATTGTTTAAAAAGATTTATTTATGCATACAGGAACTGGGGATTGTTCGAATTTTATCATTAAGTACTAAGAACTGGTCACCAACTGGCTTTCAAGCCACTTAACAAGTTTGCTTAAAAAATGAAGATCTTGTGGGCCCCTCCCTGCTGGCCTATAGGTTAAGTCTCAGTGCTATCACCACTGGGGCCTGAATTCCATCCTCAGCTAACTAACATTTGGTTCAGCAGACTTCTCCTGTCTCACCTGCTGCTTCCCTCAGCAGTGTATTTCAGTCAGTCTGCCTGTTTTGCTCCCCACTGTCTCTGGCAAATGCTCTCACCTCCAGTATTTCTGGCCTACACCTCAGTTCTATGCATAAATAAATCTTTCTTTTTTTTTTTTTTAACAAACCTTTTAGGCACCGCTGCTCACACTTCTCTTGAATTTAAACATCTTCTAAAGGTTTTCAAAGCTTTGAAGGTTGATTTCCATGAAACTGGGTTTTATTCTATGCGTTTTTCTGTCATTCTAAGTAAAACAAAAAACATTCACTGTCAAAACAAGGGTTTGCTCTCAAGCACAAAAATGAAAGCAGATATGTCTGCCTGATTTATTTTGGCATCTGCCTAGCAGTTAAATAGGACACCTTTTAATTTGTCACTTCCTTAAGATTCATTACGGCTAGAAAAGTAAATCACCAGTGTTTGGTTTCAGCTAAACTTGAACCAGGAGCAAAAAGGTATACTTATTCTTGATGCCTTAGACACAGACCTGTTTAAAATGCCAATTAAAGAAGAAACTGTATATTTAGCACCATCCTTAACGATAGTAATGTCTACTGGAATTGTTTTTAAATTACAGGAATGTATAATCTAACTTATGACTAAAGATCAAGGGGAGGTCTAGGAAGAGGTATAAGAGGGCAAGATTTTCAACAAGACTTTGTAGACTATATTTAAAAGAGTGAATATCCAACTTATGTTTTTTTTTAAGATCAACCATGAGTAAGGAGACTTAGAAGTCAAATCTCAAATTTGCTAGCTAGAGAAGTAACTGATCTCAACAAATATATAAATTGGGGATAATATCTGCCTCCCCCCAAGTTATTTAGAGAATGAACCAAGGCAAAGGTCATCACCTAGCACCATCCCTATCAGGCATTAGTTGCTCAACTAGTGTGAGCTGTATCCACAAGTCTGATGTTATTCAGAAAACCTGTAACACTGCTGGCAATTCAATCTCAGAGTGAGCATTTCTTAAAGTATGAAGGTTGTTTCTTCTATCTGTCCCAAAGGAACTTGCTGGGAGACAAGCCGGTTCTCTTTTTCTTAAAGTTTACAATAACATCTGTTTAATACTTTCTGTATAATGAGGCCAGATTGAGGCCATGTGTTTATGTAACCATTAAAATAACCATTCCTAAACAGAAGTGATTTTAGGCATCTCAGTGACCTCATTACACATAACCTGTAATGTGGATGGTTATTAGATAGATGAACTGATTTAGTTCCAAAAGAGATATGACACAGACACATACACACATGTACATAGCAGCACAAATACATATATATGTGTATGTGTGTACATGGCTTCTGTTCTTCAACACACACAAAGGTCCAGGTCTGGTTTCTTATTTGTTTTGCTTATTGGGCATGAAGTGTGTAAGGAACATGAAGGGAAACAAATACTTTCTTCTTTGGTTCCCTTAAAGCTGATGATGTTGAAGTGATCTATGGCAAACTCTTTGAGTCTAATTAACCTTGGTTTTTCAACCAAGTTTAGTGGGGATTTCTTTTTCTTTTTCTCTTTTAAAGACGTATTTATTTATGTGTACAAGAACTGGGATACAGGCTAGAGGTGTAGGGGTGAGAGGATTCACCAGAGACAGAGTGGGGAGCAGAACAGGCTGATTGACTGAAATGCGCTGTTGAGGGGAGTATTGGGCAAGGCAGGTGAGGTCTGCTGTGCCATGTGCATCAGCTTCCTGGCCAGGGATCGAACTTGGTTACAGATAGCCTCACAGTGCTGCCCTTTAACCCCTTGTGCCACCAGAGAGGCCCAAGAATTTTTTTTCTTTTGGTAAAAAATATAAATCCATAGGGTGAGTCTTGGTGTTTTGCAATCTTAAAAGTTCATGCTAAATGGGCTGCCAACACCCTGTCCACGCAGAGCTTTCTTCTTCTGTCATTCTCTGCATTCTCTGCTGTGTCTGCTTTCCCAAGAAGAGCAGGTGTCTACATTCAACTGCAGGTGAACTGAACTAATCCTCAGAGCAACATTCTCTTTCTGGCCCAGTATCAGGAAAGCAGAGGCCTTCACCTGGTCAAATGGTGGCTTCGACAGAAGCAATTTCCTCCTTTAGGGCTTCATCGGAATATCCAGTAGAAACTTGGGAATAAAACCAGGCTAAGCTGTTGTTCTCAAACATGTTTATTTGTAACAGTTTTACATGGCGTGTTACAGAAATTAATGGAAAATTTCTAAAAATTTTGCTGTTCTGTCGTATGCATTGTACATAAAGTTAAAAATAATGTGTCCATATATGTTAACAAACTGTCATCTGAGGTAAAGTTAAAGTAGGTCTAGAAATGTACTGCAACAGTCATTTTCTCTTTCTCATCTTTATTAAAAAAATATGTGTCAGAACACAGAAATTGAAATGAACCAAACCCACAGAGTAAACATTTTTTTTTTTTTTAAAAGAAGGTGCCCGGTACATTACACGATGGGGTTTCAGTAGACACTGGGATGAGTACAAATTATCAAAAAAGTCTTGCAGTATGGAAAGATTGAAGAACTATGGGGGATGGGGACAGAATGACAGGTGGCATTTCCCTGGTTTTAAAATTTAAAGTGACAAATTTAGTGCTAGTGAAGGATGAGGAATTAACAGTTGCACACATGGATTTTCTGTCCATCTAACCAGAACGGTGCAGGCTCCCCCATGGCCTTTTGGTATCGGCACCTCAGCTTTTACTTGGAAATTTCACTGTATTCCCAGGATGGGGGTGGTTCGGTCCTCACCAAACAGTGCTTGTTCAAAATCAGAATTCTGCCAACGATTACCTAAGACAGCAGCTTGAAACTTAGCTTGATTTCCCTCCCTTTAATGCATCACATGGGCATCTCATGTAAGTTCAGAGGCAGTTACATTTTCAATCACAGTCAATGACTGATGTCAAGTCCATCAGACTGTCACTTCCTGCTGCAAATTGAACTCCAGATGGTATTCCCGAAACAGCAATATCAGCCAGAGTTCACTTTGCACGTGTCAGACACAGCCCAAAGGATTATACAATGGTGTGGCACTGCAGGGCAGACTCGAGACAGCCACGTGGAGGGAGACGATAGCACCACTTGCTCAGAATCAGAATCCAGACGACACAGCAATTTAAGCTGTTTCCCACGGGAGCTGCCTATCTTATCAAATCCCCAGAAAACACAATAGGACTGGTTTCAGAATGACTCTCATGTTATCAAACCTTTCCTGTTCCCCTTTGTAAAGGATTACCAAGTCACAAAATGTACGCACATCCCAGAGAAATCACGTGGACCAATAGGTGATCGCTACGGAGGGAGGGAGGTAAATGGCCCTTCTCATTTCTCTGGTTCTTCAGACTGTCCACATTAGGACATTTACGTATATTCTAGAAGAAACATCTGGTCAGCAATCTTTACTGGACAAGAAATTAGACTCCAGTAACCTGATAGCATGAGATTTGAGCTTCAGAGTAACAATCACCTTGACATCAACTTTTTTCTTTGTTACCAAGTATTCCTCTTTCTGAGTTGTTTTAGTTTCTATTGATATGAAGAACCAAAGTACACAGGCCCATTTAAGTCAATCATATCAATATAAATTATACTTTTCCAATTTTAAAACCAAGTAGCAATAATCACCCCCAAATCCAATTAACCACATGATTCTTTGAACTTTCCTTCTTAGTGTTAAACCACTAAATTCAACATACTGTAACTGCATAGGAACATCAGGAAAACACATTTGACCTGTAGAACAATTCTCTGTAGGGCAAAAATATATAGATTCTTTATGAAAATCATGTGCTAAACATACGAACCGAACACTGCACTTTTTGTCTCATCAATGTAAAAAAAGGAAGCTTAAACTCTTCTGTTTCACATACAAACAGCCCAGTGATCTCTAAGGGGTAGGCAGAAGTGGAGAGGTGGGAGAGGGCTTCAGGATCAACAGGACAGGCCCACACCACGGGACTGTCTTTTCGTGTTTAACGCAAGGGCGGGTACTCGCGAGGAAAGGCCAGGTGATGGTGTCACATGCTCCCTTCCTGTGTGCGGGCTGCTGATTGGCCAGCTGCTCCTGCCAGCTGTTCCCGACTCCAGCTTCCTACCATCTGCTCCAGAATAACATCTGGAAGGTGAGCCCCATCCATCAAGTTTGTCACATCTTGCACTCAATCTGCTACCTTCTCTACAGTGTAATGGCATTATTAAAAAGCATTTCATTAACATATTTACAAAAAAAAAACCAACCTGGCATCTTTTTTCATTAGAACTCCTTAAAGCCATTTCCCTTAAATATTTAAAGAGTTTAATGGTAAGGTTTTTTTTTCTCAAGTTATAAAATAAAAATCCCATTTGAATTTTCTGATGTACAAAAAGAGAGAGAGATGAACCACTGTGATCACGGAATCAGCTTTGTTATTCTGAATATTCATGTCACTGTTGTCCTGTCAGAAAGTCAGTTTTTAAGATCCAAAACCAACCACATTACCAGGATTGTACCAGAATTATTTGGCAAATGACTTTTCTTTGAAAATGGCACGTGGAGAAGACACTTGTCTGCATAGCATCACAGCAGCAAGATTATCGGAAAAATAAAAAATATCATTATATTGTACTTAAGAGTTTAGAACTTCTTAGGAAATCAGATGCATTTTCCACCTTTCTCATCAATGGGATTTGATGTCCTTTCCTACTAATAGAATGAAAGTCCAAACCAAACGCTGTCTCTCTTCACTAGGATGCAGGATAGTAAATGTTTTGGCAACATTCTTGATCTTAAAGAATCATCAACCACTTGTCTTGTTCATGAGCCTTTTTCTCCAGTTAGATCTCTTCACCCACATCTAAAAAAGGTCAAAAGCAATACAAAAATTTGTACACCCATTAATTTTCAAACATGACAAAGAAAGGAAAGGGGGGGGGAGGTGGAGAATGGCAAACCAGGTCCTGTGAAGAAAAAACATCACCATATGTCAAAAGGCATATGGGTGATAAGACTGTAGTCACAGAGGGTCTCTTGCTTTGCCTAGCAGAAGCGAGCGCCAATCCTGTTGTAACTCTCTGAGATCTGTCATTCCAAATGTGAAGTCTCTACAGTGCTCAATATGTAGAGATAAAGAGAAGGATGATTTTGCATTCTGGGTCATCTTCAACCCATGCTAAGAGAGCTCAGGATATTTGTTGGGCAAGCATTTTCTTCATATAATTTAACAGTGGGTATGATTATTTTATATTTGCGTGTATGTTTTGTGCTGCCTTAGACATCCGCCATTGGTTGCCAAAAATTCTTAGTTCCCTTTTCCAAACGAGTTCCATTGGGGCAATCATGAATGTCTTCGTGGGATGAGGTGAAGTGAAAAAATACAAGAGAGCCTGTCGCGACGCTGATTTCCATGCCAGTCTTGATGCACCCGCCACGAGCCCACACTGATGCTATTTCTTAGGTCTGATGATCTGCGCATAGAGAGGCTCCAGCTCCTATGGACAGAGGAACAAAATGAGACCCGCTCTTTTTCAGACAAGATATCCCGAGACAGCTTGGGAAGGAGAGTTTGGGATTAGAACAGAAAGGTGACAGTTGATGATGGATGACTCAGGTTATTTTTGGATTATTTGATCATGGTGCATGTCATTTTGGCAATTTCTATTTTTATCCTCAAGAAGAACTACTCACCCAGTTTTGTTCCTATTTTCAAGCTGAAGTTGATGGCCCTTTGAGGAAATAGCATGGTATAGTAGAGAGAGCTGGGCAAACTGTGTGATATGGGCAAGAAATACCTCTTTTGAGCCTCAAGTTCCCCAATCGTGAAATGAGAACAAAACTTTCTCCTCCAGAATCCTGAGAGAATTAAAGATCAAATATAAAGTGCCTAGTGCAATGTTTACAGTAACAGGTATTCAGAAAATGGTAACAATTATGAGTTAATTGGGTATTTTTCCAACAGTTTCCTGATGTCCATTTGAGACCACTGAAATTTCATCACTGCTGTTGTTTCTACAAACACTGATGACTGGGTACATTTTTAAGCAAAAATAACAGTGACTGTGCCTTTTGCTCTATGTTAAAAGCTTCTGGGTTTGTTTCCATTATACCTGTTCCAACAGTCAATTGTGTTCACCCCGGGGGTGTCCTGAGACACCCACAGAAACTGGCATCAGTTAGGATAGAGCAAATTGTCCGGCCAAATCAGGTGGGAAGTAACATTGGGTTCTGTCCAAACCACCTCGAACTTCATGATCATGTTCAATGGTCCAGGATGCCCTGGCAGGGCAGATCAGATCAAAACTCTGGCTTAAGCACACAAAGGCCCTCTTGCTAGCGTCGACTTTTAGGCTGTCACTCTTGGATGAAATGGACACAGTGACATCTTCATTCTGGTACATATTCTATATTAGGCTGCCTCCTGCCTTGTTATCTTGAACCATCAGACTGAACCTCAATTCTATGATTCCTGTGTCTGGCACTGTACACGGTATTTTCAAGTAAAAGTCTTTGTAAACTCATCACAGCAGCCTTCTAAGGCAGGTATTTATCTCTCCTGAACATGAGAACTAAAGCACAGAAAAGTTAAGCAATTTGTCCATGATCACAGCGCTAGTAAATTTGGGAAGTGAGACTCAAAATTAGGATCCAGTGCTTTTTATTCTAACTACAGCCATGAGAAAAGATACGGGCTGCTCCATTTGCAGTGTTGTAAGTGCTTCGGAGTTAATGCAACAACATCATGTATTAGTTTATCTAACAGTTCTGAGAGGAACTGTGCTAATTTCCATTGCATTTGCAGATAAAAACTGAAGGCCAGAGAGGCTGTGTGAAGCACAGTCAATGTACTACCTCTTGTGTACTCAGTTCATTATATTATATTGCTTGCTTTTATTGTAAGTGGGAATGGACTACAAGATCATTTTGTTCAGTCCTATCACTTTACAAACGAGGAATTGAGTCCCAGAGAAGAGTTCCATGAGCAGCACCCACACTGGGGCCCTTGCCATCATCACACTCTGTATATTTTCCTTTAGAACTTGCTATACTATGTTCTTCCAGGAGAAGGTGCTACCCACCCTAGGAGGCACCGTGTTCTGTATTAAACCAAGTGACAATTTGTCCCCTCAAACTTGCCACCCACAGGACATCATCCCAACTTTGAAGATGTAAAGAAGTGTCAGCCTTCCAGATGTCCATCCCTCCTGTCCTTCTGCTGTCCTTATGTATGTGGACCCAGCACAGTAGATGCTCCACGAATTGACTGACTGAATGATTATGATAGTTTCTATTTTGTTCCCTTTTCTCATTCCTTTGTCCTAAATACACTCCACTTTAGCTTTATTTCCTTAAAACCTAATCTAGCAAAACGTGTAACAAAATGATGTATTAAGTAAGGAATCTATTCCTCACCAGTGTCTTGAAATGTTGCAAATACTTAAATAAGGTTATATTGTAACTTCACTGTGTGTTTGGGTTCTGGGAGCCAGGCGGTTTGTGTTGTAAAGTATTAACTACATCTACTAGAACAGAATGTTTGCTTTCCCCTAAAGGGAGGTACAAAGGTGCATCATAATCTTCTCTGGGTAGACTTTGTCAGCCCACTCTTGTTTCAGGATGCCCTGAGAAGTCAGGTTGCCTTGATCTCACCCTACAATTTGTTCTATTCTAATTTTGGAATCTAATTTATTCAACTGAGAATGACACCTAAAAACAGAAGAAGACAGCAGGCTCATACAGGGTAATTAATGCCACACTGCATTAACTTTCTGCAGCTGAGATAAATATTCACACATCTCCTGCTTGCCGGAATTTAGCTTCAAATACCCATCACAACAGCAGTAACGACTGCAGTCAACTCTCAATTATCCCCACTAATGAAGGGGAGCAGTGGTGTGGAAAACCCCAAGCAGCAGATAATCCCAAAGTCTGACACTGTGATGTATTATACGTTTTGGCAATCACTTTACCTTCCTTGTTACAGAATCTTAGACTGTCAGAACTAACGGGGAGCTAAGAAATCATTTGGTCCAGAAATTCCTGACCTGCCTTCTGGGAAGGTCACCATGGTTCTTCAGGCTTTTAAAAATATTCCAAAAGCCCTCAGTGGACTCATACACGAACAGAACATGCTATTGGTACTTCTCTGTGTGTGTGTGTGTGTTTTGGCAGAACTGACCATACCTCTGTCCTGCTTTAAATCCTTCAAAGGTTACCCATCAGCCACAGAGTAAGGTCCTCTGCTGGACATGCAAGATGCATTAGTCTCCTAGTCCATTAGAGCTAATAAATACTCGTCCCAGACTCAAACATCAGGTCCATAAATCATGCTTAAACATTTTTTTCTTTATGCCTCTGCCAGAGTGATCGGTTTGAGTTGGATTTGGTCATGCCAGTATGTTTTAAGTGGACTGCCTCCTGATCATCCCAAAGATAAAGCAATCTCCTCCAGAAGGCACAGAAGCCCCTTCCAACATGGCTCCCCCTTCTTCCTCCCTCTCTTACTTACTCCTCCCCCGTGCCCAATCTTCCAAAACCCCCGAGGGTCACCTGGCTATGACAGATTTTCCCATCTATGAGACTGTGCTCAGGAAGTTCCTTCTCCCTTCAGAAAGTCTTTGTTCTGCAGCTGGGGTTGCATCCTCTCCACCCAACTCAAACACAAGGGCGTCCAGGACTCGTCAGGTGAGAAATCCGTACATAGCCATATGAGAGAACTGGGGTGTACGGGGTTATATGCTTGTCTAAAGTCACCTGTTTGGGGGAATCATAGTTCAGATCCAAGTCCCTTGTCCCCAACTCTGCCTTTCCTTTTCTTTCTCTCTCTCCTACCCCACCCAAGATCCCAAGATTCTTTCTCTTAAAGCATTTCAGGTTCAGTTTTGTTTTTTTTTTCTTCTTGAATACTAGAAATTCATCAGGTAGCATTGCTCATATTTTGGGTTCCCTTTATAAAGTTCAGTATAAAAAAATCACAGCAACTTTATAGTAGTGTCTATTGTTATTTAGGCAGACAGAACAAACAACTCACTATTGTTACAGATGCTACTTTGACTTGACAGCTGGGAAAGTCTGATAGGCAGTTTATTTACTTAGCCATTTAACCAAATACATGTTTTCATTTTTCTTTCATCTCCTCAAAAGCTAACATTTCTCCCTTAAAATTGCTCCAGTAACACATCAGTGAAGTATAAATTACCTGCCATTTCCATACCAGTTATTAATATTATTTTGGTTCTTTTTTGCCCCCTTTGACCTGTCTTTGAAAGACATGTGATTCTCTCAGAAGAAGCATGGGGGGTGAGGGTGAAATAATTGAAAATAGTTTCCCTTTATTGTTAAAAGAGAAATGCTGTTGGAGATGGGCCAGAAGTTTCCACTTGTCAAGACTGAGTCTGCTGGCTTCCGCTGACTAGCATGTGATGTGGATTTCACTTATCAATAGTGTCACCCCTACCTATTCTGCTGTGTGGCTATTTCTAACAAAAAGCAATTGGAGAAAATGGTCCCAGGGTGATAAGGATGGGACGCCTACTCTTCAACTGTAGGAGGGTAGAGGAGATAAGAGAGCCATGGATATAAGTACCCCGCACAGTATTCCTCCCCCAAATGTCTAGAAAGGCATTAAAATCGCAGTTAGTAAATTTCCAGTTGGGTGGAAGGGTGAATGAGATGGGGACAGAAAGAGCATGCCTGGCTCATGCTGCTGTTGATGGAAGAGCCAGAAAGTTCACTTGGATTTCTCTCATGGGTGTCTAGGGATGAAGTCTGCAAGGCTGGCATCAGCTGTATGACTGCCAGGTGAGCTTTGAGAGGGAGAATGTTGCTTCATTGAAGATTACAGTCTATGGTGGCGTAGGGAGTAAGTCTCAGCACTATCAGCACTGAGGCCTGAGTTCAATCTCCGAGCAAGGAGCTAACACACATGGTGTAACAGACCTCTCCTGTGTTGCCCGCTGCTCCCTTCAGCAGTATATTTTAATAGAGCTGGCTGTTCTGCTCTTCACTGTTTTTGGTGAATCCTCTCAAACCTCCCACTTCTGGCCTACTCCCCAATTCTTTAATGCATAAGTCAAGAAACAAATCTTTACAAAAATATATTACAATCAAGCTATCCTTTGGAGCTGAAGTTAACGTTTCATGATTTACATGTAAGTCTAAGACTACTTATGTTTTAGAAGCTTGTGGGGCCCGAAATGATGTGTTTCTGATTATAGGGTAGGGGGATCCAGAAAGCTAAAAAGTAGAGTTTCTCTTTTTTCCCCCAAAGCTGTTTCAAGGCATACTGAAAATTAATTATCTGTAGATAATAATATAAAGCAAATCCTCCCAGCCAAGGGCCCTAGGTCCTTGTGGTAATTTTCTTTTTAAGATTTATTTATTTATGCTTATAGAACTGTAGAACTGGGGTACAGGCCAGAGGTGTGGTGGGTGAGAGGATTCACCAAAGATAGAGTGGGGAGCAGAACAGGCAGATTGAAAAAGTACACTGCTGAAGGGAGCAGTGGGTGAGCCAGCTCCCTGACCAGGGATTGAACTCATGTTGTAGTGGCTTTGGAGAGCTTCATAAGGTGGTGCTTTAACCCACTGCACCACCAGGAAGAGCCCGGTAATTTTCTTTTTTAACATAAGGGCTAAACAAAATTCAAGGAAGTAGGGGACCAAAATTTATTTAACACACACAGGAGTGATGATGATGATGATGGTGGAAGTTGGTGGTGGCAGGTAATATTTATTGGCTGCCTTCTCCACATGGGACACTATGCTAAGAGCCCCATACACATCACCACCTCATTCATCCCAAACACTGGGAGGTAGGTACTATCTTTCATCCTTATTCTTCAAAATAAAATAGAGGTTGATTAAAACAACCCATCAGGGTCACATAGTAAGTGGAGGAAACAGATTCTCAACTCAGTGTTCTACGCACAGAATTTAAAGGTAAGTTTAAGCTAAAAGCCTGTCTTCATGCTGGAGACCCAATATACGCTATCTCAGTTAACGTGATAGGTAACATGAGCCCTCGCTAGTAGATGAAGACACAAACGAAATTTTGGTTTCTGCCCAAGATTTACCCAAGATTTCTTGTGATGAAGTAGCTGAGCTAGAATTTGAACACAAGTTCCAAATCCTAAGCTCTTCCCACTACACCATGCTACATCCATGTACAACTTAGCCGTGACCTGGGGTTCTGGATGGAGCATCCACCGTGGAGAGCTGAAGCCTGTTGAGACAGTTCAGCATGCCCAACTGTTTCAAGTTGAACAGGCTCAGAAAGATGAGAGTTTGATACATAGATCTGCAAATGGTGTAAGGCATCTTTGTTTTTTAGAACTTCAATTTTAGGATGATGTTTACTGTTATTCTGATGAATGGCTCTTGTCACCTCTGGTTCATTCATCAAATTTTTCAGGGCAAGATTGAGCATGTTAAATAAAACATACACAATGGGTAGAAAACCTCTTGGGGAATCTTCCCAAGGATTCCAACCATAACCCCCCCATTTTCCTCTTTCCTACAACATTGATATTGCCTTTAATTCACCAGCTCCCCAAATAGCTTTGCAAGGCTGAATTTTTAGATGATTATTCCATGATTCCGTGGGGGCATAATGTGTTGTTATGTGCTGCTGTACTGGTAAAATGTAGCAAACAGACTGTATGTTATGTTCTTTCATCCTAAAATCTATTAATAAATGCACTTTCAAAAACACTGCATTCGTTTTCAATAGCAGTCAAAATAACTTATATGTGAACTGAGAATGATTCCAAGGTAGTCTCAGAACCCATTTATGAACAGTGAAAACGATTTACCATTTTAATGGTTCTGATCATGCTGTTCAGGACTAAAAAAGGAGCTCTGTGGGGACAGCCTTGCTGTCCTACACATTCATGGACAACCGGGAAAGGATCTGAAAATTGAACACATTTGTCAAGGAGTGACCTTCGAAATCACGTCGAGGTAACAAGGTGTACTTCTGTCTCCTGAGAAGGTTTGCTTCATCAGCTCCTCTTTCTTTCGATCAAATCAGATGTATTGAAATTCAAGTGTCAAAAGCCACTTGTGGTAAATGTAAGTACACCTCTCTCACAGTAGCTGCTGATGGAATCTGAAGTGGCCAGTGGCAAACCGTGCAGCAGCACAGGTGCAGCTGGAGCACCTCTGAAGCCAAGTTACCTGCTGTTGTCACTTCAGAAAGGACCTGGGACCCCTCCGGCCTCTGGCTGGATAGAAGGGGCTAGCCTTGTGACTGTACACCATTTCCATCTTATCCCAAGCTTGGTTTTGTTTCTTAGTCTGGCTCCTCAGTGCGTTTGCTTGGTGACCTCTTTATATCTATGGGTGTGGGCAAATGCAGTGGCACCTTGTTTAAAAGATGAAAGCAGCTGGACCACACCTCACTGAGAAATGACCGGGGTGGGCAGAAGGCGTCCAGCTCAGAATGGTGATGCTTTCAGAAACTTAGTCCACCTTAGGTAGAACTGACCAGGCCTTATTCCACTACCGCTACCCATCCAGGACATGTCACTGATAAAAGATGATGATGATTCCCCACGCCTCATCCCTACTTCCCAATAGATGTCAAAGGTCATGCAGCCATGAGGACAAACAGGTGGAAACAGACATCAGACAAGGAGAGATGACCCAGGCATCAGGGATATGTCAAGCAAGGGGAGAAGGTGGGAACACTGAGAACATGGCTTCCGAACAAGCGAGAGGCAAGGCACACGGCTTAAAGGTGAAGGAGATTAAAAAGGACAGATACCTACCCAGACCTGTGCTATCTAGCTACCGGCCTGTGGACTTATATTATCGCCACTGGGCTCCCCACTGGGTTCACCAAATGGATCACTGTTGGAGGAGGCCTGTGATCCATCAGGCTAGAACACAAGAAGATAACACTTTTTTTTCTTTTTTCCTTTTCAACAATTGAAAAAATAAGACATAAAAGCTGGGCATATTTTCATGCACACATATCATCAGTTACTTCAAAGGGGGCAGCAGCAGCTTCAGGTAGCGTATGCTACACCCACAAAGCAAGAACTTGTAGCAACAGCTTAATGAAAGGACAAAGGTTTTCAGCTGCTCATTTGACGTAAAGAAAAAGCCCCTTTACCAGCTCCTTTAGAACTTAAAAGTCTGAGCCAGCATTCATTTCTTTGTAGTTTTTTTTTTCTCATGCACTGTCCATGTCAGACATGGATGATTTAATTTTAAGGAAAAATAAAACCAAAAAGAACAAAGCAGTCACTTACGGCTTCTTGCTCTTCACTTTTGCTGGGACTTTCAAAGCCCTCTTCAAAGATGTCATCTGTGGTGGGGTCGCTGGCATGGGAGGCAGATGATTTGGATGGAGAGCTCTGTCTGGGGGCTGGGGTTGGAGCTACATGGAGACCAGGCAAAGACAGGAAACATGGTAAATGTCTGACTGTGGCTAGTTACAGGCCACAGAAACCTCAATGATCTGGTTATGTTGGGTCAAATCACGAACTCTTCCCATCACAACTCCAATCAACAGAACAGCTTAACATTCTCTTCTCATGTTTTCCTCGTGGTCTCACACCCTGGGAGGTGAGGGAGGAGCAGTTCCACTCCTGGTCAAGGCAGGGTCTCAGGGCCGGCCCCTGGGGCAGCAGTAGCTGTGCTCACATCTGGGCACTTATGAGAAATGCAACTACTTGGACCCCACCCTAGGCCTAGTGAATCAGAAACTGAGGTTTCTACATACACGAAGTGAAAGTTTTTTTCTTTCCCCTCTCTCACTCTTTTTTTTTTTTTTTTAAAGATTTATTTATGCTTCTAAGTACTGGGATACAGGTCAGAATTGCAGGTAGGTGTGTGTGTGTGTGTGTGTGTGAGAGAGAGAGAGAGAGAGAGAGAGCGAGCACTCACCAGAGACAGAATGGGGAACAGAACAGACAGATGTACTGAAATGCACTGCTGAGGGGAGCAGTGGGCGGGACAAGAGAGGTCTGCCATGCCATGTGGGTCAGCTCCCTGGATGGGGACCGAACTCATGCTACTGTGGCTTCTGATACCATCATAGTGCTGGCTTTAACCTCTTGTGCCACCAGGAATTTTGCAGACAGTATCTCTAATCCTCATAGAGGTAGAACTACCTCTGTGAGGCAGGGCTAGCTTCATTTTATAGATAAGCACAAGAGTTCAAGGAAACAGTGGTGACTGGTAGGACCAGACCTTGCATCCTGGCATGAAGTAGGCATTTGTATACGTGAACTCCAGAAAGGGTCTCCAAGGTGTGGGAAAATGGATACAGTTGATGGCAACTTCACAGCTGGGACTTAACCCCCATTCCATAAGGATATGCATTTCCTGTCCTGCCTTCCCCACATTTTCCTTGTCTCATTTGTTCCAGAGGTTCACAACAAACATCAATTGAAGCTACTGCTACTTAGATAATTTCCAATTTGACATTAAAAATTGAAATACAGTTACTGGCTCAGCCCCAGGTGAGCTAATCCTCACTTGGGGCTTGATTTAGTAGTTGAATTGCAAGTGGCAATGATAAGGTCTTTTACCATAACTGTCCAGAACTTACAAAATTGGCTGCTTATCAGACAGTAAGGGATTGTAACACATGGGGAGTACCTTTTGCCTGATGAACCTATTTTAGAATAGTGATGCCATTTACTGTATGCCAGGAGTTCAGGCACTGTGCTAGACACTCTGAGTTCATCATGCCCCTTAACAAAAACAGTGAAAGGTAGTATTCACCTATTGTTTCTTTCTGATGAATGCAGGGCAGGCCAGGAAGTCAAATGACCTCATGGTTAATGTTGCTATGAACTAGGAGCTCTAGAATTCAGCTGTGCTTTACTTCTTTTTGAGGTTTAAATTTATTCTAACTAATGCCATTCAAAATATTCTAAAAGAGATGTTGATGGATAAGAGGATATAAAGATTGGTTTTATCCATTTTCTTCCAAATAAGAAATTTAAGTTATTATTATTTTTTAATTTAAAAGGCAGTTTTGTTTCATGAGATGATTATGGAACAAGTTATAGTAGGCATAGGAGGGATAAGCCATATAAAAACACCCTGATATGTGGTGGATGTATAATAGATATTAGAGCAAATGGGTCTGAACCATGCTGGATGGGGTTTATTGAGGCTGAGAATGTGGAGCAGCCAATTCTTCTGAGAGGTGCATAGCTCATACTTACAGGATGAAATCACAGGGAAGTAAAACTGAGTCTATGTGAGTGTTTCATCTTTAAAAGGTGCTACAGATTACCTCTATCCTCTCAAACAGAGCTTCTATCCTCTAAAACAGAGGTTCTCACAAAAATAATTTGAAAGGAAACCTGCACTCCTATGTTTACTGAAGCACTATTTACAATAGCTAAAACACAGAAACAACCCAAATGTTCCCAAACAGACAAATGGATCAAGAAGATGTGGTATGTGTATACAGCGGAATATTACTCAGCCATCAAGAAAGATATACTTGTGCCATTTGCAACAGCCTGGAAGGGATCATGATAAGCAAAATAAGTCAGAACAAGATAACTATGTAATGATTTCACTCACATTCATACCATAGGGAAACCAAACAAAGGATCACGAAAAGACAAAGCTAGCAAGCTGACCAGATATCTGAGGCATATAGCAAGGGAGAGTGGGAGAGAGGTCAGACCAGGGTAGGGAAGAACACAGGGGACTGTGGAGATGGATCACAGATGCTATGGTATTGGGAGAACTATAGGGACTGCACTTCTGACGAGAGAAATCAAATACTGTACAAAAAGTAACAACAATGTAAGGAAGTCAACAAATTTAATTTGAAAATAATAACACAGGGTTTTTAATGCTGAGGGAATTCACCCCCAGGAGACATTTGGCAACACCCAGGGTCATTTCTGATGGTTGGGACTGTGAGGAGAGGATACGTGCTTCTGGCATCTGCTGTGCACAGGCTGGGCTGCTGCTCAATGTTCTAGGGTGCAGAGGACAGCCTCGGCCACAAAGAATCAGCCATCCCAAGAGGTGGTCAGTGCCAAATTTGCACACCCTGCTCTAAACCTCCACGGTAACTGAATGAGCATTTTTTTCTCCTTTACAATCTTCCCCAAGTGCAATGTAGGTACAATCAAGAACAGTTCCTGTTCTCAAAGAGCTTAAACTTCCTTCTCTTATTTGCACTGACATATAAGCCCATCGAGAGAGAGGCTTTTGTTTTTAAGAGGCTTGCTTATTTATGCAAGGCTATCCTTTCTTCAGCGTTTCATTTTTTCTTCATTATTCTTCCTGGAAACCCCGTGAATTGGAGTTAATAGGGATGCCCCCACTGTGTGATCAGATGGCCTGGTTGGAAATACATTGTTTATACACATAGAAGGCATTCATTTTCTGAACAGCATCGTGAAGCTGGCCGAAACGACACTATCTAATTGTGTTAACATTAGATGTGTTTTGGGACAATTCACGGTGTTGGCCAAGCAGTGATCCGTATCATCTGTGACAGTAATGAAACCGCCAAACTCATTGTTCCATGAGGCTTTTCTTTTCCCTTATCAATTGTCAAGGCAGCTGCATCACCAGACACCTTCCCCGAAGGGTGTCGACCAAACATATGTGTGCTCGAGTGTGTCTGGGTTCTGATTCGCTGCATGGTTCCAGTTTTCCAGATGCTTGCTGTACAAAACTGAGCCAGGGTAGATCACTGAATACCCAAACTAGGAGGAAGCTCGCTGCGCATTCAACCCAATGCACTTCTTTTACCCATGACACTGCGGAATTTAAGGCAGTCATGCTTCTCAAAAAACACAGTGGCTGAGGAGCCAAGATGACAGCCAAGATGTGGTCCAGGGCTCTCCACAGAACACCTTCATGAGCAATCATGATGGTAAAAACACCTTAAACTCTGCAAGGCACAGAATGCTTTATTCCACATCCTAGTGAATCTTTTCCATAACCCTTATCTTAGCTAGATGAAGAAACTGTGGTTCATCAAAATAAAATGGCTTGCCCACAGGCATAGCACTCGTAAGGAATGAAGTTGCTCTTTCCAATGCAGAGTATTCTGCTATATGCCATCTACTTTTCTCCTTGACAACCTGAAGCTTTGAGCTGAAATCTGGCTTCCACAATGAGTCTTACGGATGCAACTTTCCTCCTGGCCTTCATGTTCTGCTCTATTTTTTTCCTTGTTGCCAGACTTTTAAAAAACTGTATTCTGTTTATTGAAGTGATATTTTTGGATAACACTCTATAATGCAGGGGTGTAAGTTCATCCCTTTTCAGATTTATGTCACCTCACCCACCATCCAGGCACCCCTAAACCTTCACATAGTCCATTGTGTCTCCTTCCCCCTTCACATTAAAATTTGAAAACTTCACATTTACTGTACCTTTTTTTTTTTTAAAGATTGATTACTGATTTATTTATGCATACAGAATTGGGGTGCAGGTCGGAGGTGCAGAGGCGATGAGAGGATTCATCCGAGACAGAGTGGGGCACAGAATTGGCAGATTGATGAAATACACTGCTGAGAGGAACAGTGGGTGAGACAGGACAGATCTGCTGCGCCATGTGGGACACCTCTGGGGCCCAGGATCAAACTTGCACCAAAGTAGCTGCAGTCAGCTGGCAGTGCTGTGGCCTAACCCATTGCACCACCAGGGAGGGCCCTTACCATAACTTTTTATATCAATATGTCATTGCAGAAATTTGAATGTCATAGTTCGTGTACACATAAAATGAATGAATGAGTAAATAAACAAAATCATAAGAGACAAAGGGACATGGTGGAAAAAGAACAGATTTGGATGCAAGTCTATCATTTTGCTGTCTCTTTGAACCTCACTTTCATTTTTTTGTCAAACTAGTTTAACAAAACCTGCCCTGAGTATGGTCATGAGAATAAAAATACTAAGCAGAAGGTATCTGGAGATAGCACCTGCATTATAATTGGTACCCTCTCCCCAAACTGGAAGCTATTTAATTGGTATCTAAACACAGACATCTGCTGAAGGTCACTAGATGAGATCTGACTCCAGAAACCCAGTCTCCAGAAGGGAAGCACGCCTCTTGCTGGGTTTATTATGTCTCCAAAGCAGGATACTCACGTGAATTGGTCGATGGTGTGGTAGAAGTCACAGGGGTCAAGTTCAACTGGGAGATGTCAAAGTCATCACAGTCATCTGTATCCTGTGCCACCCCGACTTTGTTGAAGTAACTGGAGAAGGCCTCTGAGGTACAGGTGAGGGAGGGTTGCTCGGGTTTGCGAGAGGGCACAGGTGGAGGCTGGGCCATCTGGAAATCCTTAAACATTTCTTTCCCCATTTTCTGCCTGGGCTTGTCGGTCTGTGGACTTGACCTGGAGGAGTCACCCGTGGCTGGGACAGTCGCAAGGGGGGTGAGGGGGCCTTGGAACATGGCGGCTGGCAAAGGCATAACAGTTTGTGTGGGCATGAAGGCGGCTGGCGGAAACTGCCCGGCCACAGCTGGCCAGGGCTGCTGAGTGGCAGGGAAGAGACCCGGCTGGCCCCATGCGATGGGCTGAGCCCCTGGCATCACCTGAGCGACTGGTGGCTGAGCACCCATGGCGATCTGCTGCTGGACAAGGGGCTGCTGGCCCCAGAAGGATGGGAGGACGGCGCCCATGGCAACATAACCTGGAAGGGTAAAAAAGAAGAGTCAAAGCAGCTCGGGTACGAATGACCTGTGGGTGAAACGACTAGCCAACACGTATGAGTGACGAAGTGTCACTGAGTGTCGCTGTGTGTGAGAGGGCGGGGCTGCAAAGACAAAGGGGCATAAGACCCTCTGTCACAGAGCTGTTCTTCTAGGCAGGCAAGGCCTCTTTAAGGAGAGGATTCATGCACTGGAGCCAGAATGCAGTGAGGAAGCAAGCCTGGCAAATACCTGGAGTGGGTGATACTAACAATCCTCATCTTTCTACATTTGTGAAAGGCTCCGGGGGCAGTGAGGCCAGTGGAAAGGATTGGAGATCAGGCCCAGCTGGGTTGGAGTCTTGCCTTCTTTCTTGCTAGATTGAGGACATTCCTGACTCCTCAGGCTCACTCTGAGTCAGTCTCTTTGGTGTAAAGCCAGGTTATAGCATCTTTTCCCTCAGCATCAAAGCAGGGAGAATTAGGGATCTGAATAGTGGCATTTTAGAGGCCTAGGTTAAAATTCAGACTGTCAATTCTTGGAATTTAGTGGGAACCTGCATGCTCTAAGGCTCTACCTTATGTCTAAAAGAGGAAAAAAGCAAAAAACCCTTTGCTTCATGGGGCTGGTTTAAGGATTAGTGGAGATGACACACTTCAGGCATGGCACAGTCCACCTGACAAAGGTCATTCTGCAGATGTGAGGAAGCGGTATGACTTGAAGGAGATAGAGCTGACAAGACTTAATACTTTGCTTGTATCTATAAGAGAGGTGAATGGTAGCTGTAGGTATTTTTGTGTATTGTTTCCCTATGATAATGATGCCAATTTTAGAGATTAAAATAATGTCAGTTAAATAGTGTCAGTTACTGGCAACTCAAGAGCACTGGGCACAGCAGTGTAGGTTGGGCCCTGCAAATCCCTTGGGGGTGCACTCACCTGTGGACTGTTACATTATGGTAATTGTTTGATGTAGGAGTCCTTTTCAAAGGAACTTGGGTGACACTATTTTATAATAATTTTATAATTACTATAATAATAACCTGTTAGATGCCTACTGTGTGATAGGTAGGTACAATATCTTTGCAGGGAAGATATTAATATATCCCACTTGGGGATAAGGAAACTGGTACTCAGAGAGGAAAAAAAAAAACTTCCCACAGTATTTGTGCCAACAGGACACGGCTACAGCAACCTGAACCTGCGATTCTATGTAAGTTTACAGACCTGACTACTCAGAATGTCTTCCAGTGTGGCTGAACCTGGGGATTTCCTCATCAAAACACCTTTTATTATAAATTAGCTTTTTTCCATTTCTTCTTCAGCTACAGTGACAGCATTTTATTGATTTTTGAAAAACTGTGTAGGTAGGTTGCACCATCTATGAAATTCACTTTAAGATATTTGAAGAAAACATTACAAATACTCATTGTGAAAAGGGGCACTGGGCTGACAGGTGGTGACCTTCTCATGGATCTTCCAACCGCCCCAACCCAGACATCCATTTTGGTGAGTCAAGAGGAAGCTTCAGCCTCCAGTTAGCCTAGTTTTTGTCTGCTTCCATCTCCTGCTCCTCATTGCCACCAGAGGACTGTTGAAAAATGCAAATATAGTGCTTCAGTGTTTGCAGCATTGGGGCCCCATGTCTTAGCTCAGCTTAGGAACCTTTGGGGGCTGCTCCCTCCCACCTCTTTATCTGTTCTTTCAATTCCTATTCCCATCAGCACCTTTCCCTGATGCAGGTGCAAACACCACCAATCCTGCTCTCTCCTCTCTGGGCCACCAGACTGGAAAGCCGTCGCCTGCTTTCTCCCGTGGCCACTCCTTGTTATGTGGAGACTTAGCATCAGTGATGTGGGCCCCTCCCTGGTTCTCCAGTCCCAGTGGGCTGCACCCATGTTCCTCTCTTTCATGGCACGTGTCACACTGTGTTGCCACTGCCTGCTCTCTTCCCTCATTAGACTAGAAACCACCTGCTAGCAGGAACCTTTCACAACTCTCTCCCCTCTGAGTCTAATGCAATTTTCACTATATATGAGCTGCTCTGTAAATGCTGTATGCTGGGGCAAAGCTCTTTAGAAAGGTGAATGAGTCATCATGAAATAAATGCTGTCACTGCATTTTTCTAAGTGTACAATTAAATTCCAAGATCTGTAAGTGCTCTGATCACTGATGAGTCTACTCTTGGTGGCAGGTTTCCCCTCTATCTTTTTTTTTCCCACAAGGAACCAACAGATGGGCTGTGCACACTCTTCTGGAGAGAGCTATTAGCATGTCTCTCTGGCTTCATGCCATCTGCTTCAGACCAAAGTACAATATTTAAAAGAAAAAAAGGCAGCACAGGGTAATTGGGTATCATGTTGGGGAACCTGCAGGTCTCACTCGCTTTTCCTGGGGGGCGGATCCCTGAGCTTGGCCTCGCTTCAGACCTGTGAGCTACAGCTCCCTGGCCACTGGCTGTGTGTGTGCCTGGCGGGACCCTCAGTGGAGGGCTGCAGGAGCACTGGCCATGGGAAGCCACTTGGTGGCTGCCACTGTAGCCACTTAACAGCTTAGTAACCATTTACTCATGAACGTTCAACAGGGGAGGGAGGAGGAGCCAAGGAGCATCTGTTTATGTCACAGAGTTCAGCTCAATCATAAATCTCCTTGCTGTGAAGTGAAACACCTGCATTACTGCCTTGCAGTTAGCTTTTTAAAAAGTGGTGAAGACTGCAATTTATAAGCAGATGCTGGCACCTGGGGATACCCTCATTATTTGAATAAAGAAAAAAATTAAGACTAAAATGTAGGAAAAACCTGGAAAAATGAAAGGTCTCCCTGACCTCTATAACCACTTGTATGGTATTTTTCAATGACATTATTTTACCTGGCTGAGTCACTCATTCAAAAAGGGCCCGAATGGGGGCCAAACATTGCCTTGGGTCTTGGAAATGCAACAAAGCATGAAATAAATACATATGTAAGTAAATAAATAAATAAAACTTCACCCCCAGAGCTTACCCTTTTTGCAACAAGCACCCCAAGGGTGCTCTTATTGAGCTCTTTCATTGTAAACCAGAAGCTACAGTAGCATGAGGGGGGTTGATGCAGTTACATAAGGCCTGAGTAGCAGGCTTGGGGCTCCTGAAGAGGGACTGTGGGGTGCTTACTTGTATACACACAGCCAGGAAGTGTTTTAAATGTTCTGCTTCATGAAGTAACTTACACGGTGGAATGATCATTATTCCCATTTTACAGACTGGTTTCCTGAAGTCTAAGAGGGATTCAGCTGAGTGTCACTATGCAGCCTGCTAGTGCTGGGGTCTCTGCACACCCAGCACATCCCCCATGGCTTCACCCTGACCCCATCCAGTGCTACATGTGCAGTTAAGAGATCAAAAGCCTAGATTTAATACTCACATTTAAAAAGCATCCCAAGAAAGGTAAGGGAAAAATGTAGTAGGTCAAGGCATTATTTCCTTCTACTGCAAAAATCAGCATAGTAATGATAATAACAATAATAACATTTTCTACACCAAACATCTATGATGTGCTGACATTTTTCAAGGCACTTAACTTTGTGCTCTCATTTAGTTCTCATGTTATTATTGCAAGGTAAGTATTATTTTAAACTTGATTATGAAAAAACAAAGCCCTTTGGTTCTCACAGGCTAAGTAACTTGCTCAGAAGTCTAAAGCTTATATATAAATAAAGAGCTGAACAGCACTCAACTCCAGCTCACCGGGTGAAAAAGACTCCACTGCCCAACCATTGTCCTGTGTGACCCCATCCATTTCCCTGTCTCCCCACTACTGACAAGGGGGCCTCGAGTGAGTCAATCGAAAGTCAATATCTGCAGAGGCATGTGAGGTCAGTTAAGGGAAGACAAGGTTCTGACTTGAATACCAACAGACACCAGTTCCATTCCTCAGCGTATCTTAAGTAGAGGGGAAAATATATGCTAATGGAATAATTTTAACTCTATGTTCTAATATTGAGATTTTGGAGGAAATTGGTCAGTTTTTTTTTCCCCAGCTGCTAAAGAGCCCGAATCTGGAAGTGCAGAAAGGCTGGACTCATGCAACATTGTAGGTGGAGAAGCAAGACTGAAATGCAGGTCTTCATAGCGCTCAGCTGGAAAAGGCTACGGAGGAGGCCTGGAGCAGGGCCTTCAGTTGCTTTTATCCAGTTACTAGGGCTGGCAGACCTGCGATACTGCCTTGGTCCCACCCTCTCATTTACTGAACAAGGAGTGGAGACTCAGAGGGGATGCCCCCCTCCCCCGACTGAGCTATCATTGCTCTCCCATGTCTCCCTCTCTTGTCCTCTCAGTCTGCTCACTTGTCACTTTTGCATGAGCCCCTCCAGGCTATAACTGCCATCTCTACCTCCTTTCCATTCCCCATAATCTGCTCTACACGTCTTCCCTCTGTAATACATCACCTTCTATCATATCACGTAAGTTACTTATTTTTATGTTGTTTCCTGTCTGCCCCCATAGACAGCAGGATCTCTTGGGCCCTCCCTGGTGGCACAATGGGCTAAGCACAGCCCTATGAAGCAGTCCGGGGTACTGCAGCATGAGTTTGATCCCCAGACAGGGAGGTGACCCAAATGGTAGACAGACCTCTTCTGTTTCACCTGCTGTTCCCCTCAGCAGTGTGTTTCAGTAGATCTGCCTGCTCTGTACCCCATTCGTTCACAACTCTAGCCTATACCCCAGTTCTTGCATGAATAAATAAATAAATCTTAAAAAAAAATAAAAGAAAGGAGGATCTCTCAGAAGGGAGTCTATCTGTGGGCCTATGTAGATGAGGGTGTGTTCAGCACCTAGAACAGCACTCAGTATTTGTATAATAAACAGCCCTGCAGATTAGGAAGTTTGGGGTGCAGGGTTCCCATCATCCATCCCAGCATATCTTCATCGGTCAAAATAGAGGCAAAGCATGGATGTTGCAAACAAAAGGATGAGGGTATGGGGTGCAGTCATTTCCAAATTTCTTATTTAAAAAATACATGCTATTACATTTTTCCCAAGGAAATTGTAAATATCCATTTTAGGTAAGGAAAACTGGTGATCACCACTGTCCCATTTTAGAGATGGGTAAAACAGGATCAACTGGGACGCTGAAATTTAGTTATTAAGCGAATCTCTAGGCTAGGGGCAGATTCTAAGTTGTAATTTAGATCCTTGGACTCAGAAGGAATAATTCAAACTACTTCAGAACAGGGTATGAATTTTTAATTCACTGTGAGTAACAGCAAGGTTTATATTTGGTGGCAAGAATTTGCTTCTAACACTATGTAATTAAAGGTAATTATTTATAGAAAAATGCAAGAAGATTTGTATTCTAAAATATTCAAACTCTGCTTGCTATTTATAAGAATAAAGTAGAAAATGAAAGATGAAGCCACAGATTTCAAATATGTAGTTAGAAAAAGGCATACAACTCTGTTTATGACTCCCATATCTGTACCAAGAACTAATGTCCCTTTAGGTTATGTCCAAGTGGAGGGCCCTGCCTATATGAGTCAGTGCCAGATGCCATGGAAACCAGTCAAGAAGTCTGTGGCTCTAATTTTTAACTCATCTCATATAGTAGCAGTAGCACATACGTGATACACACACACACACGTAATTTACCCTGTTGTAAAAGTAATATATCCATGTTAAAGATATTTGGAAAATAGAACAAATACCTTCTAAATTACTAACAGCCCCAATTTGCTCCCAATTCACAGCAGTGGTTTGCCATCTCTCAGGGTTTCTCTTTGTGAGTGCAAACTGCCTTCCCCAATTCTATACCAAATGAGGCAGGTTCCTTCTGTCAGGTTCCTTCTTCAAGAGATCTTTGGAGATCCCCTACTCACTACCCTCCTTCCTTCTGGCTGAAATGGATGGGAGGAAATGAAATGGACTGTTTGGCATGACTGTGTATAAACCAAGCCAAGCTCCCTAAAGCTGTACACCAATGTAACCTGGGATACCAAGCTTTCAGGTGAAAGTTCCACACACCACAGCTTTGTAAACATGCCCTGCTCCCAAATGCCCTTGCGGCACATGGTACCTTCTGAAGTCACCCAAAGAGTCACAAGGTGCAAATGGTGTTTACTATGGAGCTGGTCTGGCCTAGTTTACAGCAAGTGGTTCAATCAAACCTTTTACTTTCTCGGTGGGTAGAGACCAAAGGAAAGGAAGCAGGTGGAAGAGGGCTTACCTGAGGGTACAGCAGCAGTGCCGAAAGGTACAGAGCCAAACATGTCTGCACTGGCCGGAAGTGTCTGAGATGAAGATGGGATAAAGGCATCACCTGGAGTAGCAGGAGTCTGTCAGACAGAGAGAGGCAGAGGAGACATGAGGATCCTGGGAGCTCTGGCTCAGAGATCATGGTGGACAGGGAGCAGCAGGTACAGGAATTCCCAGGGTGGTAGAGGTGCAGGAATGAAGGGCGATGGAGGGGCAAGAATTAAGGGAAGTGATTTTGCAGAAGCAAGCCATGACCAAGGTCACTTCTGTGGTGTGCAGACCATGAGCTGGTTGGATGCACTCAATGGGTAAGGTGGAAAAAAGTGATTATGTTGAGAGTTTCTGTGAGGATTAAATGAGATCCTGCATTTCAATCAGTGCCATGTTAGGCACATGGCTAGTTTCAGCCCCTACCTCTTGGTTCTATTTTCTGGCCCTCAAATTATCCCATAATATCTGGCTTTCACCCTCTAGAAGTGGTCAATTTAAATCACCATACACCCATTCAGGACCTACTGTGCACCCAACTCCACGTTTGTTATTTAACACACATTAAATTGGTTGACTAAAGAATCAGATAGAGCTTTGTGACTGGAACAGAGGCCCTTGTACTCTGATACCGCCCAGAATTCAGCTTGAATCTTCACTTGCAATAAAGGCAATTGATATTTTCAAGAAGATGATGTAAAAAAATAATAAAGGTGCCTGAGCAGCCGAAAATTCTATAGTGATTGGCCATGCTGCAATTCCAGAAAGGTCTGTTGCATAAATTGGTGGGTAAGTTGAGGGCCAATGAAATAAAAACACCAGTGCTCACTTTTCCTTAAGATCTATACCCATTTACAGCACTCTTTTCCCTACAGCATTTGTCTGCTCAATGCTATAATATCCTTAATTTCTTTTCCCCTTGGAACAGACCAGGGCAAGCAATTAATCCTGAAACCATGGCAATTAGACAAGGCCATTTTTAGACTAGCAGCTTGCAGGACGAATGGCATTGTTCTGAGGATTATTAAATACCCATTTGGACTGCACTTGGGTTCAGGGCCAGAAACACAGCCCTGAGTTGCTGCGTTAAGCACTTTTAAAGACAATCAACACTGTTCCCTTTTTCCTCTATGTGACCTTGGGAGCATCACATTGCTTCTTGGGGACTCGGTTTGCTCATCTGTAAAATGAGAGAAGGCTGGAGGATTTTTTCAGACCTTTCAAGCTTCAAAGTCTACACTTCTGAGAATCCAAGAGCCCAGGGTGCAGCTGGTAACCCCAGAAGGGAGGAGAGAACATCAAGCACTAGAGAGGACCAGCTTCCCCGGAGACAGGAGCTGCTGTCCGTCCATCATGGCTGCTTTGGACATCAGGTGTTCAGAGCATGGCATCTGCGCCTCGATTCCCTGGCGGCAGCCGTGGGCAGCAGGATCCTGTGCCATCTGTCCTCAGTGGTGAGGTTACAGCCTTTTCTCTGGAATGCTCATATCGCCAATGAACCATAGCAACATCCCTTGCTTTGCACAACTACACGTTGCCCAGAGGAGCTGCCCTGCCCAGCAGCTTCAGCTGGTGCAGCTGTGGCTGACTGCTCTCCGCCCACCTCCGGGGAGTGGACCAGGAAGAGCTGGCAGGACCATTTAGCCCCTTTTCTTTGCAGTGGCTTCAGGGTTGCCTTTGAATGCATCTTATTCTCAAAGCACTGGGGTTCTAGTTTACTTTGGTTTCCTTCCCCCTCCTTCTTTTCATGTTCAAATTAGTGTTCCCTGCAATCTCTGTGCCTTGGAAACGTTAGCTGGCATACACACGCTGAAACTGGAGCTGGAATCCAAAACTTCATGAGAAACTCAATGAAGCCTGGAGAAAAGATGGAAGTGGGAAGAAACAAAGGGATGAGGGAATGGGAGGAACAAGAAAGGGCAAGATGACAGGGCAGAAAGGGGCAGAAGATGCTGCCTTTACTAGGTCTTAGGGAGGTGCCCTCAATGGCTGCAGGTGACAGACTGTTGAGTTTCTGCCCATATTCCTGAGGAGACCACATGGTCCTTGCAGGCAGAGGTCACGTCTAGTTCATGTCTCTCCCCCATGCAGCAGCATAGCAAGCACATAGCATGCGATTGCTGATGTGTGGTCTCATTTAGTTCTCGAAACAGAGGCATGTAGTATAATAATTCCTTTTTTAGAGGAAACTGAGGTGTAGAACAGCTAGTAACTTGCCCAAACCACATGGCTTTAAAGAGTTGGTGTCGATGGGCCCTCCCTGGTGGTGCAGCGGGTTAAAGCACAGCACTAAGAAGCTAAAGCCACTTCAGCATGGATTCAATCCCCGCCCCAGAGGTGACCCACATGGCGCGGCAGACCTCTCCTGACCCGCCCGCTGCTTCCCTCAGCAGTGTACTTGTCAATCTATCTTTTCTGCTCCTCACTCTGTCTCTGTGAATCCTCTCACCACCACGGTACCCCAGTTCTGTATGCATAAATAAATAAATCTTTAAAAAAAACAGAGTCGGTGTTGAAATTCATTGGGAAGCCTCTTTTAGTCAAAGCCCCTGTGCTTGCCACTGTTAACTGGAAAAGAGCAGGAACATGGGCTGGAGGGAGTGCATACTTACGGGGGGAGAGGTTATATCAGGAGGGGTTGACATGTCCCCAAAGAGTTCTAATTGGGTCACAGCCTGAAAAACAAAAAGATAACACTGTCACCACACGGAAAGCTGCTGTTGCTGGGCAGCTCTTTAAAAATAGTTGGAAATGTGGACACATTATTTTTTTTTTTTCATCAAGACTTTAGAAACAATAAACCTGCTGGTCATTACTCTACCTCATGCTCCCATAGTGTCTGGGATGTGGCCAGAATCAATTCTTGTATCTGTGTCTGTTTACTTGGGCTTACTCAAGGAGATGGCTCCTTAGCTACTTTCCACAGCAATAACTTCACACATATTTAACATCAAATGCCAATACTTTTTCTCATCTTTGAGAGACAAAGACAAGCAGGCAATCCCATCACTTGTTCTTCTTTCCCGAGTATATCCACATGGACAAGATGTGCTCATACTCCAAGACAGGACTTTATAGCCATGTCTCAGTAAATGCTCCTAATAAAAGCAACCCGGCTAGGTAGAAGTCATCATCCCCATTTTTATAGATGAATAAACTGAGTCTCATAAGTGACCTCAGGCTGGGATGTGAAGTTTCTTCACACACAGTCAAATGACAGGCCCTGAAAGGGTCTGTCTTTAGGATAAAAAATGTAGTTGAAAGAAAAGAAAACATATCATTTAATACAAGGAAGGGCATCCAAAACAGCCCAGTATATATACTATTAATCACTCCCAGGAACTCCATCACTGCAGACACTGGATCATATGCATTCCCATCTATCATACAGTGCCTGAGCAAGGCCAGCCGTAGCAATGCCAGAAACCCTTTAAGATATACTTAGAAATAAATATGCATACACTTCTAGCTCCACAGACTGTAGGGAGTCTATGGCCAGGAACCAAATGGCTTGACTTAATTATGAAAAATATATAATTGCATTCTTTTTTTGCAAGTCTACCCACTGAGGGAAACGAAACAAAACAAAACAAAACAAAACACTTCCTATTCATCTTCAGATTTTAAGTGATGGCTCCTAATGGGGGACACCTAAAAACAGCACTCAGAAGTGGGGGGGTGGGTGTAGAGTTTGCATGCCTGTCACACAGAACCCCTGTATGGGAATTCTGCTTGAACCAGGCATGGCTGAATCTCCATGATTTGAACAAGAAAGGAAGGCTTTCTCCTACTGCAGAGTCAGTGAGCTCTGGGGGCTGGAAAAGGCCCCATGCCTGGGAACAGACCTGGGTCTACCACTTTCAACCAAGTCCCACTATACAGGAAGACTTCAGTCTGGTGGGGATGATCCCCAGATGTGGAAGATTTCAAGGTGATGCATGAGAGATGGCGACAGAGATCTGTACGGGGCACTGTGGGAGAACCCAGATGAGCCAGTCAGCTTTTGGCAAAGAAGTTCAATAAGAGCTTTCCAAAGAAAACAGCCATCTGAATCCAGAAGAGGAGAAGGTGTTAGCCAGGTAACCATGCAGAACAGAGGTGGCCCGGGCAGAGAAAATACACAAGCAAAAAGGAGGTGTGTTGTAAACAGTCTGGGGTTACCAGCATGAAGGTGAGCAGCAGAGCAGAAGCCTGTAAAGTGTAAGTGGCCAGACCCAAGGTCATGGTGGAACTTGAGTGCCTGTCAGTCTCTGCCCCCACTAGCTTTCTGTCGTAGGGGAACAGTCCAGCACTAGGGGACAGTACTGAGGTGGCCGGCATCCACATCTGCCTTCGGGCAGCCTCCTTTAGTATATGAACAGTATTTAATGTTATTAGTGAAACTCTGCCAATCCTTTAGGCTCTCTCCTAAATTCATAAGAGGAATAATTCTATTTAATCATTTCAAATGAAGCTCTGGGCTTCCTTGCAAATGGAACTCACTGCTTTTAAAATGGCCCACAACTATTTTCAGTGGTAAGAAAATATTAAAATGAAGTTAATAATTAAGTCACACAATTTACATTTCAAATGTGCTGAACTCGTGGCATGCTTTTACTAACATCATAAATATAATTTATTGGCTAATTTTCTCCTTAAGCGCAACTTTTAAAATAACCTTCATTCTTGAGCTATAGACTTTCCTCTTGCCAGATGATTTTCACTCAAGGATTAAACGAGAAAAACATGTAGAGGCATAAAACATAGATTGTTATTTCATTTCATTGGATTTGCTGTTTAAATAGAACCTTGAGTTAATTAAATTTTATAGAAAAAAAGGGATTCTCAGGCCATAAAATTAAAAATAATTCTAATAACCCTATGTGATTGAGAATCTGGAATATTATCTATTTTCACAGCCCCCTCCCCATGCTAACCCCACTCCTTTATTTGTAACTTAATAAGCCATGTTCCATCTGATAATATTGTCGTAATTAATCATTTTAATGACGTTAAGAGAATAACCATTCACATCTGTTACACACTTTGTAGTTTATAACACATTTTCCAATACATCATCATCATGGTGTCGCTGACTGAGTCCCATGCAGATGAGAGTGTGGGGTCATCTCTCAGTGTGTGTGGTACACAGATGAGCTCCCTGAGGCAGGAATTGAGTGATTTGCCTCTGATCAATTAAGGGAAGTTACCTGACTAAGTCAGTTAAAGGTGGGTGGACTTGACCCACAGTCCAAGAAACATTAGTTTTGTCTGTCTACCTACATACTTACCTACCTACCTACCATCCATAAGTCACAGAGCCCTAGTTAGCCCTTATAAGTGGTACCAGTCCAGTTCCACATAGTCTATAACTAGAAGCCAGGGTTCCTAAAAGGTCAGCCATGGTGAACACCGATTAATCTGCATTGGTGAAAGTCAGCTGAAGAAGCTACTCCCCTTGAGTTATTGGCTCATCAGATCGCAGGTAGATGTGTGGCTTTCAATGGCAGGTTCTGCTCCCTCTTTAGGGTCTGAGCATTTCCCAGGGTAAACAGAGTGACTCTGGAAGCTGCCAAGGTCAGTTCTTGACTCCTGCAGGAGGATCCCTTCATCCTCCAGGCTTGTTCCTTCCCTAGCCATTCTGTGACACAAAAAATGTTTCCCCAAGAAAATTGCCATTTCAAGATTAGTCCCATCCTTTTTTCAATCAGACTGCTGCAACTAGATTTTGATGTCCCTCCCATGGAGAAATTCTGAAGATGCCACTGATAAAGGCTGAGACATCCTGGGCTGACTTCCAAGACACATTCTTACAGACCCATTCTCTGTGATTTGACATCAGGAGTTCCTCATGTAGGAAAAGTATGAAGCTCCCACTGTACATCAGCTACTGAATCAAAACTAAGGGATGCAGAGAAGAGCAAGACTTTCTGTTTCTATTGTGTTGAGCAGGTTATTCCAAAGAACAGACACAGACCAAGGCAGTGTTATGGAAGAAAGGCCCACCAGGTCATGAAAGGAAGGGTGACCTTAGGGACTTTCACATGCCCTTGCTTCTCCCAGGAATGCTCATTCCACCCCCTATTCAATTCAACACACATTAGAGGATTTCTTTTTTCTTTCTTGGACAAGTTTCCTACCTCAGTTTGTACTCCATAACAGCTAATATAATATACTTAAATCAAAGGTTCTCAATTGCTGCAGGTAATTTCCATTGCTATAGGTAAAATACTAATGTCTGGCTTCTACCTCTAGAGATTCTGATTTCAATTGGTTTTAGGTGTAGCCTAATAACTGGGACTTTAAAAGCTCTCTTGCTGATTCTAATTTGCAGCCAAAGTTGAGAACCCATGTTTTAGAGGCTTCCCCAACTCTCTGTACTCAGAGGTGATGATACTCATTGGCTTGTATATCAACTGGTCTGAATAAACAAACACAGGCTGTAAAGCAGTACATCTATTTCAGGGTATACTGAATGAACAACTCTGCCTGGTTTTTACTCCCAGTGGTGCGCTTAGCACGCCACTGCGTTACTGCCCTATCCCATCCTGTGTGATGTTACACTAGGATACAGTACACGCTTCTTGGAGACGGTCTATGAGGGTGCCTGGGACATGACCAGAGATGGAAAAATGTGTTGAATGAAACAAAGGAGTATCACTTACTACTCTCCAATATGCACAAGCACACAGACACAGACACAGACACACACACAACTTGACCTCATTGCAGGACCCACCAATAGTCTTCCTGTGGACATTAGAATAGGAACTCAGGCCCTCCCTGGTGGCGTAGCGGGTTAAAGCACAGCACTGAGAATCTAAAGCTGCTTCCGCATGAGTTCGATTCCCGCCTGCCCCGGAGGTGTCCACATGGCGAGGCAGACCTCTCCTGACCCACCTACTCTTCCCCTCAGCAGTGTACTTAGTAGATCTGCCTGTTCTGTTCCTCACTCTGTCTCTGGTGAAGCCTCTCACTGCCCCTGAGCCTCTTGCCTGACCCCAGTTCTGTATGCACAAATAAATAAATCTTAAAAAAAAAAAAAAAGAATAGGAACTTAGTGGAGGAGAGGAGAGCAGATCATCTGCCATTCCTGCAAGCTCCGTGAGGAAAACATGGATACAAGAGAATGAGTAACATGGATACAAGAGAATGAACAGGACAACCTCTCATTTAATAAGAGCCTAGAAGTGGGGGGCTTACCTTTGTTGCCTCAAAAATCTCATCAAAGTCCAGGGGCAGATTTCTGTTCTGTAACCACAAGGCATGACTTATGAGCATGAAATGAGCGATGGGGTGATGACATGAAACAGTTAACCAGAAAGGACCCTCTCGTTCTTACCGGGATGGCTGCAGCAAACCGTTCTTCAAAATCCTCAAATGGATGACCGTTCTGAAAGTGTAAGGGACGATGAATGATGAAGTGGATGACACACAAATGACAAGGATTTATGAGTTTAATGATGGCGGTATCTATGGTTTATACTCCCATGGTCTCAGCAGAGGCATACTCGCCAGTGTACTGTGAAGCCCTGGAATATGTTCATAGCAGATGCTAACGCAGGCCCGCTTAGGGAATTCAGAGATGGGAAGGGCGTGCATTTATAAAGTCCACCTTCCTGGAATGACAAACTTTACCCAGCCCATCTCAACAGTGGTAACCGGTAAGAATATGATGCTTATGCTGGTGATTTTTGTTTGGGAAGGAAAAAATGCTTTAACTGAATGTGATTCTTTGGTGCAGTCTTTGAATTGCTCTGTGCCTCTCGTACTCTGTCTGAAATGCTCTGCTCATCTGTGTAAGCGCGAAGCTCACCAAATTCTTCAAATTCAGCTGATGCTCACCTCTTCCAGGAAGCGTTCCTTGATCCTCTGGACTGAAAAACCCTCCTCTGAGAATTATAGCACATGGTCTGTTCTGATTACTCACTGAGCCTCCACTTGTGTTCTTGTTCTTGAATCTCAGAGGACCCGTGTACAGTAGTACTCAAAAATACTTTGTGCATGCTTGGATGTAAGCGACCAGCAGCTGAATTGCTTTGCTGAGTTTTTAATTTTAGTGTTTATAACTATTGAGAGTTTGCTAAACTCCATATTACTGCCTTTGCTTCCATTTTGTGTGGTCAATAAGCCTGAACTGATACAAACCATGGTCAAGTGCCCACAGACACGTAAGTAATGGTAAGTGACCCCCCCCGACCCTCCCAGCCCTTGTAATGTAAGTGTTCTTCCTCAGGTGAGCCCCTGAGATAAGACCCTTGGAAGTTTACCCAAGCCTTCCCTCTTTTAGTGTAAAGATAGCTGTGGCCCCAGAACCCCAAAGCACTTGACCCGTGGGCCCCAACAAAGGCATGCATGTACCCTAGGTCCTGCCAAGCCCCCTCTGGAGCGCCCTGCCCTGACCTTCCCACTTGGCCC
The DNA here is from genome assembly GCF_000260355.1 of Condylura cristata. Lineage (NCBI taxonomy): Eukaryota > Metazoa > Chordata > Mammalia > Eulipotyphla > Talpidae > Condylura > Condylura cristata. The sequence continues at coordinate 32,021,498 of NW_004567109.1, forward strand.
CTGGAAATACAGCCTGTGAGTAATAAACTTCTTTATTTCAAGTCCCAGTTATCTTTGGTTGGATTGCAGCTCACCATCCAATAGCCCGGGGCTTGCTTAACAACTGTAAATTTAACAAAGTCTCAACAATAACATGATGTATATTGAGGCATGCTATATATCTGTATATATATTTAACGTCCACGTTGCTCTACGGGTCATTTATATCATTCTCTGAATGATTTCTAAGCAGTTTAACAGAAACATAATTCTGATAATATTGACCTTTTAGTTATTGACTCCATTTTAGTCATTATGCATGAACAGAAATAATCATTTCCTAATTTTAGGAGAGCTTCCCGATGGCAGTAGAGGAGTGGGGAAGCTATTACTCAATAATTTCATAATCTTTTTCATTTGCCAGAAATCACTTTTATTTTGTTTTTAGAAAATGTGGCTGCTTTGTTGTTTGGCCCTGACTCTGGGGCTATAGACTAGAACAGAACCCATGAGCTGTACGCACTGCAGCGAGGCCTTCAGACCAAAGTCCAGTGAATTTATCAGCAACCTGCTATTGCCAGCCACTGGCTCACCAAGAGGAGAGAAGGCACAAACGCATAACCACAGAAATAAAAATAATAACGTTTACTATTATTATTACTACTATTATTTGGCCAGAGGTGGGGAGGCAATATTAGTCTAACTGATCCTATAATCTATGGTGTGGCCCAAAAGGTTAAGGGTATGTCGCTACATCCTTTATAAATTCACACACTTCTAGGGATTTATGGCAGAGCCCCTACCAACTAGCTCTGGGTCATAACTTTTAATAAAACATTTTTTAGTGTCCAAAATCTCATTACATCTGTCCAATATAAAAAAGCAAATGGCTTCAGAGCATGATGGATGAATTAAATAAATTTGAAAAACAGCCTGTGGTACAGTCTCATAAAACCCCACCATATAATGGAAATGTGTGAGGATAACCAGCGTCAGCTCGAGCCCGTCACTTCCCTGGTGACAGGAGAGGTGGCCTTTGGTGAGGTGTGGGGCTGGGTGTGGTGACGCAATTTCCGTTAATCCACATGAAGCCTGGTCTGGGTGTGTTGAGCAAATGAACCTCCTTGGAGTGATTCGAATTGGATTGAACCAGAGCTGTGCTGGATATGTGACGGGGCAAGTCAATTAGTCTCAGTGTTCTCACTTTTCAGGTGCGACGGTCGTGCTGATCTCATCTCATCTTTACTGGAAGGACTAGTTCTCATTCAGTATTTGGCACATAGCAGATGTTCAATAAGTAACTATTCTAATGCTCATCCTATTTCTTTTGGCTCACTTTTTTCCCCCCCATGCAATGTACACATTCACATTTTTCAATGTTTGAAGCTACTATAATATTTGGAAAAAGAAGGAAGAAGACAACAGAAAACAATCCTGCCTAGGCCCTGCACAAAAGGATGCCAACGCTTCCAGGGCTCAGACCCGCACCCTTCATTCAGTCCATTCTGACTGCAAACTCATTCTCTATTCTCATTTCTGACTATCATCCTGCCTGATCATCTTCCCAGCCAGACCTTTGGTCTGGCCCTTGTGGTTATTTTCCATATTGACCTGGTCTCTCTTCTATCAGAAACACCCAGCCGCTGTGACACCCAATGTGTACTTTCTCCCTGCCAATTCTCTAGGGCAGGACTGGGAACCCAGCCCCTCTCTGCCCACATCCCCAACTCTTCCTTTTAGTCACAATTACTACTAGAGCTTCACTTAAATCTTTTCCTCTTCTAAATATATTTTCACACTTACTATCAGAGCAAGCCTGTAGCTTTGTGTCTGCTTTTAGAAGCTCAACAAGACTTCAAAATACCCATGACTTAAAATTTCAGTAAGATTTAATGGAAAGGATTCTTCTGTGTGGTTTTGATCTACTTCGGGACTGCATCTCATTAAGACATGGGCATAAAGCTTCTGCAGGGAGTCTGATCTCCCCATCATCTGTTTTTGAAGCAGTGGGGACCTTATCACTCTGTAACTGAGGAAGGTTACTGATACGACCAGATGCATGTTACTCTTGCAGCAAAAATGCTAGCGGATGAGAGGAGACTGGGGGTGAACATGTCAAACGGAATGAAAACTCATTTATGGCTGCTGAGTCAGATGCCTGCATGGGCTCTCACCCCTGGCTACACAATATAATCCACTGGGGGAGTGTCTACAAAACTACTGATGCCATCAGAGATTTGGAGTCGATTGATCTAGAGTAGGTCCTGCATAGAGGGTTCTGAAAGCTCCCCAGGTGACTCCAATGTGCTGCCAGCTCTGTGAATCACTGTGCTGGGGAATGAACTCTCTGTAGGAATAATTAGCGAAAGTCCTAAGGGGAAACTGAAGGCATCGTGATTGATTACATAATTGATTAATTAATTTCTTTAACAAACATTCACTGGGTGCATTGCACTTGCCCTGGTGAAGTGCTGCAGATACAGAGATTAATAACCCATGGCTCTTAGAGTCAGGGCACATGATGCTAGCTTGGGTTGGGAGGAGTGGGACAAGGAAGGCACAAGGCTTCTAGATCTAAACTAAGAGCAATGCTGCAAAACGGATGAATTCATTTAGCTATTTGGAAAGCTCCAGAGAAATGGATTCATTTAGGTGATACATAACTGCACCATGGTTGGTGCTATTAAACCACCGAGTGGCTCCAGGTATATGAATGCATGTGCCTTTCCCTGGTGGGTGATTTCACATGGAAGATACATGCTAATGAAGAATAATTCCGTTGGGCTGTCTAGAAATTTATGATATCAACCTTTAGCCAAGAGTAAGCAGTGAATTGCCTACTTCCTGGCAGTGACAAAAACTCTTTTTGGAGACTTAAGAACAGAAGGTCAAGTGAGGGAACAGAAACTATGATGCTAGTAAATTACTTCCCCTAGGAGCTTTGTGCAGGTGACTGTATACCTGCACTGTCTATTAAGGCAGTCAGTAGCTACAGGTGACTACTAGGTACTTTGGATATAGTTACTATGACTCATAAGCTGAATTTTAACTTTTATCAAGTTTTCATTAATTTCTATTCAAATGACAACAACACAGATATTACTGTATTGGATGTAACAGTACTAGCTATATGTTAAAAAAAAAACAAACACAAGTTTCTGGTCGATTGGGTGCTTTCTAAAAATAAGATAAAATTCTTCCTTATAGTTCTTTCTGGTCTTTTAAGGAATACCCTAGATTTGATTGACTGGAAAAGCTAAATGGGAGAATTGAATTCTAGGTTATGTCTAGACTGTACCATGAAATAAAATTAGGTTTGCAAAAGCAGCAGTCTTCTGGAAGTAAAAGGCTTTATATTGCTTGGACTCGGCCAGAGCCTGAGCCTTGTGAGGTTTTGAATGGAAATTAAGGTTCATGTTGCCAGTGGAAATCCACGAAGGCTTATTAGCACATGGGCAAAGTGGAATCCTATTACATACTGAAATGTCCCAGGGCCACTGTGGTCTGGGGGTCCGTGGTATCACTGGATCCGATCCCTTGATTTAATATTAGAATTGGTGGCATTGTGAGGATGTAGCTGTAATGATTAAGAACTTCTCTCTAATTACTCAAAGTTGGGACTCTTTCAGCAGTCCAAAGCCCTGTTTCTCCAAGCAGCGAATCATTTCAAGAGTGTCCCAAAGGTTGCCCAGAAGGCTAGAGAGTGGAAAGAAATGTTTAGCTTTTTATGAAAGCTATATTTTCCTTTGAAAAGCATTTCAGTGTAACACCTGAAAATCCTTGGACTATGCTATTTTTACATCTGGCTTCTGAAAATTTAAGCTAGTCCTTAAGACAGTGTTTTCTTTCCCATTTCTTTTTTACTGTGGTAAGAATATGTGAGATCTATATATTTTATTAACAAATGCAGAACCTAGACCTTAATCACCTTGCATAACTAACTTCATAGCAGTTGATTAGTAATTTTCCACCTCCCATTCTCCCAGTGCCTGGCAACCACTATTCTACTCTGCTTCACTATGTTTGCTGATTTAATAGGCCCTGAGTGAATGACAGCACGCAGCATTTGTCCTCTTGTGTTTGGCTTATTTCACTTAGTATGATGTCCTCAAGTTTCAGTCATGCTACCACATGTGGGAGTGCTTCTTTTTTCAGGCTGAGTAGTATTCCACTTTATGTCTATACCATGTTATTTTTTTTTTTTAATCCATTCATCTATTCACCTTTATTCAGAAACTGCGAAAAGGGCAGACACCTTGAACAAAGATCAGGGCACCAAACTGGCCTAAGCAGATTAAAGGGACTTAGGAATCTGATTCTGGAGGCTTGAATTGCTCAACCTAAACCACATTTCAAGAAAATAAATTTCCTTGCCTTTGAAAACAATGGACACTTTTAAAGTTAGAAACTTGAGGTCTTTAGGAGAGGTAGGGAGGGGAAAGAGAGAGCGAGATCAGAAACAGAAGCTTTCCGGTGAAAATGCGCTTCATCACTGAGCCTCAGTCTTCTTTTCTGCAAACATAGGGATAATAGTGCTTACAAAATGAACTTGCTGGGACAAAGTGGTGAAAAGAATTGGCAACAGCAACTAACAGAATGGAATCTCAATGAATGTCAGTTCTCTTTCCAAAACTACCAAAAGAGAAGGAAGGATGAGAGGAAGAGGAACAAAGACAAGGAAGAAGGAAGCAAGAGAAACGTGAGGATGAAGAGGTGGGAGAGATGGAAGGGAGGGAAGTGAGGAAAGTGAAAGGGAGGGAGGAAGGAAGGGTGAGACATTCTTAAAATGCTATTTTTAAAAATCAGGGTTAAACTACTTAAATGAGTAATTAGAGACAACTCACTTGTCTCTAGGCAACTAGAGACAACAGACGGAAGGAAACCATGGTAGCAGCGTTGGGGTGACAGCTGTCAGACTGTGTTAACCAGTCACTGGTGTCTTTGGCTATTTATGAAGCAACTATGCTAAGACACAGTCCTTCTCCTTCTCCACATGTGTCCTTGTCATATGAGGGAGAACATGGGTAATTACCAGAAGGTGGATGTTATAATTGAGACAATCATGGGAAGCCCTTGGCCAAGAGTGCTTGGCTCAGAGGAATGCTGTGATTCATTCCTGTGGTTACTGCTGCTGTCGTGTCTATTACTGAGCACACTGTCTCTAGTCGAATCTTGAGGGGTCTGGAAGCCAGGAGCAGCAGATGCTTTAAGATGGCAGCAGTAGTGCTGGGATTTGATGAAGTCGATGCCGTCGTCACAAGACAGTGATCCTAACGAGAAGAGGTGATCTAGCTATTTCGATGATAGCAGCCAAAGTGGGGCTTGGAAAACATCATCCTCCCCACTGCTCACCTAGAAGAGCACTGAACTCCAGTCTCAACCCATGACCTATCCCAAAGAGCTGACCTCTGGTGGGGCAGGCTTCAGAGGGCGCATCCCCTTCATTCCTCTTACTTCAGCTCTGCTGTAGGGGAGGGGCAGGCTGAAGATGGCTTCTCGTTAGTGGCTGTCAACAGAACAGCACTCCCCCTCAGGTATGAACACACCTCACAAACTAGAAGCCAAAGGGGAATATTTTCTCAAAGCGTGCAATTATTTGTTTTTAATTATCTCTTCCTTTATCCCTTTTCCTTTTAAAAATCTATTATTCTAGTTCCACACAGCAAAACCTCAAGGATTTTTAACAAACGAGCAAGATTTGGCATCCATTCAGACCTTTGAAAAGGGAATGAATTAGAATCACAGTAATGTGAAATTGGCTCCTGTCAGCCGGCTGACAGGCTCCCCACACACTTTTGGGGAGGAGGGCAGGGAGCCTCACAGAGTCAGTTGTCTCTTTGCTCATGTGTCTCTTTCTTGGAGAGGCTATTCCTGCTGTCCAGATGGCACCCAAACGGTAACAAGAAATATTGGATGGGGCTGAAATCAAGAGAGACTAGCAGAGGCTTGGGCTGAACGTGGAGTAAATCAGAAGTCACAAATGGAGAGATGTCACAGCAAAGGAAAAAATAGTCAGGAGGGCTTTGCCTGCTGCTCTCACAGCCGTTCTGTGCAGAATGTTTTTCCTTCTTCCTCCAGAGGAATGCAGATTTTATAGGCATGGTCATTGAGCTCCTTATTCACTTTGGCACTAGTGGGTTAGATTCTCAAGATATTCATTTTGTAATGAATAAATTCTTGAATGTTCACTGTGAGCCACAGTGTCCTCACTGTGCCAACACTGTTAGGACGGAGATGCTCACCTTCCCTTTGCCGAGATAGGGAAATGGGTGGATAGTGATCCAGGTCAGAGCAGTGGGGGGTGGTACCGAGTGAATGACACAGCATGGGCCGTTCATTCTGCTGCTGCCAGGCTGTCCACGAGACTGAAGGCAACTCTACTGCGAAAGATCGAACAAGGATCCTGCTTTCGTGTGAATGGACTGAGTGGTTTCTCCATCTCTTGGGCTTTTCTTTGTTGTCAAATTAGGGAACTATCCATCCATCCATGTTTCTGAAGATTACCCAGCAGAAAATTTAAAGCAAGCTTAGCATGCTACCTGTCATAAGTGACATCTCCACCAACATCTGCTTATTTGAGTCATAAATCAAGGCAACAATTTAATGGAGTACCCTTTGAGGACTATGGTGAATTTTTAGCACCTGTTTGATGGCATGTTAGCCAATTTTGTGAAATGCAGATTTGCGGAATACTGCAAGTCAAAGAGACTGTTGTGTTCTCTAACCCAATTCAATATTTTTCCCCAATAAAGCAAATGAGGTCTTTGTTAAGACAACATTTTTCCAAAGTTATAATAATGTTATGATAGAGCTGGGGTGAAATCCCAACTTCCCAAATATTAGTCTAATCCCTTTGTTATCACAATGGACCCAGAGTAGTGGAGACTGGGAGGAAACAGTCAAAAGCCAGAGTTTTACAAGAGGGAAGCTAAAGCCTCAAGGAAAGTTCACTTAACTTTTATGTAGAATGGTGAGATAAATGATTATGTCCCAGAGCTCTGAGGATCAAATGAGACAGTGATCATCAACAGACTAGACTTGGAAAGCAGCCTAAGAATCTGGAGTTAAAGGAACTCTGGAAGAGGATTATTCTTATGGGCTCTGACTGATTGTTCACATCACAAATAGTTTGTGACTTCATGTTGTACTCTCACATGCCCTCTATTCTTCTCCTTTTGGGTGTTGGTACAAACTATTCCCTATAAATGATGCTTTCCCATCATTTGTCTGGAGAAGCAGACATACCCCATGAGACTTGGGTCTACTCAGCTCTTCCAAGTCTTCCTCCATGACCTTTGTGGTAGATTAGATAATTCTCCTCTGGGCATCACACATGTCTATCTGTTTTAATGATGGATTCCCTTTTCTCTATTATAGAATATGATCCTACAGAGACCCTATGCAAGGCTGTATCTTATTCAACATTACATTCTTAAAGCCTAGATAGCCCAGTAGCTAGTACGTAGAAGGAAATTTTATTGAATTGGAATTTTTTTAAGAAATAGAATGACTGAATGAATGGTCTTGCTTATGCAATAAAATAGAAAATGGAATGAAAAGAAACGTGGTGCTAACATGGCTTACTAAGTGAAGGGGATGGTAGAGCATATGGTGTTTTTGAATACTTAGGATGTGTGTGCACACTCATGTGCACACACACATGGGCACACACTCACTCATTCAGTGTCTTGGCATTTGCATTATAAAGATGTCAATCCACTCTGTCATCTGACCTGCTGAGACTCTGCAATGTGATTAAAAGGCCCTGGTTCTAATTTCTAAGAAAAACTAGGGAGCCATCCGTGAATAAGCTAGGAGAACAGCCATAGCATATTCCTCAACCCCTTCTGATATCTAGATGGCACTTCCTTCTGAATTTCCCAGTTGTCCCTAATAGTGGGTCAAGGGTAGCAGTCCATCTGAGACATTCTTCACAACTTGAAGTTGAGCCAGTATTTGATCTAATCACCTTTCCCCACATTGTAGTGATTGGTAAGGTGATTGTATCCCATACTGGTCAGTCTCTCCAACTTAAAGTGTCCAAAGAACTTTTAATCTCCCCAAACTCATTCCTTCCTTGTCTTCTGAGATTTTGTAAATACCACCAACTCATACCTGGATTCTTAAGCCCCCCAAATATGTTAGTCTTAATCCTTCACTCTCACTCACCCTACCACCCAATCATTCATTAAGATATTCTGATTCTATCTCTAATGTACCCCAACTTTTTCCATCTCTGTAGTGTGTAAACTGCTGCTTCCACTTCTTTAATTTCTCATAAAGCAGAGTTTCATTTAAGAGCAGATCAGATTTATCCCTTTGCATAAACTCTCCAGTCTTCCATTATACTTGGAATATAAAATCCAAACCTTTCACCTCTAAGACTGTCCATCCTCAGCTGCCATGTTTGTGTCTGAACTCATCCTCCATATTCTCCCCTCTCGACACACAGTAGACACACTAGGCAGTATGTGCAATGGATGATGGAAGGGGTGCTTGAACAGAAAGATTTATTTACCTAAAACTGGCTCTGAGAGGATACCTTTAGCATTACAGAAATTGTACAGTTAAAACAAAGATACACTTTGCACATCCTACTACTGGGACAGAGGCTGTCCAGGTTTGTCATTTGTGACTCTGACATCACTGTTCTGTCTCTGGCTTCTTTTCCAGCTAGTTCTCTGGTGCCACAGCCCTGTCCCTGAAGGCCAGATAGCCAGTGCAAGAAGGCATGTCCAGTGAGATTGTACACCACAAGCACTGACAGTCCTTAGTGACATGTGTGTTTTGTGAAAGGTCTTTTTAATTAAAAGGAGTCAAAACCTCCTTGATGAAGTAACCAGTGATTGAGATCATCATTTTTAGTTTGCGCAATGCCCAACTGCACAAGTTACTCTTGACCTGTCTTTCTCCATAACACCCAATCATCTATTAAGAAATGGTGATTCTACCACTAGAACATATCCCAAGCAGCCCATTCTGGTCTGAAGCAGAAGGGATGGCTTAAAGAGTAACATTAAGACCTCATCCCATTCTTGGCAAGCAGGGATCTTTTGGGACAATAATAATAACAGCTAATAATTAGATGGTGCTCCCTTTTTATGTACCATATACTACTCTAAAAATGATTTCATATTTTAATTCATTTAATTATTTTAAATGAAGGTGCTATTATTAATCTCATTTTGAGAGAAGGAAGCAGATACAGAATGGAAAAAAGTTAATTAACTTGCCCAAGGTCATACAGCTAGGAAACAGTTGAACCGAGCATTTCACTGAAGTAGGTTAACATGGAGTATGTGCTCTTAACATTATGCTCCTATGCTCCGGTGAAAAGAACAAAGGTGTCAGATAACTGCACTTTAAGACTAGTGACAGGTAAGGGTTCTGGAGGAAGCCATGAGTGGGAATTTTTGGAGCCTGTCCTATTCCAGTCCACCCCACTGCCCTCTGGAGGACGGCCAGATCACACAAAATTTTAGCAAGTAGTAGCCCTATCATGATGATAGAGGTGAGGGGCTACAACTTTAACAATAGCATCAACTTTGTGTTGCCAAAGAGACAAGATAGGAGATTTACAAATAGAAGAAAGGGGCAGGGGCAAAGCATCAGCTTGACAGTGACAACACACAGCAGTGGGAAAGAGGAGTAATGCTGGCAACGAGGGCAGCTGCTAGCCCACTAGAGAGAAGCCTGACATGCTGACAGAACTCTACACCAGGTAGGGAAATGGGAGGTGGAGAACAGGAAAGTGTGTCATAGAAAGTGGGTGACTGTCACCTTAACAAGAGCCATTCTTTATGCAGAGCCCAGCAGCAGTGCTTTATCCATTATAATCAGGCTTTTTCCCTTGTCTTTGTAATATCTCAATCTCAATCTTCACATCCATAAAGTGAAGGAAATAGCAGTTGTCATGTTACTTAGCCTAGATAAACTAAGTCAAGCATTGACATCCACTGGGGGACCTTTGTAAATCTCCTCATATGTAAATACACACAAGCTTTACAAAGGCAGGTCTACAGCAGCGGTGGGTGGGGCCCAAGAAGTTGTGTTTTTTAAAAGTGTCAGAAATGAATGGCAGGCAATGCAGTCCGTGGGGATGTCTGAACTAGATCTAGCTTACGAAGCACTGCACACGCTCCCGGGCTCTGTAAGTGCTCAGCAAAGGTTCCTTCCATGCCTCCTTCCTAAACCATTGCAAAAACAGGCTTGGCATGCTTTGAGTTGGGACTGTGACCAATATATACATACATACATATATATACATACATACATATACATATATATATATATATTTATTCTCCATGAGCACTCATTTATCTTTCCTCTTTTTTAAAACTCGAGTTTATTCATTATTTTTCTGCAACTACTAATAAAAGCAGTTTGGGAGAAAGAAAGAGCCCTTAACATAATGATTTATCCAGAAAAGCAGAATTACTGTACCAAGAGAGAATGAGTGTCAGCATCGATGGGTATTTATGGGGCACTGTATATCAGAGCTCTGCTCATTAGCGATGCTGTAGTTAAGGTTCTGTGAATGTTAATGATCTGTAGTAGAGGAATAATGATAGACTTGCGGCGGCAGCAGCAGCAGCTCACAGATCCTCCCAAATCCCATTTTTTATCATGTAGCAGACCTCCAAGTAACCTGATATATGCCCCAGGAAGGAGCAAGCTCACGTCAGGGCACTGGTCCTGTGGTAGCACGCTCACAGCTCTTGCACAGGTAGTAAAGTTGGCAAAGAGTTCCCTGGACAATCATAGGTGTCTCCTGCCTGCTGGGAAATCTCACTGTGCTGTGCTCTTAGAGACAGCTTGGCCCAGCAGGAAGAGCATTCCCTGACTTTTTGTAGTTTGGCCTCACATCCTGGTTTGCTCAAGACAGCTCTTGTTCAATGCCTGCTTTTCTGACATCATTGTTAACAACATCCTCCTTTTCACTTTTCAAAGTGACCCAATTTGGATGATAAACTAGGTTGCCCTAGTTTTTTTAGGGTCAGAGAGAACTGTATTAGGTTCGTAGAGATGCCTCTAGTAACTGTGTAAAGTGACCTAACTTCTTTGATTTTCAACATTCTTTATGGTAGAGAAGAGACTTTTATAATGTTAAAAGACCCCACCCCAGCCCCTCACTTGGTGGGATACTAAACATTTAGTAGATACTAGTGTTTGTTTTCTCTGCCCCATATCCATGGTCCTCCCTTCAAGTTCAGCCCTATGCCCAACTCTCAAACTTGATCTTGTTGGCATTACTTCTCAGGCATGGAAAAACTGAAGTCACTTCACATCCTCCCTCCATTGAGCAATGCATCTCCACCAGTCTAAAAGCACCCTAGTGGCTGGGTCTGATCTTACTCCTCCTCCTAGCTCCTGAAGCATTTGGTACAGTGCTTTGCCCTCACACCAGCTCATAGCAACAACCATGGCTAACATGCGTGGAGCACTTGCAGTGTGCCAGGTGCTATTCTACATGCCATATGTATCACAATGTCAATCCACAAAAGAATTCCGCCACACAAGTGTCGTGTCACCATGACTACTCTCCTTTTACAGGTGAATTCAGTCAGAGAAGTTCAAACAACCCACTTGAGTACCACAGCTGGGAACTGAGGGAGAAAAATTTCATACCCAAGTAGACAGGTTGCAAAGATCAGTTTCAGCTGCTATAATATGTTGCCTTGCCAGATGCGGCATCCCCAGTAAATGCCAATTGCAACCACAGATCTTCTCATGTTTAATCCTCCTACAAACCCAGGGAAGTAGCTCTTTCCATTGTTACCTGGTTACTAGGGAGAATCCAAAAGTTAAAGTCTTGCCTTGACCATAGAGTAAGCAAGTATAATGCTGTGGCTACCTTCAAAGGCGCAAAGGTGTGCTCTGTTGACTCCCAAAGAGGAGCCCCCTCCCCACCCCCCCACCTACATTCACAGGTTCCACGACAGTATACCAAAGCCTCATGTGGGAAATGATGTGAAAGATCTCCTCCTCCCCACTTGCACCACCAGTGGAATGGCCTGCTGGGTTCCTTTGACAGTGGTTTCCACACTGCCTTCTGGATGGTTTCTCTTCCAGAACCTTCCACCCTTCATAATGAGTAGGGAGGACCTCCAGATGGGCAGGCCTAGAGGCTCCAGTCAGCTTTGGTCTGCTCACAGGCATGTTTCACTTGAATAAAGGTTCCTGGGTTTTATAATAAACTTGCAGATCTTTTCTCCAAGAGATCCCAGGGCAGGAATGGAGCGATGGTGTTTTTATGCCAACATGGCTTTTGTCATCACACAACAGAACACCAAACAACTGCTCGTATACTTATTCCCTTCTGCATTTGCTTTTGTGGGCAACAAGCTTCAGGAGAGACCTGACAGTGAGCTTTCTACAACTGCCTGGTTCCAGTGATAACACTCCAGTGTTTCCACTTTGGATGAAAGAGGCAGCTACCACTCAAATGAATAGCACCACCTGCACTCACCCCTGTGAGTCAGTGACTGAAAATAGAGAGGAAAGGAAAGGGCTTCCTACTGTCTTTAGCAAGAACCTGGAGAAAGATGCTGGCAGCAAGGCTGGTATATAAACATTCTTAGAAGGGGCAGAGAGCAAAGGGCACAGATGCACATGGCAGTGTAAAGTAGAGGAGAGGTATGGGATAGATCACCTGGTTACCTCTGAAAATTCACCACCTAGGGGGTAGCATGATCTCGTGTTGCCTCACCACACATCAACATGATCTTACTGGATCTAACCATGCTCTGCCCAAATTTTAACCTCCTGCCCCCTCTGCAGGGTCTCACCCTCATTCCAGATGCACAGGGGTCCTGACTCCCCTACCCTTCCCCTTTAGCCCTCAGGTTCATTCTTGCCCTTTCCCTACTCTCTACTATATCTCCAGGGCTGATCCCTTACAAGCCACCTTAGGGCTGGTCAAAAGGAGGCAACGGTCAGAAATTCCATGGAAGGATAGAGTGAGAGAAAGAAGAAGGGAAGAGAAGAAGGGTAGAAGGAAGGAAGCAAGGGAGGGAGGGAGGCAGAGTGAGAATGGCTGTCCATTGTAGTTGTTGTAGGCAGTACCTGTAGCTACTAGCATCCATGCCTGGGCCCTTCTACACCACCTCCATCTCCTAAATTCCAGCCTGGACAGTAGCCAGCTCCAGCTACTGCCTATGTGGCTGTCCTGTGGTCCTGTGCTGTCCAGCTCTCCTAACGCCACTATTACCGGCCCCCACATTACAGGCCCTCCATTAAACTACCTGGTGTGGGCTGTTTTCCTGACTCTGTCCTGGTAGTAACCCGTTTGCTTCATTTGGGTCTAGTCAGTGTCCAGTCACCTGCCCCAGGCCACCAGAGTGTGTTGAGAAATACACCTGTGACAGCATTAGCAGCTTCCTAGCACACCCCCTTCAGGGTTTGGGCTGCTTCCCTTGACATCAACACAGCTTTTCCACATGTCAGTGCCTTTGAATATTTGGTTGTCTTTCCCTGAGTAACAACCCACCCTTTAAGCAGTGCCAAACTTCCAACACCTTTTAAGACTATGCTCAACTCTGCCCCCTGGGTGAAGACCTTACTAAACTCTTCCAGGCAAAGTTTACTGTGCCTCCACTGTGCTTCTACAGAATTTCTTCATAGCCTCTCACTTCCTTGATTGTTCTGATTATAATTACTTTGTCTATTTTCTGTTTGAAACCATTAAAGTTCTTAGGCAACCAGTCTAATTCAGCGTTGTCTACCGTTGAATAGATCACTGACAGGTATAGGTTCTTAGTGAATATTTACCAAGTGAATGTGAAAGAGTAAAAAAAAAAAAAATTGTAAGGTCACTCAAAAAAACCAGAAATAAAGAAGTACTCTCTAATAATAGAGCTTTGGGGTCACCATAAGTGTCTGTCACTGTAGGTAGAGGAACAGAAGCAGGGTCAAGATCCTCACCTGTACCTGCCACAAGAGTCCCTAGGGCATCCTTGCACTGGTGGGGAGACCACTCCAGGTGGCAGTCTTTACTCTTCCTAGCTGTCAGAACCCAGGGATCTGGGAGTCTGTCTCAGAACAATTCCTGCGAAGTACAGCTGAAATAAAGTCCACCTATAAAATTCCAGAAGGGGCACGCACATCTATTTCCTCTGTGGGAATACACAGATTCATAATCCTTCCCTCACTATGGGACGACCTCCTCATGCCTGACATCTATGTTAACTGTGTTGCGATAATTATAATTTCTCTACAATGTGGTGCTTAATGAGGAAGTGAAACTGACAAATGTTCAGACTAGATTTAATCCAATTATGCAACATCTTGATCCAGATTTCAAACTAAAGGAAAAACCAACTGCTGAATTGTGAATGAAAATTTATTTGCCATAAGATGGAGGCTGGGGGCAGGGAATACTTGGCTGGAGATTTCCTGAGATTCTTCACATTAATGGATTAACTCTTCCTGCATATGCAGTGGGGAAGTGAATTTAAATCTATGTCAAGTAAAATCAACAGAATACTGATTGGTGGGGGATAGGGGCTTCACAGAAACACACAAGACATTTGGAGGTGTGGGAGAAGGGACAGACAAACGAAAACAAAATGAGATTTGTTTCTGGGATTCAGAAATACATTTCAGCAAGGGATGAAGCAAGCGGCATGCCAATGAGAGAGAGGGTTCAAGGAGTGACTCAGACTGGAGCTCAGTCTCGAGGACAGAGGTGTTCACTGCCAGCCTTGGGGTGCTGGGCTTATAAGGGCACGGGGCTGTTACAAACACTGTAGAAACAAAGATCAAGGGGCGATGGGAAGGGGGGTCTGAGTAACGATTCCGATTAGGGTGAGGTGAGGCAATGGAGAGCTCTGCCTATTCTGTAATCCTAAGGCTACATGTTTTAGTGGAAAAAGTGTGGGCTCTTAAGTCAGAAAAACCCATGTTCAAAGTCTGGCTCTGTGACAGCAGCTTTCTGCTGGGGAGTCTGTAACTGCTCAGAACCTCAGTGTCTATAGATGGAAGTGACAGCATCCCAGAGTTGTCATCGCTGAAGATCACAAAGCCCAGGCTGCCCCCCCCACTCCCCCACCACACACACACACACACATACATACACACACAGATGGCAGAGGGGCAGCAAAGCCTAGGTGTGTTTCCACAGGTGCGAAGTGCCTCAGACTCTAATCTCTGGTAGGGGCTTGGTACTGTACAACAGAGAAGTGAACAGCAGGAGGCCTGCACTTTGAACCCAATCATCAGGATTCTTCTCAGTTTCACCCAAAGTGGCTCTTTTCCAATATCTAAACCCCTGATTTGAAGCCTTCCAGAAAGAAACAGATTTTCTAAGCATCTCCTCTGGGCCTGATGCTTGCTCAGTGAGGTGACTTGACTATAACACTTAGTGGATGTCTTTATGCCACAGCTTATTGCTGTGAATTTCAGAGTGCTGGCTATAAAAGCAGGGTCCTAAAAAGGAGATAGGAATGGGCTCTGGGAGCAGATACTGGGAGTAAGACAAAGATGTAAATATGAGGCAGGGAGAACGGCCAGAATGTGAGAATAGACAAACAATTCTAAGGGCCATTACTGCAATCACCTCCACCATAAAAGAACTACTTCTGGAATCATAGGTCTATACTTGAATACTTCTATGGATGGAGACCTCACTACTTTCAAAGGTCTCACTTTACTTTGAAAATCAGGGCAGGTGGTCTGAAATTTGTCATCTTTGTCCAGATTTGCCTTCTTGTCTTGTAGAGTTTGGACCTTTTCTCCTAACAATATCATCATCCATGAAATAACTAGAGATAACTAGTAATACCAGCCTAAACCTTTGCTTCTGGAGGGTCTATTAGCAACCCTCATCTTTCCAGAAAATAGTCCCATCTGGCCTCCTGGAATGCAGGATGGTTATCATTTCCATTTTGCAGATCTGGAAAATGAGTCTCAGAAAGTTGACATGATTAACAAAGATCACACCCAAAGTGAGAAAGAAACTCAGGGGGTCTGATCATTCCTTTCACTTTCTGAATTAATTTTTCATCAAAGGGAAATTAACATCAAGTCCAACAAATCAATCTGACAACCTGTGTCCTTCCTATTTACCACTATGCCAAATTTAAACATCTCTTCTATTGAAGGCCAAAAAAAGTTCTGTTGGAATCCACTGACTGGTTATTACTGATAATTGGATGGTCTTTTATGACTAATATAACTACATAAAAGGCTTTTAAACTGGGCAATTAAAAGGTGAAGGATAAAAGATCTTTTCAGTCATATGAACTTACATGGATGAGGGGAGAAGGGGGAGGGAGGAGGCATGTGCTAAGTATGTCTCATAAAGTGATGACATGAGTCAGGCTAAGGTTTTAGTCTGTGTTTCTGTAACAGTTGCCATGAAGGTTCAGTGTCAACCAATGCTATGGGGCATTACAGGGTCTGAATGTCACTTTAGCAGCCTGCAATGCACTGCTCCACTCGAGGTCTCACTGGAGGACCAGAATCATACTCACAGGCTAACAGTGCAAAAAGCACTAAATAATGAATGCAACAATGGGGTGCTTCACCTACCCTGTCTCCCTGCTCAGGAATATCCAGTTGTGATGGTCCCAAAGAGGCCAAGATACTGGTCGAAAGCACATAAGCAGCATTATCAGTGGGCAGAAAGGGAGACTGCTGGTATTTCTCACACTTCTTGTAGATGCAAACTGATGCTTAATTATTCATCTCCGAGGGGGGGCAAGGCAGAGGCAGTGCACACTCAGGAGCCACAGGACCTCGATGAGTCCTAGAAGGGGCTTCCATTTCTCTTCTGCCTGGTCAAATCCTGAATTTCTTAAGACTCTGACCAACGAATATTCTCTTTCCTGAAACCTCGTCTCTCTAGACCACCTAACATTTCTTGTCAGCAACCATTTGCCATTGTTTTCAGAAACCCTGCATACATATGGTCAGGTGTAAAACTTCCCACTGACCAGAAAGAGATGAAATGCATGGTACAAGAAGTGAGTGGGGTTAATCTTCATCTTGGCTCTCAGTTTTTAGGGAAGGTGAAGGGGAGCATTATGTGACTGACCCCAAGTACAAATGTGCTAGAAGAGGAGATAATCCAAGAACCAACAAGAATAAGCCGATAAACACATCCTGATGTTATCTAGAACGAGGAACGAGAAGGGGGCCAAGAGGACATCCAGGCACACTAGGCCATAGGATGAGGAGCGGTAAGACCAGGCCAGGGAGAGACGAATGTGAGGGGGCCGGCAAAAAGGACAGATCAACTGTTGGTCAGGACCTAATGGGCCCAGTGTTTCTGCAGCAGTTGCCTTGAAGACTGATTGAAAGGTTCATTGAAAACAAAGTTCATGACTTATGAAAATGAACTTCTCAAAAATTTCACAACTTGCACAAAATGTGTGTGTAAGTTGACGAGGTGGATGAGACCAGTGAGAAATGAATTTGCAGTGAACTTGAACTCTGCTGCCTCAGAACTCTGTAATACCAAATGCATTACATCTGTCACTTTCCTGCAGGCATGCCCACTCATGGGAGAAGGACGAAGAGCCAAGGGTTTAGGATCTCTAAGACAGAGGTTCCAGAGCTGACGTGGTGGGACCCTACTGGCTTCAAGACCTATAGAAATATTCATTCACGTGTGTTGGGGACCGAGGCCGGCATCTGGCGTCTGTCAGCAGTCATAAAAAGGTGAAATGGAGTCCGGATAGAGAAAAACATCCGGGTTGTAAAAGGCATGTGGGAAGAACTCCCTGCCCCCACCTTTTCCTTCTCCTCTTTCTTTTCTCGCCCACTTTCGCCCCTCGCGAGACCAACTATTATCAAAACACTGCTCCATTCTCGCCCACTTTCGCCCCTCGCAAGAGCAACCGCCGTCAAAACATCGCTGCATGTCTATTGTCCATTGGCTTTCTCCCTTCCCGACCTCTGCATCCCCCACCTCTTGTATTTTATATAAACTAGATAAAAACAAAATAAAGAACTCTCTCTCTTTCTTTGTTCTGCTACATGCGTGTGACTGTTTCTTTTGTTCGCCGGACCTGGGGCCCCGACTCCCTGGCCTTGCAGGTCAAGGCCCCCCGCACACGTGCACCATCAAAATCTCAGAGATCAGAAGTCCCAAGAGGAGTTACTTTAAAGATAATGACTAAAAGTGAGTTTCTCAAGGAACTCACAGAAAAGTAGGAAAAAACTGAACTACTGAATCTTCACACTGCACCAAAGACTTTCCTGATTCACACACTTCAGCTCATCTAGTCTTTATACAAAATGCTAAGCCAGGCAGTAACAGTGACTCCAAACACAACGTCCAAGGAACACAAAGCCCTGTGGCTCACACAGATGCAAAGACAAGCAGAGTCACCCAGCACGCAGGGCGATCCCCAGCTCAGGGAACTGGATCTTGCTTGTACCTACAACACGTGGTGATGTTCTCACTTAAGAGAATCCACATTTCCTGTTAAGGTTTTATATAAATATCTCTTTTAATTCCCCCAACAAAAACAGAACTACACGGTACACATCACTTTCTTTTCACTGAGGCTTAGAGAAGAAACCAAGGCTGCTTGGGGACCTTTACAGGTGGCTGGATGAGAGCTGTGCCCACATATGACTGCCGATCAGGCGTGTTTCTTTTGGGGCTGGTTGGTGGCTCTGCCCAGTGGCTGACCCAGGCAGAGTCTCCTAGCAGGGCTCAGCACGGCCCTGGACACAAGATAAAAGAGACCAGGTGGGATGTCCACCAACAGGCCACTGACAGTTTCTGTTCTTGTGAGAAATTTGTGGAAGCTCCAATCCTCATGGAGGCTGAGATGCACAATAGTGATTTTATTTTTAACTCTGGCTAAGGAACATGGCGTAGGGGAGCAAACACACATCATGGCAGACCAGAGCTCAGAGAGACTCCAGGGAAGGGGAACTTGCCAGGGGTGGGTATACAGGGGATACTCAGAGTACAGGGAGGTCCCAGAACAGGGACAGCACCAGGCAATTTAAAGAAGCTCTTAGATGTACAGATGAGAGGGGTCATTTTCTAGTACATATACTATATTTACTCAAAATCACTTTGCAAGTTGGGGTTCAGTCACTCCTTTTGGAGATGAAGATTCTGAGACTGAGAGGGGCCAGAAAACCACAGAAATCCCCCTGGAATAAGAACAGAGCGAGGGTCCACCTGCACCCCCCCCTCCACCTGAGCCTGTGCTTCCTACTGGTCCCTCACTCATTCATGGAAAAGCCACCTCCCCGCAGCCCGACCTACGCTTCTGGGGAAAGCAGTGAGGTCACACAGGCCATTCTTGTAGCCCAGATACTCTCTTTTCTTTTGGCTTAGAGAAAGAAAAAGTGTATTGAGGAGAAAAAGAACAGAAATAATGTGGGACCCCCAGATTGGTAGAACCAGGCCAGGGAAGGGACAAGGGAGCCCCCAGATATTTTCCAATCAGAATCTTAGTACATATACTTAATGACTATTCTACAGTCAGCAAAACAGAATTCCCATAAAAACAGGGATTTACCAGGGACTTCCAGAATGTCTTTCTCCAGGACACAGTGGAGCACGGATTTATTAAGTATTAGTATTTATTAAGTAGCTGTGCCAGGCTGCCATCCATGCTCCAGGCTGTGTACCTGCTTCTGGTAACATGAGGTAACGAGAAAGAGGGAAGCAGAATTCCTGCTCTGCTTGATGAGTGCAGTTCACAGAGGGATGAGAAGATGTAGGAGTACCGAAGTTAGGGTGGTGTGTGGGGCAGACATTCTAAAGGTGCCCCAGGAACACAAAACTGGAAGCTAAACTGGGATGTCAGGGGAAGGTAAACAATAAACAGTGGGTAAGGGGGCACTACTACTTCAGGAGGGCAGACTTCAGTTGAGCTGTACAGATGAGGCTAGGACGTGAGTGCTGGATACCAGGCTAAGGAGCTTGGGTTTTTGTTTTTTTTTTTTTTTTTAAGCTATTAAACATGGGGATGGTGTGGACAGACTGGTTAATATAGTCACAGAAACCAAGGCCGCAAATGGAGCATGTTTCCTCACGTATCTAAACCTGTTAGGGGCGACTGAGGCAATTTAGGCACAAATTGAATTGTAGGGAGAGGTGTCATGGGGGCTGGACCAAATTGAAACACAGAGAACAGGCCAGTGTTTCAGCGACATGGAGGCTTGATTAAATGCACAGGCCTCAGGGAGAAAAACTGCTTTTTCCCTGAGCTGTACATTCTATGCAGTTTCTGGACTTGGGGTTTTGAAAAGAGGTCTGTATTTGGATATGTTTTTTTATTAAAACATGTATTAGTTTTCAGAAGTAGTATTTCGGTGGAGTAGTTGGTTTGAAGTTGCTGGCAGAGTGGGTCAGAGGCGTGAAGAGTTGTTAGGAAGAGGGGGCTGTAGCTGGAGTTGGGGAGGGGAAGAGTGAGTCAGACAGACTCCCAGTTGGAAACTACAGGCTTGGAGGGGTCATCAGGAGCTCCTCTTCATACTCCACACATGAATGAAATCATCACTCATGTGGAACATAAAGAAACAAAGCAAACGGACAATACCAAACAAAACAATCCCTTGGATTTGAACTATGGAACTATGGTTACTGAGGGGATGGGGGAGAGGAATAAAGGGTGGACGGGTCCAGTGGATTTTGATGGAGGGCTATTAGTACTGGGCTTGGCGTTTAACGGAAATTTGAAATCTGCACTCCTAAAGCATATACTGTTCTGTAAAGCAGTGTTACTACAATAAAAAGGAAGATTGCTTTGTTTGCTAATGAAGTAATACTATTTTTTAAATCTTGAACAAATCAACTTCCTTCCTATGTCTATCTCTTCGGTTAAAAAAAAAAGTAACTTATGGAATACAGAAAAACCAGGCAGACAGAATGAGACCCATTTTAAAACTGATCATGGACCTGAGACTTTCAGAGGGGGAGGGAGAGGAGGAGGGGAAATCTAGGGAGCAGGGAGCACAATAGGCCAGGGTGTTGAACTATGGGCACCTGGGTGGTGGAGAGCTATGGTGACTAAACCCAAGGGCAGAGATTCCATACTGTCCGAACATTAGCAAGGATGTAAAATGATGCCACTTCAGTAAAAATGAAAGTAATAACTAAAAAACTCTTGTCCCTGTACATATATTCACAGTGTAAAACCCCAGGAATTTTTCCGAGAGAAAAGGATGCTCTCCCAGCAGTGCCCATGGGGAGCTCACTCAGGGGCCACTGTTCCACCCTGAACAGCACTGTCCTTCAGGAGGGTCACCTGGCCCTGAGCTGGAGCTTTCTTGAAGCGTCCCCAGCTGGCCAACACAGACCTCCCCACCAGCTTTCCATACAAAGGCCCTGCCAACTTCCAACTCCACATTTATGTTTTCTTTTCTCCAGGCTTTACACTTCCAACCCTTCAGCTGTTCTTTCAAGAATGGGATTTCCAATGCCTTTCACAAGCTGAAATACACAGGTGAATCACTGCTTTTCACAGGATCAGGTCCCCCAACTGGTCACAATGTCACAGAGATCATTGTGTTAGGGTCAGAGCTGGGATTCTTAAGTGTGCACATGACTTTAAAGCCTGTGCACTTTCTGCACACTGTTGAGCTGACTAAACTATGGTGACTAAACACCTTAGCTCCATTTTCAGAGGTGACAAAGTCAAATATATCCTGCTTGAATGCCTTCACTGGCTCCCCAAGGGGGTCTGAATTGTGCGCAGCAGTTACCTTCTCCATGGCAATGGAAGGTTCTAGTAGGGGACCTGGGCCTCACGAGGGCTCAGATGGGTACAACAGAGCTAAGGATTTTCCTTTCTGCTCAGATTTCTAGGCGTCCCACTAGCAGACGGGTCCAGGCACATAGGTGCGCTTCTCCACCATGTTCCACATGGCCTTTTCCTCCTGCTCTGCCCACTGGCTGACCCTCAAGCTCCAAGGTCTTTGCCTCCACTGTGTACAGTTTCCCTGAGGCTTTTCAACCACTTTCAAATTAGAGAGCAACTTTCTCAGCAAAACCAAGAAACTGCCTTCTACTTTATCAAGTATCATAAAGTCTTTGGCTGTAGACATTTATGGCGAAACACCTGAAACATAGAAGCCCCACGTGGAGGCTCGTGTGCAGACTGGCAATCTTTTCCTCAGCACCACCACTTCCCCTGCTGCCACCCTTACCCTGACCCAGGGAGGAGTCCCCAGCAAAGCCATCTGGATGGTGACACTTCTCCAGAGAATTCCCTGCCTTGGTGTTGCCATTGTCTCAGTATGAATCCAGGGCACAGGAACCTGGCAGGACAGAGGAGGTCTACTTACACTTACAGGTTGACTTTTTGGCACATCATAAACACCTTCTTTCTTTTGGCTGGTGGGAACCTATGAAAAAATGGAAGTCAATACAGTCAAAATACATCAATAGTCCACTTTCAAAGAACAAGACAAACAGTCCTCAACACCTAGATTGCAAAGTATGTGAGAATGGCCTTTGAGGGCCAAGGGGTGGACTGTAAGGTGCTGCTGAAACTGTGAATGAACCCTTTCGTAAGGGTTCATTTCCTTAGGAAAGCTGAAAGAGGAGCGGAGGTGTGGAGGTGGGGAGAAATTAATCCCTTAACACACATTCGCAGGTGTTTTTGGGTGCTTGTACCAGAATAGGAAGCTACAGAGACCTTTGACATCCTGTGCAGAAAAAATAACCCGCATTTCATTGGGGGCAGAAATGAGACTGGGGGGGCACTCTGAGTTGCCCAAAGTGATTAAAAACAGTGTAGCTAAGTTGAAACTATCTAGTGCTAAGACCCAAGCTATTTAAAATAGGCAAATATCAAGATCCTAGTAGGAAGACATCTTTCCTGTTGGCATCATTTACAAGTCATCTTGAGAGTTACTACAGGTTTTTGTTCAATAAAAGGTCCCATAAATGGTGAAGAAGCATGAGACCAGAAACCAGGAAACCTCAACTATCGTGACATCTGTCTGCATGACCTTCCTCCCCGCTCCTCTTTTCTCTTATTCTCTCCATCTGGTCCTGTTGGATCACACAGTAACCATAATACCCTGAGCAGGGGACTTAGCTCCTTTGAGCTTCACATTACACCATGGATGCTATTGGCTTTGATTTTCACTCAGATTACTTTGAGGCTCAAATGGGGAAATAATAACAAAAACTATTAGGCCCTCCAATACCACAAAGTGTCAAAATGAAAACTTCCTTTGTCATTCAGATATTTTGTAAATAAACACAGGAGCACATTTTACAACAGTAACAGCTATGGACACATTGACTATTTGGGCTGTGCCAACTGAGGCTTTGCAATATTACATGCTCTTCCCCAGCAAGTAGCGTAACAGCTTCCACCCACAATGAAGGATCAACCTTCAGCATTTTATGACTATTGAATAACTTTTCTTTCTTCCTTCAGAGTGGAAGCTCCTTAAGAGCAAGCAGTTCCTCAAAATCAATGGCCATTCAGTAAGTATCTGCTGAGTAAGTGAACCAGAGAGATGCAGGGAACAACTAAGAAAACGTCTCTCAGCCAGCCTTGGAGCAGCAAATGATACCATCCTTCTCAGAAAAGGACAATCTTAGCTCATTCCTTGGTTCCATTTGAAATCTTAACTCTTCTGAGCTTAACTTAAATTCCTTAAAATCATTCTAAGAAGCTGGTATTATAATCCGCACTTTAAATAGCAGAAAGTGAGGCTCAGAGATGTTAAAGGATTTTGCCCCAAGTGTCAAAGCTAGTATGTGATCAGATCCAAGCCCATTTCTTACTGGGTTACCAAACAAGACACTGCTTCCTATCATCATGAGCTAACTTTGACAGGGGGCTTTCCAGGCAAGTTTTTAACATGTGTGTTTTACATTCTTATGCAATCCTCATCACAAGTCTATCAGCTGATGATGACAGTGCCCATGCTGCAGGAGAGAAAATGTGAGCTGAGAAGGTTCTGTGTAGACAGCTGCCACTCACCCCTGTGAGAACCCCTACAGTTCTCACAACTGTCTCAGATGCATCTTTTTCTCAGACATCTCCTCCACTCCCAGAGGTTCAAGCACGTTCTCAGAGGACAGGATTATGAGTGAGCGTGGCAGTGCAGAACACGCGCTTTCAGAGTCACTCTTGTAAACCTCAATTTGCAGGTAGCCAGCAAAGAATGTAATTTCTTTGATCCTAATAACTAGGCTCCATCTAAAAGGAACCCTCTATGAATGCCAGCAGTCCTTGTTAATGAGGGCCGATAAATTACCAGTCCTCACTTCTGTTTTTATGAGCTCACCCTTTCCTGAACAAAACAAACAGCATTTCTGTTCCCCGTAATTCACTGCTCACTATGGGCACTTAGTAAGTTTGAAGCACAGCTGACGCTCAATTATCCCTGCAAATGGAGGAGAAGCGGTGGGATAGATAAACCCAAACTGTGCGTAATTGGAACAGCTTTCGACTTGCCTCTTCCAGGGCTAAGATAACAATCTACCTGTTTGTCCTTTAAGATTTATCTCAGCCTGGACATCTCAGGAGCCTTGCCTGACCCTCCCAATCTGACTTCCTCTGTACCCTTACAGCCTCTGTGTGGCCTTTCATTAAAAAGTAAAAGCTTCCAAGAACCTGTTATATGCCAGGCACTGCACTTTGCCTGGGACAGTGATGGCGGACCACATGGATTTGACCCTTCTTTTCCATCTTGTTGGGGAAGAAGGAAAGGTAATCAGGCTCCTAGAGTGTAAAGTGCACATTATCTTCTATGGAAACTGTCTGTTTGCGCCTCTGTTCCCACTGTGTGTTAGCTTGCTGAGATTAGTGATTCTCCAAGAGGTTACATATACTCAAAAGCCTCTCCCTCCCTTTTGTTGGAGCTATAAATAGTGAAGCCATGAGAGTCTATATCTTTCCACCAGGCTCACTGAGAAGATGAGGTAAGCAGTTATGCTCTGCTTCTCTTAACACATCATCCTAAGACAGGCTGAATAGCATCTGATGTTGATGGCATGAGGAAGGAAGGGGAACTACCTCTTACACAGGCCCTGCTATGTACTGAGTGCCATCCTTGTTGCTTTACATCTTCCCGTCTCTTTCCAGAAGCAGGTGATATTTTATCCCCACTTCAGGAATTGGACATACAAAAGTTATATCCTTTACCCAATGTCATGAACTGAAGGATTAGGATACAGGTGTGCAGACTCATTCCAGAAAACATGCAGGATGAAATCTGAGACCACTCTGGACCAAGCAGAAGTACAAGAAATAACGCCATCTACCTAGGAAGAATAGCTATAAAAACTTGTAGGCCTTAAAAAAAAAAAAAAAATGGGGATCCTAATAGCAGTTCTGTAAAAACCCAACCTTATCTTTAGACCCAAGAGCTTATCTCTTATTAAGCAAATTGAAGCCCAGTCAATTGGCAATGCTAGAGAGGAAATGACCAGAGGTCTTTGAAAAGAGGGTGATAAAATATTCATTCCCTTAAATTGGTACCTTTCTGTTAATGATGGCAGATCCCAAGAAGGTCAGGACTGAAAATGAGTGTGATTTGTAGATAGTGACTTAAAAAGCAGAAAGAATCTAATTGTGAAACTCAGAATCAGACAATTCTAACCTGAAAGAGCCTTGGAATTGATTTATTTACAGCAGCCAGGCAGCCCTAAGTATGAGTGGAGATTCTCTCTCTGGCTAGCTCTGTGACCCTGGGCAAGATAGCTTATCTCTGTGAACCTTGCTTTCTTGACTGTCAGGCAGCGCTGTAAACCAAAGCTCTTGTGAGCTAGTAAGATATTGCATGTAAACCTGCATTCAGAGTGGGCCTGAAACCAGTGATCAATAAGTGTTATCAAATCTACACATACACACACAGACACACTCCTTCCCTAAGAGTTGTGTTGCCATGTAAAGCAACCCAGCACACTTTTCGAGAGAACCATAAGCCTATGATCAGGCACTATTGCAAAGAACAGGAAGGGGCCTAACCTGAGAGATTGTTCACTCTTACTTGCTCATCTTACAGATGAGTCAACTGAGGTTCAAAGGAAAGAAAGCTGACAAAGCAGAGTGGGTTCTTGTACAAAATACTGGATTTTGTTGGGGGAAAAAAAAATGGAAACAGACCCAGAGAGGAGCCTGACTTAACATTAACCTAAATGCTGTCTCAGCTTCCCCCAAATGTGGGAACCAACCAAGCAGGAGGTCCCTGCACACCGTGCAATCATCTGCATGCTAAGAATCCCTTCTTTCCTCTAATGGGAATGATGGCTTTGCCTGAAGAAATCTTTCTTTTGCTAATCACTGTCCTATCCTCTTCCTGGCTCTGAAATCCTCCTATTTTGAATAACATTTTCAGTGCCTTTCTTCTCGATAGATGGGATACTGCCCAACTCATGAATCATTTAATAATGCCAATTAAATCTTTAAAATTAGCTTGGCAATAGTTCTATTATTTGACAATCCATACACTGTGGATCCAGTGTGTGACCCCGGATAATGCTGCTGCTTTGCATTCTTCACATGAGCTTGCTTCATTCTCAAACCCACGTGTGTCAGGAAAAAGTTGTCACCCTAACTTTTCATGTTTTATGATCAGGGAAACAGTCTCAGAGAAGGCAAGTGCTTTGCCCACTCCCACAGAGCAAAGGTAGCGAAAGGACTGAGCCCAGGTCTGCACTCACCTAGAGCAGGTCTTCCCAACACTCAAGACAATCATCCTGCAGCCCCACACTGGGCACGCTGGAAACTCACCAACTATGTGCATTAAACTAAGTGAGAATTTAGAGTGTACTGAAAAGACTCACTAGTAACTTCTTGCATTGAAAAGTCTAATTTTCTTCTAAAGGTGCCCCTTTTTATAGGATGATGGGCTAAAGATTCCATTGGCCACATACTCAGACTATAAGGCTGTATTTTAAAATCTTACACTGAGAACAAACAGGTAATTTTTCTGTGTGAAGATAGTAACTTTGTAAGGGATGATGATTTTTAAATCTCAAAGCTTAATCACACACATGAATCCAATCCAAATGGATCCGGTGGAGAGAAATATTAATTATTCCACAGGGCTGGTTAAAACTGAGTAGTTGATAGTGCTAACTATTATATTTGATCATTTAGAATAATGTGCATTTGATAGGAATTGAAAATCGGCTTTATTTTTTATTACTCAAGTAATGTATGCCCAAGGCAGAAAAACAGGCCACACCACTCAGTGAATCAAGAAAATTAAAATCACTTATTAAATACATTAAATTTTTTTTCCTTCTTCCAGAATGTTTGTGTTTCAAATTGGGAATAAAATTCTAATTAGTGAAAACTGGAGGTCGTCATATTTGTTTGATGCGTTGCTGTGTTGTAATTACTCAAACTCTTTGATGGGAAAGCATGGGAGGAGAGGCACTGAGTTCTGCCTTCACACACACGCCTGGTCTGAGCTCAGCTCCCAACAGCTGCACAGCCCTGAGGAAGCTACTCCATTTCTCTGAGTCTCAGTTTCCCCTGAAAAAGTGTGATTAAAATACCACTTCACAAACAAACTTGTGAGAATGAAGTGAATGGAGAAACATGTTCTGAGTTCTTCACATAACCAGTTACAAGTACGAATTTATTGTTATTTGAAAGGGGTCAAAACTTCCCCTAGATTTTCTACCAGACAGTCAATGTGCCCGTGTCATTTCCAAATAGCATATTCAAATGTGTGTTGCAATTTCACTAGTGCAGTTGGCTTCTTAAAGAAAAGTAACAAAACACATTTTTTTCTGTGAGAAATGAAGGAAGAAATGAGAAATGAACCTGCTCTATTATGGACAACATCCTCCAATGGTTTAGTCTAGTAAAATGGAGGGTTTGACTTTTGAGTCAATTGAAAAGAGTTAGTCGACTCCCTAGCCATTCAACATTTAGAGCAGAGCACAAAATTGCTGGTGAATTGCAGGGGAGTCAGAAGTCAATTCAGGTGAAGGTATTTTGACAAGTTTGGATAAACCAAGAGAGCAACGGGACTCTGTGAGGAGTGCCCTGGCTCTTCTAGATGCTTCTGTGCATTTACAGTGTGCAGTGGGAGAAGAGGAAAGCGGTTTATACCTGATAAATGTTTTCTTCTGTTTCGGGATCACGGATTGGCTCATGTCCAGCCTCAAACACAATGTACTATGTCGGGAGCAGCCAGAGAAGAAAGGTCAGAGGTGGAAAAGAAAGAGGGAAAAAAAGCATTTGGAATTCAAGGTACAAATCACAGTGAGCATTAAAGAAACAGACACAAGAGAAAACACCTCCAAGGGACAAGTGAATTTCTGAAACACCAAATGTTCTGCCTTTGCTAAGCACAGCTGCAAAGCAGGATGGGTCAGTCAGCCCAGCACCGCTGCCGATCTTTCTGGACCTGTAACTTCTTGTCCTATTTCCAGCAAAGTCTGTGTGTGATGCCCTGGTGAGCTTTAGGTGACAGTGGTCATTTCCATGTGCTCCTCCAGGCCCAGGGTCCTAAGCCAACCAACTCTAAAGTGAAGGAACTTCTGTGCTCGTCATCCTCAACATCTCACCTAATTGTACATTCTGTTTGAAATACTGAAAATCTATTTTGCCACGTGCATGTTTCAGCCTCTAAAGGTCGGGGTTGTTTTAAAAAGAGCCGGGGCTCAGCTTCTATAAACAAATCCTGGCCTCAGTGTAAGGCCAGGGCAGGCCATGTCATGTGCCTTTGACTTCTGTATGCTGCAGATGCTAGCTGCTTCTATTTCAAGGGGCTGACATTGTGTTACTACTTTTTAAATCCATGATCGCTTACTTTCATAAATGCAGGCCAGCTTTCTGTGCGCATGTGACACACACACATATAATCCATGGGTTCATGGGGAACTACATGTCCGGTTTTCTTTCATGTCCCGCAAGTCAGTGTTTGGCTTCTTATTCCCCTTGGGAATGGGTACATGGGGGTTGAGGCCTCCTTTTGTCATTTTGCTGCATCTGTTTGAACAGAGCAGACTTGAACCTAAGAGATGCCTTCTCTCCACCCCCCACCCTTGGGCTGCAACCTTGAAGGCAGTCCTGAGAAAGCTACAGGCTAGGATGTCCCTCCCCACCACAGCCTGTGGCTCTCCAAGGGACAGCTGGACCCGTCAGTGACTGCAGGGACTCCTCACAGCCTCCCTAAACTTATAAATTGTCCTTGGGGTTTGTGCTCAAATGTCACAAAAATGCCAGTTCCCATCCCTGGTTCTTAAGTCAGAAAAGCCACCTCATTATTCATAGTGTCTCTAATGAACTCAGAATATTCAAGAGGCTTGAACACATTCAAGTCTGCGATCAAACTTTTACAGATTGTGGAGGAGACTGAGGCCAGGGAAGGATGGAGAGAAGCACATCTCCAAACCCCATGTCACCGATGCCAGCCAAACTTCTGTTCATTTTTATGGAAATTTACTCCTGGTGGGGCTGGCAGTGCTCACCCTCAGAAATCACCTTGGCCCCTGTCCAGGCTATGAAGCCAGTGGATTCTTTAGGCCTCTGACAAATAGCTACAAGACAGGCCTCACTATTCCTGAACCTAAATCCCCAAGTCAATTTAGAATTTACCTGATAGACAGGATCTTCAACATCCTCTTCCAGAATTGTCTACAGCAGAGAGAGGGAAGGGAAGGTGAAAGCAGAGGACATAAAGGAAGAAATGTGAGGCTGTATTCAGAAGCTACAGGACAGTAGAAAAACTGGCTCTGGGAAGGATGGGCTAGCGGGTTATTGTGGCCGGAAATCAACCAGGAGAAAATCCAAACCTTGTAACTGTCCCCACCCCTACTGTCAACAATAGAAACAGCCTTTGGGGTTCTTAGGTTCACCTCCCCAGAATTCCTCCTCTGGATTCTAGTGTTCACTTTCTCTAGCAAGTTCACAATTTTAGAGATGAAGGGATCATTTCTAATGGTGTGCCTTCCATGCCTGTGACTTACATGGCACCTTCCATCTTTCTTTCTACTCGGCAGCAGAGAGAGTAGAAAACTGTCACCTGTCAGCTGCACACCTGTTTATTTTAAGCCCCAATCTTCTCCAGTGCCAGGATGATGTCACAGGTATACCTGATACACGGCTTGTTCACACTGCTTATCCTTTTGTGCCTTTTTTTCCAATTCTTCTCTTTGCTTCAATTCGTAAATAAGCTGAAAGAGATCTCTCAAGTCCAGAATAACAGGTTCAGCCTGGAGTAAAAGGTGGTAAAACACATTAATAAGGGAATGGTACTGAGCTGCTTCTTAGAGCAATTTTTGTTTTTGTTGGCTATAACCTGCAGCCCTTCCGGTTTCTATTAAACTGAAAGCATTCCATCTTTAATTAATTCTACCTTGTTTATATTGGTTTAGCAAATTGCATCTGGGCTAAAGTTCATTTCTTCAACTAATTATATTTGCAAATTCATAATAATCATAAGCATAAAAGACATTGCTTTTATTTATTACTAATTTCAAATACAATGAAATTAGGGTAGGCCTTATGCAAAACAGCTATTTGTTTTCTCTTATTTTCTTTTTAAATGAGGCTATGCACACAAGGAAACTTATTTGTATACTGTGCCTCCATCCAGTTTAATCAGGAAGGAAAATAATTAGTCATTAGGAAATATCCATTAGCAAAAACAACAACAGACTGGATGGGTCTGAACATGTCTCATGCTCCTCGCTCCGAGGCTGTTAACTTCTGGAGATGGCAATCAGAACCACAGCATCCTAGCTACCCACTGGGGTACACCTTCAAAGACCAGTGGCATGATAGTGTGACCACTACAGTGACAAGGCAGGGTGCTAGCTCTGGATGGGGACACTTACCGCCTGGGCTGTCTTGATAGCCACAAATCTGTGATTCCCCTCCTTCCCACAAACATATCCAAAGGCCCGATGATCTGTGATGTCCTTTGCAATGTAGGAGATTTCATGAACAGCATGATGATGCTGAAGGGCCTGTTGGAGACAAAAAGGAGAACATATTTCAGGGGACATTTCCTTCGAGCTGTTGATCAATAAGAGATGTGTTTCAGCTACGTGTGAACAGGCCCGAAGGGCTTTGGAAAAGCTGTTTCATCCAGATGGAAGGAAAAAGAGCCGTGCCTGCCCCTGAGAAAAAGAGGCTTCCCTCCATGGTCTTAGTGCCGTGACCAGGGAGATAAACAGGACTGTTCATATGCTGAATGAGCGTATGTGGTGGTGGCTGCCTTCAGCTTGCCAGAGCTGGTAGGTCTGATTTAGCCGCCGAGTAGCTTTTGCTAAATCTTTCTTTTTGACACCGCTCAGTCTAAGTTGGACTTGAACCTACTTACACACCCCGGCCTCTGATTGCCTTGGTGGGAGATACACAGGCACACTGAGAACCAGAGACCTGTATGGTTATGAAATTATCCCAACATATGGTGATGCAGAGTCTGGAAGAACAGATGCTTTTTGCTATTTTGTCCAAAGTCACATAACTCTACACGGTTTGCTCCCTCTGTCTCCTATGTTTTTCATCTGCTTTCCCCAATCTCTTTCCTCTTGCAAAGGCTATTCCAAATAGCATCACCTGTGTGCAATGGTCCATGAGAAAGGCATGCCTTTTCTCTCCCTTAAAGACGCAATTCCTCCCTCTTATGTTCCCATAGAACTTTAGCTTCCGGAGGTGCTGAAACACTTGTTGGATTCCACAGCACCCCGCTTCCCCAGACCTTCCTTCTCTGACATTCTTGCCCGATTCTTTGGCTGTCTTCTTCACCAAGCTCTGTCATCCTCAACTCTGTCATCTAGTCTATGCCACTGTGTCTGGTCCTTAGTCACTGAACTACAGTAAACTGGAGTTGCTGACCAGTAATTTGCAAGTCTTTTGAATTGACTTGCTGTTTACACTATCTCAGTTTCCACAAACAGCCATTCAGTTAGGTGGTGGTCATTTTTCTGTAGGTATGTAATGCAACCTTCATGTAACAGTTGCATTCATATTCATGCAAAAGCATATTAACATCTGGGCATTACAGGATATGCTTAAAGTCTTTATAAAGGATGTGCTTATTAAAATGAGTGTTAAGAACCTTACTGAGTCCATGGAGAGAGGAAAAATGTCACAAATGGACTCATAATTGTGAAAATGCTGGTAGGCATGAAGGAGGTATTCCCAAAAGTACTGTCCCGTCAACCAGGTTCCTTAGCCATCAGGACCTCACTGCACACAGCTAGCCTACCAGCGCAGTGATAGCTGGTGCTCCTGGCCATCACCTTAGTTCTAGCTCACGCCTTCAACACTTCTGTCTGGATTTTGACCTTATACATTATGTCTGCAGTGGAAGTTGCTGGCTCATGTTAACCTCCCAGAGTCTGATAATTTGCTACCCACATTGATGAATTGTGCTTTCTGCCCTTTCCTGGCTGCCCACTGCTGCTGGACATCATGGGTGGAGAGTGCTGTCACTGCCCAGCCATCCTATCCTCTCAAGCAGCCAGAAGACAACTATCATTCTAGTGGTCGACACCAAATTGGTGAGGAATGAAGCATCTGTTAGTAAAATAATCAGGACTCATTTATTTTTGTTTTATTAAGAGGACATATTTAGCTAACATAGGAAAACTGCTCAAAGAGCAGTAGCATTTCTGTGGTGCTAATGATGTAAAACTGATGAGAGTTATATTCACACAACATGGGGGCATTGATTTATAGGTTTTGTGAGCTAGATGCTGTGCAGCTGGAGAAGGTGGAAGACAAAGACGTTCTCCTCTCTTTCCCGAAAGTATTTCTCTCTGCATAACGTGGTGAATGTTATCCACGTCTCCTGTTAAATCCAAGTTTGACGACA
Organism: Condylura cristata; assembly: GCF_000260355.1. Classification (NCBI taxonomy): domain Eukaryota; kingdom Metazoa; phylum Chordata; class Mammalia; order Eulipotyphla; family Talpidae; genus Condylura; species Condylura cristata. Next base: position 32,054,207 of record NW_004567109.1, read on the forward strand.
GTACCTTATTGATTGCCAAGTGGAATATTGCTGGGAAATTAAACTGTGATTAGAAGTCTTCCTGGTGGAATTAGATTTCGAGATGATTGTGCAATGGTAAAGTATCACCTTACTATACAAGACAGCAGATGGAGATATTTTAATTTATCTGGGAATCCTCATTAAGTCTTTTAAAATCAAAACATTTTTAACGCCTGATGATACCTAATATTATTGCCGTACAACGTGTAGCTGTGTGTGAGTGCGTGCGCGCATGAAGTGTTTAAAGATATTTATAACATTATCTTTTCCCACAGTTAATTTTACAACATGTTAAAAAGCATTGCTGAGAGGGGCTCCATTCATTTGGAAATTAAGCATCAGTAGGGAACATGCCTCCCCTCTGTCCAACCTTAACCATGCACACATAACCCAGAGAGTTGGAGATACAAATCTATTAGGATCCTGCTAATCGCACTGTTCTATTATCATATTCATCTCAGTAAGTCAGAGGATCGTGCAAGTACTTGTTCATGAGCCTCAAAATTGTTCCAGGTCTTCTGCTAGATTTGACCAGCACAAGCAAAGATAGTAAGAGCCAGAGGAAATCTTAAATTTGCGTAGTTCAACCCTGAAAGGATTGAGGGTCAGAGAGAGTTCTGGCAGGATCAACACTTAACCCAGACTTCATTGTCCCAATTCAGGATGACAAAACATTGACAAGAAGAAACAAGATCATGTGGAATTGAGGACTCATTTCCTTAGATGCCTGGCTCCTGGCTCCATCAACAAAACCAAGCCACCTTCTGTCTCTCCCCCCCCCCCACCCCCCAACACAAGCTGGGATGGGGAAGGCTCGAGGGCAGAACTCAGCAATGAGGCAGAGCTGTGCTGTCCTGGATGCTGGCAGGTACCGGGAGGCAACAAAGAACACTGGGAAGGATGGGGAGTGAGAGGGTGAAGGAAAGGTGATTCTGGTTGCCCTTCATCTGAATTTCCTTTGCAAAACAGTTTTTGACCTGGAAAAATCTAACTCTGTATATAAAAACTCCCCATTGCTCTCTTCTTGACTCCCATCTGAACTGTTCCTTCACATTGTGGATGAAGGCTGTCACTGAAGAATTTCAAGGAGAATCCTAGTATCAGCCCCCTCCCTCCTGTCTGATCTGTCTCACAAAGGTGAACTGCTGGTAATTCAGGCTACAATCTGCAGCCTTCCCCATTTGGACCCTGCATTTCCCACCTCTGGCCACCTTTCATGTTTTCTCTGCTGATTCCTCACCCCCAGACCCAGGTTTCATCAACTGCACCATCACTCATTCCTTAGTAACAAGCCTAGCTCCGACATCGTCACACGCCCCCCCAAGGAAACTCCCCTGACTTCTCGGCTTCCTCTACTCATACTCCTTGTTGGTGGATCTCAATGCTCACCCATCTAGGCTGCTTTGCATTTAGTTTTAACATTTCACTCAGTATGCCATGCTATATGTAGTTATTGAGTGTCTGCCTCATGTATCTACCCAGATTACTAAAATATAGTCCAGACCTCAGGACCTTGCCATCTCATAAAATGCAGGCAAAGAAACTAACAATAACATACAATAGGTTTACAGACAAGGTTTATAGTAAATGTCAAGTATGCAGAGGGTGTAACATAGGCTCAGAGTAGGAATGGGGAAGGATATCGAGGTAGACTTGACAAAGGGACTGACCTTGAAAGGAGTCTCAAAGGACAGTGGGGAAGATCCAGAAAATCAAATGGAAAAGTCTCTAAGTCCCGAAAACAGGATAACTGGGGGCCAGTGCACATGTGTGTCCTCTCCACTCTGGGGATGTTAGCTCCTTGAGAGAAAGATTCAAATCTCACTCGCCTCAGTCTTACCTCAGTTCCTAACTCTGCTACTTTTGAACAATAGGTGATTAAAAAGCACTTGCGGAATTAAAGTAGATGACTAAACTCTCCCAATAACTACAGTCTGTGCTAGGTAGTTGCTCAATAAATGCTCAATGATTGAATCAGGTTAATTCACTACATTTCACATCGGATTCATTCTGTGAACACAGGGTTTCTTATCTGATCATCATTAAATCTTTTTTTCTTGCATTTCCATGAGCCATTTACCAATGTTTAAATGAAGTATCAAATAGTTTGGAGGGTTACCATCTGACAGAATAAATTACAGAGAAGACTTAATTTGTAGTATGGTTCAATACAGCCAATTAAATACAGTATGGATTAGAAAGTCATTTGCTGCAGACTTTACCATTAGCTTTTTTTTTGTAAAGAATAAATTCTACCCTATTTAGCTTTCATATTATTATATTGTGTGTGTATGTGTGTATTTGAGGGTATGAGCTTTCCCAAGGCAGTACTATTCACAGGAAAAATACTCACCAGGATTCAAGTGAGTTAAAATACTCATCAGGATTCAAAAAAACAAAACAAAAAAGAGATAAGCAGATAGACACAGCATAAAAATAGATCATGAAAAATACACTATTTCACACTACAGGCAATTACAGTAGTTAAAACCTCACAAGACAAAGGGAGGCCCGAGCTTATTATAAAGGCCTTTCTCTTTCTAACATATTTTTGGATGCGTTTGCTGCATCACAGTGCCAGCAAGGCTGGGAGGTAACCTCTGTCCCACTCCCCAGACACCCCATCATCAAATATAAAGTGAAGCAGGTCAGAGTGAATTCTTCCACGAGTTCCCATTTTGATATTTTCTAGAAGATTTGACTCAAGGATAAGACCAAATTTCCAAACATTCCTAGTGCTTAGCTAAAGAGGCAGATGATAATGGAGGATAATGGAAAAAAGACAGGGAGTCAGAGAGAATCCAGTTCAAATCTAAGCCCCATCATTTACCAGCAATGCAGCTTTGGACAAGTCACTACAACATTCTGAGTCTTATTTTTCTTCTTTTTATATAACACAAAGAGTGACATAGAAACCAAGGGTTATTAGAACTATTAATTCTTATAGAACATATTAGATAGAAAAGAGATGCCACGTTCCCCCCACCAGAATGGCAAAAATAAAAAATAAAAGATAATATCCAGTGTGGACAATGTGGGGAGACAGACAGTTTCCCCCATTACTGGTTTTCTATGGATAAATTGGGTACACTAATAGTGCCTCTTCCTGTGGTTCTGTTAGGAGGATCAGTGAGTTGTACATATAAAGAGCTTAGAACAGCAAAAGGCATTTATAAGGTCTGTGCAAATACTGGCCACTATATTTGTTATTTATGGGACTTTTCTGGCAGGTTGACTCTATGTTTCATAGCCTTAAAAAGACATATGTGAACTTTGACCCTATGATTCCTCTTATCATGATTCAAAGAACTATTAACAATATAAGATGTGGACAAAGACTTGGATATGGACAAAGACTTGGATCAGATACTCCCTACAATGCTCTTATAATAGTGCAAAAAAGGAAATGTCTAAAATGTTGAGCATTAACTGGTTGTAGAAACCACACTTAGCTATAAGATGAAATGATGTGCAGTAACCGAAAATCATCTTGGGAACATATGTAATGTTTGCTATGGAAATATATTCACAACATCCTGCTGAATTGGAAAAAAGGCTTATTACAAATAGTGTGTTTGATATAATCCCATTTTTAAAATTATGCATCCTGTATATATGTGTATAAATGTCTGGAAGCCAGCCTCAACGGCTCTATGGCTCTTTCCCTAGATTCTGTTTCCTTGGCTGTTAAATGAGAGGTTGGACTTGGCAAATACTCATGTCTTTTTCTACTCTAGACACGAGTGTAATTCCTTTTTAAATTTTATAACAAGACAACAACTATTAAAAAAAAAAAAAAAACAACCAAGCTTCCACCTAGGAGTTCTCTAAACATATGTTATAAACACAGCTCTGGAAAGATGTGAGTAAAGTCACCTAAAAATAGGCTGATGAACTACTAAACTAGCCGAGTGCATCCTCGACCTGTGATTCGGGTTTAAATCTGCTCTGTGAGGCAAAGTGGAGCCAGGTGTGCATAATCAATTAGTAATCATCAAAGTGGCAATGGGCAGATTAGGCTTAGAAGGGAAAGCCACCTTCAACTGGAAACTGGTGACACTGGAGTCCTAGCAAAGTCCCCTGTCACATGACCCAGACTTGTCTCCAGCACCATCATAGTCAGTGGTGGTAGGGACTGGTGGCTCTCCCCTTCAGTCACAGTCATTCCTGCAGTCCTTCAGTTCCAGGCTCTCAGAAGTTGTGTGTGTGTGCGTCTATTCTGTGCTAAATACTCAACTAATTTATTTATTCTGCTCTCTGATCCCCACTTCCAAAAAGAATGGAGCTTGATGGAAGGATCTGGATCTTAGCTTTGACGTCATGGGCAAGTCACCTGGTCTCACTGAGCCTGTTTCTTCTCTGTAAAATGGGAATGGTCCCTATAGGTATGAGAAGTGGGCCACTTAAAACATCTCTGATATATGATAGGTTCTTAATGCTTTGGATCGTTCCTGGGCAACAGAATTTGAGAGTCTCAGTTTGAGTGTATTAGAGTGTTGAACCACTAAGCATAGTTCTCTCAGGTGAGACCGTCCTTGGGGGAAACAGAGTAATTGTGTGTTTTGGACAAGGAAGAGGTGCAAGCAAGTCTTCTGGGAGTCAAGTGACCAGGGAAGGGAGAAAAACTGAGTGAGATCAAACTCTGAGCTCCTCTAAGAACATGGACGCTGCCATCCTAGGAAATGCAACCACATATTTTCAGTTATATCAACCAGTGGATTTCTTTTGCAGCTTATGTCTCTCTGAGGGAAGTTTGCAACCACAAGATTTCTGCACAATACAGGGATCATCATTTTCCCTAGCTTAGATAGGAGCAAACAGGTTTTGAAAGAAGTTACTCAGGGTTTTCCGCAAGACTTACTGGCAAGTGTATGCCTAACTTATTGCTAGCAGTCATTAATATTGGAATTGCAATTTTGAAATTGCTCTGGGTATAAGGAAGGATAAAGCAAATATATAAATACACTGTTATGAGAAAGCAAGATTTTCAGTGAAAGAAAATGAGTTACAAATGAAAAGTTTGGTTTGTAATTTTACATTTGAATCAGAAGTTATCAATATGAATTCCTGATTTCAAAACTATATTGGAGCACTGTTTGCAGTTAAGGTCTAGAAGTAATGAAATCCCCATAGCTATAAGCATACCTAATGTTGCTATTTACTCTCTAGCTCTCTGTTCATTTATTTACTGATCTCTTATCTATTTATCTAGAGAGGAAGAGAGTAAGAAAAAGAAAATATGGCCAAGGTTAAGTTTTAGAATTATTCTCTGAAATTTTCTTTTCAGTATTTTCATGATAACATACTGATGAAATAAATTTAATTCTTCACAGGCTTATTTCTCCACTTTCAAACCTCTCGCCCTATAAGAACAGGAGAATACAAGGCACTGAACACCTCACCGAACTTAAAGCAGGCTGCAGACAAAAGGTCTTCATGAAGTTCATCAGTGGCCTAACATCCGGGAGCATTTCAGGAAGCACAATGCTTAGGGTTCCAGCTGTTAGTTTCCTTTGTTCCTTCCTACATCCCTCATATAAGTGTAAACATCTGCCCCCAACATTTTTATTTTCAAACATGCTTCTTAAATATTTAAGTATAATATATAGCATATATAATATATAATAATATATAACAACTTCCACTTCTGAAACCTGTGGAAATAAATCCCAAACTTGGGAGGTTCTCCAGACACACACAGGATTCAGATCTTCTTATTTTCAAAGTATTGCAAAAAGGGTATGAGCATACCAACCAAGCACTCGACCTCATGATGGATCATAATCCTTTCAGACATTGCTTACCCCACAACCTTACACACAGTTTCCCCTACTTTTACTGCTTCACCAATGGACACTCAGCAGTTACTTCCACTACTGAGCAGCTCATCCTAGGAACCACTGTTGATTAAGGGGGGCCCTAAGTTGCTGCCAGGTCTGGTTGGCTCCCTACCCCCGGCAGCCTCCACAATACAGCCTCTTAAATACAGTTTTGAATGTCCATTAATTGCTTGTGTTTTCACTCTCCTAAAATCTCTTGTTTTTATTTCTGTTTCTTTCTGCATGAAGAATTCTAATAACCATTGTAGGTGTTTAGTGATATAACCAATGATTTCAACATTTTAGCTTATGGTATAAAATTACTGTAGCAAGTAGGTAAATAAGTGTGGATGAATGGAAATGAAACAGCATGTTTTGCCACAAGTCACTGCAGAAACGAGGTCATTATATGTAACGGGAAATTACTTTTTGTGTTGTAACCAGTCTGAAATTAACTTCTGCCTTGGCCGCATAGAACACTCGTATGTGGGATAGAAACTCAGAGAAAAGCCAATTGACTAAAATGCAGCTGGTGTGAAGAACATTGGTTAAAATGAGAAACTAGGAATCTAGGTCCTGGTGCCTTCATTTCTAAGGATATGAAGGACGGTGGAGAATGGATGAACAGTGGAGAGTGGGGGGCAGTGGCAAACAGGGGCTCTAAGATCCATTTTACTTAGACACATGGGTGCTGAGGAAACACATGGACTTGGATAGATAAGAGATCAGCATCTGGAATCCTGATCTACCTGTATTCCCTATGCCCCCTGGACAATCTACCTGCCTTTTCTGAACGTTAATGCTCTCCTATCCCTTCTTGAGACTGGGATGAGGACTAAATGAGATCAAGCTACTAAAATTTCTAGTGTCCTATCTGACACCTAGAGAGGCTTAATAGATGGCCGTTCTGGTCCAGAGCAAAATTCTGTTTTTCAAATTGTCACTATAGGTTGAATTGTTCCCTCTCAAGATTTATGGGCTGATGTCTGAAGCTTCAGGATGTCAGAATATGACCTTATTGGGAAATTGTGTCATTCTAGATGGAACAGGTTAAAAGTGGGTCGCACTAGAAGAGGGCGGGCCCCTCATTCAAGAGGGCATGTGTGCATATGAAAAAGGTGAAGTGGGTCACAGACCCAGGCCGGACCTTTGGGGGCACCCAGTCACAGGTTGGGGCAGCATGTTGAAAAGCCCAGGAATACCAGTGATTACCAGCAAACCACCAGAAACCAGGAGCGAGGCACTATAGAACTCCTCTCTCATGGACCTCAGAGGCTGAGTCTCTCGGTGAGAGCCAACAGATCTAAGTCAGTGCATTCCTATTGCTGATGCCACTCAGCTGGGGTAACTGGTGATGGCAGTTCCAGGAAGGGGATACGGTCACCAGCTTGCTTGGATCTGCAGATCCCTTCCCTTGAAGGCATCCCTAAGAGAACATAGTGGAGAATCAACTAAATCTTAGGTATCTAGTTCCAGCTCTGCTCCCTCAACGAGCCTTAATTTTCCCATCTGTAAAATGAGGGGGCAGGACTGGTCCCTGCTAGCTTTGCTCCACTTTCCAATGTACAATAGCACACCCTTTAGTAACTGTCAGAATTTGCTACTTAAGTCAGACACAGAGTGGAGTGGAGTGCCATGCAATTTATAGCTGTGTCTATCCAATTATTTCCCATTTAGTGCTGTGCAGCATTTCCCCAAATACACTGCCAAACCACCGAGATGGTGGGCCGAGCGCTCTACCGACCAGGATCAATTGTTTTCCTTTCACTAATTGGCCCCATGATTTGTTAGGCTGTTGCCTTAGAAAATGAACTGTCAGTAAAAGAAATTAGCACAAAGTTGCCTTGTTGCAAATGCATCCAGCACTGTTCCTGGACCACCTCCTTCAACTCACCTTAGTGTGTCTGAGGGTAGCAATGACATGAACTTAAGACACTCTAAACCTTGGCTCTTTCATTTTCAGGTTAAACATGAGAAGATTGAGGTGCAGGAGGCCTAAGCAACTTGTCCAATCAACGTGTGGTGAATTGTGAAGTTTAGGGCTGGTGCTAAAATTTGGTGTGATGGCAAAATCCAGGCCTATTTTACTCTATCAGGTTGTCTCCTTAAGGGCAGTAATGGTCAAATTCTGCCCGGCTCTTCTCTGTCTTCTCTGTTCACTTATTCCTTCACCCCCCCTCACTACTACCCCCCTCCTGGCATGCACCTCTATCTCTGTGCACTCAGCCACACCAGAAGGAGGGTAAAGGATTAGTCTCTCAGTGCTTCTGCACCCAGTCCCCTGAGCCTATGGCCCAGCTCTAAGTTGTCCCCACAACTGCATTCGGACTCTCCTGTGATTCAGAGGATGACACTAGAGTTGGCAAGATCCTTGCTGGTGAGGAGCCCAGTGTCTGGGGGAGACAAGGAGTCAGGTTCTATTGTTTAATGTTTTCAAAGAAACCCATTCCCTTTCCCCTAACACACAGCACAGTTTGTAATTATCCCTTCGTCTGCATGATTACCTGGTTAAGATCTGTCTCCTCTATTAGACTATAGAGACCAGGAAAGCAGTCCTTATGTCAGTTTCTGGCTCCCCATTGCATCTCCAGCACTGTACACAGTGTCTGATGCTTAGCAGGGACTCAGTAAGATTTGTTGAATGCATAAGTGAACACTGGACCAGTGCCATAATAAAGGTTAAAACAGGTTAGAGTGGAGAACTGAATTGGCTACTCGGAGAGGGTGTGAGCACAGGGTGGTAGGGATGAAGATCTCCCATCCAGAGGGATAACAAGAAGATGCAAAGTGATAAAATATAAAAGAACATGTCATAGATGGAATCTGCCATTGGTTGGGAGTATTTGAGCATAAAATGCTCGAAGGGAGTAAAAGAGTGAGAAGGCAGTCAGGGGTGGGCAGGGTACAGGGTTTCAAAGGCCAGGTTAAAAAACTGGTGTAAAGTTGCCAGCTCTTTTCTACTCCACTCTGCTGTTGCTCTCAGCAGTTAATGACCCTCCCAGTGGGCTGCAAAGTGGGGTCCCTCTCCAGCGAGAGAGGGAGCATATGTAGCACAGCCATGGCTGGCGAGAACACGGGTACCAAGGGGATGCACAGCTGAAACATCGGGGCAGGTGGCTCATAGTGAACAGAAGGTTACAAGTGCACCTGGGTCCTGCAGGTGAGGAGGGTCTGGTGCCCTGGCCAAGCTGCAGGTGCCCTGGGGCTGGTACCTTTCTGCCCTGGGCTGTGAAAGCCACAGACTTTCTAGTCTTGGGATAGCCCTGTAAAATATTTATGAGCTGAAAGTGGATCCTACCTTCCTCTAGACCCTGCTTCTCAGCCCAAGGCCCATGATCCATAGGACCTCATGCAAAGCTTTCTGAAGAACCTGAAGGGTGGTGGTGCTGGGGTGAATGCAGTGAGGGGGTGTGCTTCTGATTAATGGCTGCCCTGGTAGTTCTCGGAGATTGGGCATATCTTCCTATCTCCCAGCATAAGGTAATTTGTCACCTTCTGTGGAAGTCTACGAATAAACTGGTTCTGTATGTCAAACCCGAAGGTCTGGGTCACCCCTCAGCTCTGCTGCCCTCTTTTCTACTGTGACCTGCGGAAGCCATATAACTTGTACTGGTCTGGGTATCCCTTTATGAGAGGCTGTCTCAGAGGATCACCTCGAAGACTGCATGGGAAGCTGGGCAGGTAGCAGTGATGGCAAGGACCTGGGAGGACCGAAAGCACAGCTGCACCCTGGCACCGCCCTCTTCAGAGGGTAGCCCCAGGCCTCTGAGGGGCTGAAGGTTCTGCGGGCTGAGAACCTGACACGCATGTGGACCAGAGGCAGCTCGGCCTTCCTAGAGCACATGGTCTGCAGGACACAGCCGGGTACCTTGAGAACCACAGCAGGCAGTCGTGGGCTCTCATCGCAAGATGCTGAGAAATCATTGAGGGAACATGCAACAGGGGTAGTCATATCCTTGGAGGAGGTATTTGGAATGATACACAAAAGATGTGAGTGGAGCAAAGAACATTCAGAGGCATAGGCAGCACCATGTACAAATGTCAACGCAGAGCTGAGTGGCTGTGGGGAAGTCTGAGTGTTCAGGGGTGTTCATCTGTGGTCATCTGAATGGACACTTTCCCGACTCTCATAAATTATAGCAGAATGAGGTGAGGGCCAACATGTGATGCCATGTCATGCCACTTTGAGGATCTCATTGGGATTTCAGATGGCGACTGAGTCCCAGGGCTCCTGACGGCGTTTCATTTCCCTGTTGAGTTACCTGACCCCTGCCCCACTCAGTGCTTCTTGAGCTTCTCATCTCTGTGCTCAGAGCACTCACTATTCTGATGTACAGTGACCGATTACCTGTAACTTCTAGGTGTTCATTCATGAACATACACAGGGGCACCAGAGGTCTGTCCACATGGAAGAGTTGGTGCACACACCAGACATGGACAGCGGACAGTACCACTAGCAATGACTCTCCCTCCCCAAACTCCAGCTGGGCTCCTCTGTACCCCCTTCTCTAATTGGCCTTAGCCTGGACCTATAAAGATTTAAACATACACTAACATGGTTCTAACAGTGTGAGGCCACGCCCCTTAGGGTGACCCTAGCCTGTTACAGTGCCTGTCTGAGAAAACACATGGCTCCCAAAGAAATCCTTTGTTCCAGCCACCCCCTGTCTCCAGTGCCTGTTGTGGGTAGGAGCCTAAGCTTGGGTAAGCATCAGTTGGCAAATCCAGCTGGTTTGTACATGGATCAACCCCTTTCGTGTTTTAGTAATTTCTCACTTCCCTGCCTCTATATAGTCCTGGCTATGCCTGCCCCCCATTCTCCCATTAAAACCCCCAGCCACCTCTGCGCCAGTCAGCATGGAGCTCAACTCTTTCGGCTACTGTCAGTAGTTCTCAAAATTTGCTTCCACCACTTTAATGCTCGGTTGCGCTCATTGCAGCTATGGGTGATAATCATCCCACCTACAGCATGAGGCCTAAGTGTACTGGACATGCTGTCTTGTGTGTTAGGTCCAGGGAACTGCAGCATCCGGCCAGGGCCAGGGGAGAGTGGCACAGTGGTTAGGAGCACAAGCTCAGGAGCCAGAAGGCGGAGCCTGGGCTCTCTAGTCACACAGTGATCCAAGTGCTTAAACCCTTTTTGTGGTTTTGCTGTCTCAGTTGGGAGATGGGCATGGCTGTCTCCACATGAGAGCTGTTAGGGGAACTAGACAAATGAGCGCACGCACCATCTTAGCCTGCTGCCCAAGCACGGTAAGATCATGTTATTTCAATGGAAATTCTGTTTATGGAAAATATATGCCCTTACCTAGCACATAGCCTGGTGCATAGTCAACACTTAGCAAATGTTTACTGAGCACATGAGTCGACGTTAGAGATGCTTTTCCCGGCTCTGTCACTCACTCCCACACACTTTTCAGCCTTGTGCCAGAAATACGCTGTGGCCGCTGGTTTGTGACTGTACGGGAGCATCTGCGTCACCCTCCCTGCACTCACACATGGCCTGTCAGTTGTCACTCTAACATGCACAGTGGGCAAGGCTGGGTGGGAGAACCTGTGACTCTCAGCAGACACCCAGCGGGGACCTCTGGGCAGTCTTGGCTGGAAGAAATCCTTGCAGCTCTGGACTCAACTGAGCAGAAGCAAACTTGGCTTTAGACTGCTATATCCCATTCTTCCTTTGTGTATCAGAATGCAACGGGAGGACAAAGTGATAGGAGTTGTCAAGTTTTGAAATGAATAATAAGATGTCTTCAGAGTAAGGCATATAAAAGAGGAGCTAAAAATATAGCTGGCTCCAAGAGCATCTGGGAAGCAGAAGGATTAGTGAGGCGCCTTTAATTGCAGAACAAAGACCCCTGCTGAAGGGAATGTTTTCCTCACCAGTTGCACCTGTATGCAGGTAAGCAATAGGATGAACATGCCAAGTGTTCTCGATGGTAAGTTGAGGACTTTGCTTAGCCCAGAGAAAATATATAACCTCCCCAAATTTACATCTACTAAGGAGCAGATCTGAAATTAGCACCCGTGAGGACTCGGTCCAAGTGCTTTCTCTATCATTTTGATAGACGTGATAAGCACAGAGGTAAAGATTATGGACCCAGGAACCAGGCAACCTGGGTTCCAGCCCTAACTTTGGCACAGCACTAGGTATGTGTCCTAGTGTCCTTGGATCACAGTGTCCTCTGCTAGCGCATTGCAGAATGACTCACCACTGCACCTGCCTCGTGGAGAGGTGCTGCTCAACAGGCAACAGTACTCACTCTCCTCCAACAGTGACCCACATCTCATAAATAATATGTAACAATGGGAGGAATTTATTTGCTTTGATTTTTTCCCCCCAATATGCACTTTGCATTGTAGAACTCTGCTGTTGAGATGAATCTGAAGCAGGCCAATGCCACCCAGTTGGGAAGTGGAGGAGTTAAGATTTGAACACAGGCCTGTCTGAATCTTTCAGGTGAATATTGAGATTCTGCTTGCATGCCTCTCTTTGTCAATCAGACACAGAAGATGATCCTGACTTTGTCTTTTTATCCAGGCCTAGGAAGAAGGAAGTAAGCCTCTTGGGGCTCTCATACTGCCATAAGGACACAGTCTTTGGGAACCGGGCTCTCACCATTGTGTATATGTATTCGATCGTTGAACACAATTACTCACTGAATACCTACTAGGTTTCAAGGATGCCAGAGGCCCCTAGCGAGGCTTGCTGAATGAATAACTGTGGCGTTGAGTTCAAAGTCTGTCAAGGACCCGTGCATGAGCATAAAAATATGGTGTGCTGGGCGCCCTGCCCAGACCCATCAGGTGAGAGGGGACCCATCAGAGATGGTCAGATCTACGTACCTGTATTCTGAGGATAAAGAAAGCATTTAGAAACCTTCCTATTTAGCTTCCTGTCCTTAAAAGAAATAAAAATTAAATCCAAAAGCCTCCCTTTCCCAGAAATAATACAAAGTATTCCATTTCTTGTTCAGGAAGGAAGTGACTGGAATTGGGCAGAGGTAAGGGTTATTCATGCCACTCTCATAGGAGGTGTAGGGGAAACTGGTTAAAGAGCTAGTGAGACAGGGGAAAGAGACAGGTAGAGCTGGGCTCACACAGCAATTCTACTCTTATATTGCATGTGCTTGCCAGTCTGGATCAGTCAGGCCTAGGATCTGGGACAGGTTGCAAGGACAGCTTGGACCCGGTTCACCAGTCCATCCCTGAAGCTGCTAAATAGCAGCACAAAGTGCTGCTCAGTTTAGACAGAGGAAGACTGATTTCCCCCTTTGAAGGATGGAGGCGCTAAAGTCTCAGAGCTAGAGACCTGCAGAGAGGTGAGTGGTGTTCTTTGGGTTGGAAGGTATTGTCCTCTGTTGGTTCTGTGCCTTCTTGGTACCAAAAGCTACATATATCACCCTGAAGCAATGATTCAAATGCTCATTGAGCCCAATTCCAGAGTCATGCCTGGGATCCAGGCCTTCAGAAGCCTTTGTGCCAGCACAGAGCAAGCCTGCTAACCTAATCTGCAATGTGAGAACTGGTGTCAGCTTCTACAAAATAGAGGTGTTGGAACACTTTCCTTGGGAGTGACTCAGGAAAAGAGGGCTGATGCCTATACATTATTGGGTTCATAAGAAGCTTCCAATAAGTGACGTTAGTCAATGAATCTCAGTCTTCCAATAATCAATTACCACCCTGGCTTATGATTTCACTCTGTGGTTCCTGCATTTCCTGGTTTGTAAGATAGGGACAATGACTCACACATCACAAGATGTGCATGAAATGAGAGACCTCTGCAAGCGGTTAGAAGATGACCCTGAATATCTGGTGGGCTCAAGGGTCAAGAATCTAGGAGCTGACATCTTCCAAATTTTAATTTTCATTTTACATTTCCTTCTTAACTGAATGTAGTTTCTTTCACTTGTTCATTAATTTTCCACCCTTCAATAATATCGAGTCCTACTATCAGCAAGGCAAACAGCAAGGAAGCTTGCTGTCTGTCCTTTTACCCAGCTACTTCCCAAGGCAGGGTCAGAGTCCTCCCGCAGTTTGCAATCTTACAGCATTCTCCCTTCTGCAGTAGCCTGAGCAGTTCTAGCACAAAATGCTAACATCTTTGTTCCTCTTTCACATGGAGATTTGGTTCCTAGCTACACTTTCTCAGTTGCATATCTGCAAATGTCAGAGGGCATCAAGTCAGGGTAGTTACAAGTGGGCTGAGAGGGAATGCAGTCCTGCTAGAATTGGCCTCCCCCACCTCTAAATTATCATTGCATTTTCCCTTCTTTAGAATGAGCAGGCTTTCAGTTTTGATCTATCCTGTGGGTATATCTGCTTCTACAATTATTTTGTAACGGGTATATCCTGTGGGTAGATCTCCTTCATCATCTCCTGCAGGACTCTCTGAGTCCAGCCCTGTCACTCTCCCTGGATCCCACCAGGAACAGTGAGAAAATTCCCAGGAGGCCAGGCTGGATGGGAGCCAGCGGATAAGGGTTGTGGATTTGGTTTCTCCGAAGCCACTCATGGCAAATGTGTCTGTCCCTGACCTTGTCCTACTGCATAGACAAATCCCTCCCCTAGCCTGGCTTGTCCTGAGTTGTGCTCTGCCCCCTCACTTGCTCTTATTTTCCCCATTTTTCACCTATCAACGACTTCCTGTAAAGATGCTTTCTTTGACTACTGCTTTCCAGAAGTGACCTATTATTCCCCACCTACTAAACTTTCTGCCCTCTTCACTCTGGGTTGACTGATTCAGCTCTGAGAGGACTCTTGTGCCATGCGTGAATTTAGCCTGGATATGTCAGCAAAGATCTGGGACAAGATTCTACTAGAGCTGAGAGAAGTCATCACTAGCTTCCCATGGCTACTTACAGTGGGTGGGGCAGACTGCTTTTACGAGTATCTTGTAGATTTGATCTTCTCCCTTGTTACATCAGAGAGATGTACTGTCTTCCAACATTGGCAATATGGACTGAGGGTAAGTGAGGTGTGGCCACTTTCCCTTGCCTCAGAGACATGGAGGAAGCCTCTCTCCAGCCCCATGTTGCAGGACCGAGTGGCTCTGCATCATTATCATCCATCTCCTGACTGGATTTGGTAGGGAATTCAACACTATGTGAGTCTCATTTGCTCTTTAGATTGGGGGGAGGAGGGAGAATTTATGGGATCATATTAATAAATTGTCCACCTTGATGACAGGCTCAACACAGAGACTCAACATATTACAGTTGAAGGAGGACATTTTATTCTGGATGGAAACAGACGTGAATAGATATATGGAGGCTGACTCAGAGGAAAGAACTCTGGGGTGTGAAGGGCGGATGGAGGGTTATAACAGTGGAAGGACTCAGCTTAAAAACAAATATATAAAAGAGGCTTCCAACACTAGGATGTGAATTTGGGACTAGATATATCAGGAGCAATCTTCTAAAGTAATTTGTGAAATAAATGAAATCAAAGCTCTCATAAAAATCCCTGCAAATACAGGGAGGGAGAATGCCTTCCTCCAAAAGTTTAGCAGTGATAATGACAACAAAAATAAAGATGAAAATGATGGTAATTGTACCAATAATAGCTGATACTGGTATATGAGTGTTTTCTTCTTGCCAATCACCATGCTAAGAATGCTTATGCTTTATCTCACCTGAACCTCATAGTCAGCCAACGGGTCTTATTAATATACCTCCTGTTAATTGGTGAAGAAATTAAAGCAGGGACAGCATTGCTTTGCCCCAAATCAGCCAGATGAAAAAGTACTGGTGTTGGGATTCACACCCAGCCCTTTCAAACCCTAGAACCTGTGGTCTTCTGAATTTACAACACATGCCAATTTCCTATTTCAATCTCTTTGCTTAAACTTACTGCTCGTTTGTTCCTGGCTCTTCTCAGCATACTGCTTTGCGAAATGCCTAAAATAAAAACACACGCATCCCATAATAGATCCCTCCACCGCAAGAGATAAATTTAAACTACCCATTTCAAGCAAAGGAGCTTAAGGAAAAATTAAATCCAACAAAAGCAGAATCGAGGGTACCAGCAATACCTGACATAAAATTAAGCCTGATGTTTCCGTTCTATGTAGATCCTGAGAGCTTCACTATGTTTCCTCATGACTGGAATCTCCTGAGCCCTGGCAAACCCAGTTCCTGGGGCATCTTCTTGGCTAATCCTTCACAGGAACCTGCCCTGACCAGCTAAGCTCAAGTCTCCCTTCTGTAGGTTTGTGGGCTTCACAATATTTATCACGCTAAAATTAATTTGCTCATGTATTGGTATCTCTATTTATTGTTTTATCTTTCTTGCTTACTACTGTATCCCTGGTGTCAGGCATATAGTTGATTAATAAACATTTGTCAAACAAATAAATACTACACCTATTCATTCACCAAACTCAGTTTAAAGCTTCCCAAAGATGACATTCATGTCCTTCACACTCTCCTTACCTATCACAGCCCTTAGCACACTGGACCATCTTTATAAACTTTTCTTGTCTGTTTCTCTAGCTAGATCCTGTTTTTCAAAGGATAGGTGTATGAGTCTGATTAATTATACCTATTGGCAATGAGTGTATGTTGGAAGGAAGTTTGTTGAATACATGGGCTAATGAAAACATGAAAGAATGATGAATAAAGGAAGTAATGAATGCATGAACAATGATTTTTTTCAAGTGTGCAACTTAAAATGTATAAAAATTACCTATTATTTTGTATTCTCTAAGACCTACAACTTAATACTGAGATAGACTAGGCTAACTATGAAACAATAGCTTGTCACAACAAAAGTTCATCTTGTATTTAATATAAATGTCCAGAATGAGTTGGCAGGGCTCTGAGGCAGTCACACTGGGCCCAGGGTAATAGATGCTTCCACATAACAACCCATGACCTGATAGTTATTAAGGCAGGAGAAAAAGGAGCTGGATGGTTGTATGTGATGTTTGTGAGTTTGACCTAGTAGCAATACATGTTATTTGACTCCAAAGCCAAAGTCAATGGTTACTTATTGTGGGAGCTGGAGATGTGGTGGAGTCGTGGCCATGAGTGGACAACAAGAGTCTTCGTGGCCATGAGTAGACAACAAGGATCCCTTTCATACCTGGAGGTCACCAACCTTATAAAAACTCTTACATACTCCAAATTTTGAGAAAAGTCATCCAAACCATTATTAGTTCATCACTGTCTAACTCTTACTTATCAAAAACATGGTTAGTTACTAACTAGAGCTTTTTTCTTAAAGAAACTGTAGTGTATGAATCCATGGAGTTCATATAATTCCAACCAAGGTAGGAAAAATACTCCATTTTGATGGTTCTTTCCAACTTTATTAAAGTTAAATAAAACTCTTTTAGAAATAATAGCTTACTTTTACTTACTATTTGAGGTTGGCCTTGGATGATGTGCTGTTGAAAAAACACAACTTTTAATTCCCCCCCCAACTTAATTATTAATAGGTTGCTGTTGGTTGGCAGGATGCCTTAACTATAATGTGAATAGTCAATTAGCACTTACTTTGTATATTATCTGTACCATAGTTTGCATTCTTATTAGCTAGAGAAAATACAATGCTATTAAGAAAATCAAAAGGGAGGTATTTACAGTACTATATTGTATTTCTCAAGACCATACATTTACATTGGCTATTTACAAGAAAATCTCAGAATAGGTGGGTCCCTGCAGTCAAAACTGCAAGGTCTGCTGTACTTGGTGCTATTGTGGTGGCTTTTAAACTTATACAACATCTAGTCTTCACAACAATCTACAAGATAATATAGTAATTACAATTTTAAAAAGAAAAACTAAAGCTCTGAAGGATCAAGGTTCTTGAATTAAGGTCCATCTAAAAGGGAGGCGCTGGGTGACCTCTGGAGGGCAGAGGAAATGAATTGCTAAGACAGATCCTTTCTGTGTCCCTGTGACCCCTAACATCCTGTGAAAACATTTTATAGGCCACAGTAGGGGAAGAAAAGATCAAATTGTTTGACATAAAAGTCTCTGAGATACCATGCATAATAGAGTATGGCTTTTTCCTTGTTTAAAGATGTGAGAAGAAAATTGTAGGATTACACCATAAGGACTGATGTTCTCTCAGACTGTGAGCAATCATGAGGTCTTCAAGAAAGGCATAATCAACCAGTCTTAGACTGAAACACTAATGATATCTAATGTAAACTGCCTGGGGAATTATATACTTTGGTATATTGTATACCAAAAGCACACATTCTAAAATTCCACTTTGTGAAGTTCTAACCAGTTTACTGGTTTTCACCAGTCCATGTGGTAAAATTATTTAAGACTAAACATTCTTTCACAGGAGAATCAGACCTCATCACTTCTTCACCTCTGCTCTTAGTTGCATGAACTGGGTACTGACTTCATTTCAGTTCAGAATTCTCTGCCCATTTGGTTGAGGAAGCTCAATGGTGATGATTAAATTCACTTTTTAATAATGGACTCATAGGTCCATCCATCCACTTTATATTCAAGTGATAAATATTCACTGTGGGTTTCAAAGAGGGCCAGCCATGTCTAGGTGGTTACAGAGATGAACCAAAACAGTCTTGTCAGGCCTGTGGTCACAACACATGTAAGATGTAGTGCTTACTGTCTCTAAGTCTCAGTTTCATCATCTGTAAGCTGCAGTTGACAGACATACTGAAGGATTAGAAGAGATGAGGTATATGTTTCTTAGCAGGATGTCTGAAAAAAGTACTTATTAGATGTCAGGTGCTATTATTAGTAATAACAGTAGCTGTAGGGATGATAGTGATCAGCTCAGGTCTCAGAATGTACTCAATGGATGGTTGAATGATAAATAAAATGTTAATAGAGTAGGCTGCATAACATAGAGGTAGTGTCTCATAATAAATTCATCTATCAACACATATTTAATCTTTTCTATTGGGGTTCTGGAATAGGTAGAATTAGGGGGAAACCCGAAGATAAGTAAGATCCTCAAATAGCCGATGGTCTAAAGTGGAAAGAGGGTTAGAAAAAGCTAAGACAACCAACAAACAAATGCTGATGCACTTTATATGCATGACTTGGCACATATATAATTGTCACCAGCTATTGTACACAGTAAGCTAGTAGGAAGGGGACTTCCTCGTGGGATGGAGTGGGTGCCTAAGATAACATGAGAAGTTGGATGGGGAAGAGCTTTGAAGCCAGTTCTGCATTTGAATCGATGATAAAGGGAAAGCAGGTGCGATTCCAGACAGAGGATTATGAAAAAAATACGGCCAATTGCATCGTTCTTGAAAGTGGGTGTGAGAAGGAATGGGACTTGCTGGGTGAACTACAAGGGTTGTCCAGATGGTAGTGGATGCTCGAGTAGATCATCCAAGACTTTGAATGCCTGATTGAGTTTTAAACCACTACTCACAAGCAATACAGGGGCAGAATTGTAAGCTGGGGAGTCAGATCATCTAGGTCCAGACCCCAGCACCACCATGATTAGCTACAGGAGCTTGGCATGCTGTTTGACTTTTCAGGACCTCAATCTCCTTGTTTGTGAAACGAAGATACAATACAATCATCTACTGATCAAGTTATGGTGAAAGTAGAGTAAATTAGTGAATATATGTAACTAGTTCGAATGTAAGTGTCAAGTGCTACATTATTATTTTTCAGATACTGGCATGCATCCAAAGAGATGCTCCCCAACAAAATCAGACACCTAGCTGTATTGTTTGTTCATTTATCCTCCTATTTGTTTAGCAGCTCTGATTGAGTGCTTTGTCTAGGTACTGAGAATTATGGAGAAAATACATGACAGCCTCCATCCTCACTGCTCGGACACACAAATGATGATATTGGACATGGAAACAGCCCTAAAAGAGGCACTATATTACAATGAATCTAAGGTACAGACTGCCAAACAGATCCTGACTGCAGGTGTTAAAATGTGAGAAAAGGTACATCTCAAAATCATTGTTATAGAGATCATACATTATATACAGTATGACTCAGAACAGAATGGGAAAGCAGGGTCTTTAGAGGGCAGGCATACTTGGGAAATGAAACCCATGGGGAGGAATGTTAGGACACAGGCCCGGAGGAAAGAGAGAAGTTAGATCAAGAATACTAGTAATATTAAAGATTTTTCAGTCTTTACCTTATGCCAAGTCCTGTTTAAGAACATTAATCTTTCTAACTTCCATATGAGGGAAATATTATTAGCTCCATTTCCAGAGTTGTGGGGTTGAGGCAGAGTTTCAACCTGTCACAGGGTCTTCATCTCTCTTCATCATGCCAACCTCATTTTACCCTGGCATGGTGCCAGAGAATTTGACTTCTACTTGGGTACTTAAATATTGCTGCCAAGTCACACCTAAGCACAAGTGATGTCCACAGAGGACTTAGAACCCACAGTCAACCCCTTCTGAATTGCTTTTGTAGACTGACTTTCTAGAGACTATCCCTCTTTAGTGGTGTAATTACTTTGGTATTTGAAAACCAGTAGCAAATTAAGGGAGCTGCATAATCAACTGTTACATTAATTAGTCACCCTTTGTTGAAAGGCAAACATCCTGTTAAATGTGTGAGTTAATAATGACTTCTGCATCAATTCTCAGTTTTGTACATTCGCAAAGGCTCAACTTCAGTCCCTGATGTGCAAACCTCTTTGTCTCTCCAGATAGCTATCTGAACCAAGTCCAATCATCTCCGGGCAGCCTCAAGTTCCAACAAAGAAGAGGCCTAGATTCTGGCAGAGCCATTGAAATACAAAGGAAGCTATAGATTCAGATAAGAGCGCACGCTGTGGATTTTAGCTATGCTGTTTATTCACCCATCCACCCATTCATCTTCCACCCTCACGCATTGATTGGTCATCTACTCTACACCAATCACTGTACTGGGCGCTCGACATGTGGAGATGAGAATAATAGCTGAGCATTCAATAAGCTACTTCCATGTGTCAGACAACATCCTAGGGCTCTATGTTATTAATCCCCATGACAACTTTATGAGATAGGCAACTGAGGCAAAGGAAAGTTACGAACCTATGCAAACCCACTTAATTTGCTGGTGGAGTTGAGATTTGAATCCAGGCTATCTGGCTCCAGAATCAGTATTTTTAATCACTATGTAACACAGTCTATTATTGCAGAGATCGGCACGAAAGAGCCCCCATTCTCCTTGAGTTCCCCATCTACTGAAGCAGTAGCTATGTAATCAATCAAATGCCAATGCCGTGTTATCTTTGTAGTGAGGGTGACAGAAGATGTTTACAGAAAACGTGGTCAGAGGTTTTTTTCCCCCTTCAAGAATATTTGTCTACTTCTCCTTCTTCAATAATTGTTACCCACATTGGTGAGAGCAGGTCCCCAGCCACAAGATTCTCAAACAAAGCTCCAATGCTGTTAAGATGGCTTGAGATAAGCTTAATCTCTTAAGAAGGGCTACAGTCACTATCCTGCGGGGATGTTTTAAGGATATTATACTGAAGCAGGCTCCACTGCCGTCTTCATTATATTAATGCAGTGTAATGGTTCCATTCTGTAAATAGTGTTTGGAATTGACTGACATGATACCAAATTTGCACTTGCATGCATAATTCTAGTATTTTATTATTAAACTGAATTCACAGATTGAGCGCCAGGATTTAAAACAAACAAAAATCTATAATTACAGCACATGCAATATTCTCATTGCCAGTGCCTGTTCAACTATTTTCATCGAGAAGGCTTTTATTCTCCTCTCTTTTCAGAGTTTCTCAAGCTTCTAGTAGAGGCCGATGACACAAAGTATACGATACTGGGAAGTTGCAACAAAGTTCAGGGGTTTCTTTCCCCTATTTTAAATGGGGAAAAAATGCTTACCATCTTCTCAATAGTTCATTTATTCATCTAAAGGGATTTCTACCTGCATATTCACATGTATTCAGAGGCCAGGCTGTGCTGGGTCCTCCTGGAAATTAGCTCAGTAGCTTGCAGTCTTTCACCAGGCCCAAGGTTGCACCAATGAAGAAGCTGACAATGACCAAGGTCTAGAAGTGAGTAAGGCAGCTCTCTCCTCAACAGGGTGGGCCCAAGCAGGATGGCAGTCAATGCAATTATTCCTGAGTCTCAGAAGCCCACCAACCCAGACTTCCAGAGAAAATGGATGAGATGGGGCTATTTTTAGTTGTTCTTCAGGCTCTGCCTAATAAGGAATCCCTGGGTTTGCACAGCTGGGTGTTAACATTACCTAGTAAATGAGATGAGACACTGAAAGGAAAGAAGGATTAGCTGGAGGGATGATGGTGGGAAAAAGCAAAATGCAGAGACTCTAGGAGGAAGGGCTCATGGTGGAGGAGGGCATCTGGAAGGGTTTGTGATTCCCTCCCTCTCAGTGGCTGAGTCTTCAGTCCAACACTCCTGAGGCAGGGTAATCCAGATGAATGCAGGCCCCACCGTCCGTCCATAGATGGGGGGCTGATCACAAAAAGTGCACTTTCCCCCAAATCCCAGGCAAGTCACTTAACTGCACTGAGCTTTGTTTTTCTCATTTTACAAATAGGGTTAGTTTGCCTTGTGGATGTGAGGATTCAGTGAGCTCACCCTTTGCAAAATACTTAAAACAGGCAGTAGCGTAGATGAGCTGTATATTCTACGGTGTGGCAAAAACGTTCTAATCAAGAGGAAGAGTGGCAAAGGCCTGGAAGAATTCAGAGGAACTAGAGGAAGGCAGGGCGTGCTGGGGAGGAGTGTGCAGGGACAGGGTGACACAGGGACTGGGAAAGTTGTTGGGGGATCCAGTACCTCCATGCCCAATTCAAGTGCTTTGATCTTTAGCAGAAGGGCAAATGATACAACAAGAGGGTTTTCAAGCAGAAGGGAAATATACTCCAGGTAAATTTTAGAGATTGTTGAGGCTTGATTTTGCAGAATGGATTGAGATAGGACCAGAGAGCTGCAGAGACATATAGTCAGAGGCCCTTGCAGCAGACCAGGTGAGATGATGCAGCTGGGTTCTTGGGGGGGAGGAGGGAGGGGGAGAGGGGAAAGGGGAAAATGGGGGGGGTGAGTAAGGATAAGGGGGCAGGCCTTAGAGCTAGGTGAGCAGCGAATCCAACAAGATTTATCTTGGTTAGCCCTGCAGCATGAGTGTCTGGTTTGTGAAAACAGATGAATGGTAAGCCAAAGACAAGGAACCCTGAGGGCTAGCTGGTCTCTCACCTCACAGACAAAAGGAGACTGCTCTGTTTTTGTACTTGTCACAGATGAGTAGCAGTTTACAGAGCAGTTCCAGTTTGTAGACCATAAAATACATGTCAGAACATTGTTGGCTTCTCAATGAGAAGGACACATTCCTAGCCCCCCATGAAATCGTGTATAGTCTGGAACTCTTTTTTTCCCCCATACATAATGTCTGCAATAAAAATTTATAAATGAGGCGCAGCAAGAGATTAACAATGAAGAACAACAAAACAGAAAAAAAACGGTAACAGTATACTTTTAATGTGTTTTGGTTACCTGAGTGTGATTTCTTTCAAAATATCTTATTGTGTATAAGACTACAGTTGATCGTGGGCAACTGGAACCTTGAACGTGGCGTCTACTGTAGTTTAGAAACTTTAATGACTGTGTTCATGGATATTCCTGGATGTGCCAGTGCCCCTATCTCTCAAGGGAGGTGGAGAGGAGTCTGGGGTCTGTGGAACTCTCTTGGGGAGGAACACATGGCATAAAGCCTGCATTGTGGGACTATGTCTTGGTCTTCTACAGATGGGAAGAGAAAATAAATGGTCTCTCACCACAACAGGTTAAGGAAGAACAACACTGTAATCTATAACTGACAATTTCAATTCTTTTCCAATTAACTTTTGCTGATTTTAACACTAAAGTGAGTTGACATAAAGGGAAGGTGATCTGGGAATTAGGGCAGGGAATTAAACTGGCTTCAGTCATTGCTATCTGAATCAATGACTTGTAGGTGAGGAGAGCAGTATATTTCAAAGGAGCTGAATATTTCAGTCATAAACATTAGAGGAAAAGATGAAATAAGAAGAAGGGTGCTGGTGGGTGGCCAGAACCTCAAGTACTGACAGGATGGGGGGCTGGATATAGCGGAAAGAGGGCAACCTGGAATTTAGTTTCCCTGGTTGAGATTCAGGTTCTCAAACAGGAGAAGAGGACTAAGATTCAGAGCAGTGAACAAATGTTCTAGAAAAGGCGGAAGAGTGCTGACAAATGGGCTGGATGTCCTTGTTGGGCATTGTGAGATTTAGATGAAGCAGGCTTAGGTTTGATTCCTAATGCTTCTGTTTGACTGGTGTAGAAGGAAGAGCTTGAGTGTAGAGCTGGAACTCAGTCTGTGGGCTGCCTCTGGGGGCGGCACGCCAGAGCACCCCTTCACTGCCTACCCTCAAACGTCCTTCCTTGATGCCTGAGTCCCAGGTCTGACTCTAGGTCAAGCAGACTCTTGCAGTAATTACCAACATCTGGGTACACCTGCAAGTGAACACAGCTATGCAGAGTTGAAAGGGAAACATCAGGGGTGGGAGAGCCTAGTCCAACTCATCAGTTTGGTCAGGCCAGCAACAGATCTGGGGACTTGGTAGGAAAATCTGGATGTTTCACAAATCCCCCTCCCCCCTTCCTACCCAGTATACAACAAACACCCTAATTGATGCAAATACCTCAGTGGCAAGAACATGCTGGGAATGAGGGGTGGGGTGGCATGGATTAATTGGACCCTGGGGCGAATGAGGGGGGAAAATGCATTTTTCAAAAAGCAAACCTCAAAGAGCCTGGAAAAGAACAAAGCCCTTTCAAGTGCTTCTTGGTGTATACTTTCCCCCCCATCCCCCTGTTGTTTGCTGCTCCAGGGAGAGGTGGGAGCAGCTAGGTCCCCCTCAGTAGGTGCCTGTCACATTGTGTTATTACAATTCTATATTTCAATTAAAGCAATGTAGCCAATTTAAAAGTTCCACGGTATGCCACTGTCGATGCAGAGATCTAAGGATTCAACTCACACATTTTAATACCCTACTTTTTTTTCCCTTCTCATTTTCATGTAAATCAGGTTGAACACTGTCTTTTTTCTTCTTCCTCTAATCTAACCCTCAGAATACAACGCCAATTAAACAGTCTGCAAAGACAGCCTCCACCACCCAGTGTGATTTCACTGTGCCACTTTGATATTTCTCAAAGTTTTCTTTCCTTTCCCTTTTCTATGTTCATCTTCTAATTTTTTGAGTGATGTGCTTTCCTCCCAGGACATTCATGGGATCTGAAGCCAAGCAGTCTTCAAATCCCCATGTTCCTGTCAAGATTGGTTTTGGGAGGAAGAACACAAGTATGGAAATGGAAGCTCAGAGTCTGAACCCCTGTTTAGGCGCTCCCCAAGTCTGGTGCCTTCAGGCCGATGTAGTGCTGGTTTACAATACTGTACATGTTTTAGTAGTCTAGGCAGAACTCTGAAGCTTCAGCATCCTAATCTGTCAAGTGCAAAGACTAGAAAAGCCCAAGAAAGGGCTCAGTCCCCATCAGTGTGAAACAGGGTTAACCTTTTCTTAAACAGAAATGGCCTATTTATTTTTTGACTTTTTTATTCATCTTTAAATTGCATTCTTTATTGAGGTAACAGTTTACAACACTGTGTGTGATTTAGAAGTCGAGATTCACATCATCTGGTGCATTACACTATATTACACAATACCCATAATCCTCCACCATAGTCAATTGGGATCCCTTTGCTCACTGGTAGCAACAATTCTGGCATTTTTATTTTTGTTCAGTATTTTTTGTTCCTGGGTGATCTTTAAATTCACATGAGTACAGTCACCCAGTATTTGTCTTTCTCTTTCTCACTTTTCACTTAGCATAATTCTTTCCAGTTCTATCCATGTGAGCAGAAATGACACATGGAGAGCTTCTTTTTATTTGATGTTGTAAAGCCTCTCTTCCTGTTCATTTACAACCACCCCCCTTCCCTGCAGTATTATCCCTTTGCACTGAATATTTGGAGAAAAATTTTAGTTCCTTTAATCTCAATAAGATTCAGGCTCATTAGCCTATCTCTTACACAGGGGGTGGGAACAACGAGTGCTCTGTTTGCTCAAACTCAAAGCTTCTGCACAAATATTAGGTCATTTCCCATGTTCTGTGGGGTGCACAACTCTTTTATAAACAATGAGCATAACTTATCTTTGATGTATATGGGTCTGATCAGTCCCAAAGCAATCCAGTTGGTGGGGTGGAGATTCTTCTCTGTTTCTTGTCTAGGGAGGGTCATGAAGGATTAGAGATCATAAAAAATTGAATTTTTACTTATATGAGGCCTTCAAAGGTATAAAGGTGCTGGAGACCTATAGAGTAGCTTGCTTTTGATTGAATGTTTAAAAAGAGGAGGTATATGTAAAGGCATAAAGTTGATAAAGGAATAAAGAGCTAGTATTCTCTCAAATATCATTTCCTAGGCATCAAACTCCATGGAAAACCAAGATAAAGATCTTGTTCTCGTCCCCAAGACTCACAAAATGATACAGGGCAGAACCAGGTAAACATGTGCATTAGAAAAAATATCTAAACACAGACACAGTATGTAAGAACAGAGGATGGCAATTCTATCGGGGTCTCAGGGAGCATGGTTCGATCTACACAGACAGCAGGGTCCAGGGAAGGTGGAAAGCATTTCAGGTATTACCTGGCTTGACAGCCCTGACTTATAGATGAGATGATTTAATGACAAAGTGAATTAAAAAAAAAAATAGGAAGACAAGCAATTTTGCAATGTGTGAATTAAAAATACACTATACACACCTTGCTTTTTCCTCACCACTACCATCGTCATCATAACCTTATGAACATAGACACTTACAATAAATAAGATAGTATTCTGATCAATTCCTATAGTGTTGTGTTGAGTGCTCCAACTGCAATGTCTCACTAACCCTCCTCACAGCAAACCTATGAGGGAGACTATATATTCTCCATATTCCTGATGAGAAGGAGAAAGGCATCCCACATGTAGGTGCCCTCAGTATGTGCTGAATGATTGCATGCATCTTAGCCCATTAAGTGATTTCTAAACACAATCTGCTGTGCTTCTGAAATCAATAACCCCAGGTGTCATTTAAAGGCTCACAAGCCTTCAAATCACACATGGATCAATGCATATTACTTCCCAGGGAGGCGGAAATTCAGTTTCCCTTGCCAGACGGCCATGGGCACAGGGCGAGCCCGAGACTCAAAACCACTGAGACACAGGCAGCTCATCTCCAGACCCTACGCTCAGGCCAACTTTGGGATCAGTCACACATGGACACTTGTATCACCGAGCTGAGTGCACTGTGGACATTCAGTTGTCACATGTTTACAGACCATCTGTTCTGTCCACAGGTCTGGGGTCTGCAAGGGATGAAAGATGAGAGACCAGCCTCTATTTTCCAATGAGAAAAAAACCAGGCCACGTGTTCCAGAGAAGCAAGTGTTCTAATAGGGTAGAATAGTCTAACTTTGGGTTCATCCTGGAGAACTAGAGCTCTGTAACCCCCTGAGTGCCTATGACTACTTCTATAGACACTACTACTCTAACAGGAAATTGCTATTCTAAGAGTTTTCAAGTCCACCACCAGTGGGTTTTGTAAATTTCTGCTTAACTCTTTAACCTCCCTTGGTCTCTGCTTCCTTTTGTTTAAATTAAGGAGTTGTACAGGAGGTTGGAAAGGCTGACCAATCTGGACCTTGAACTCCTCTGAAGCTGACTATATAGTGCTTGCTAGACCATCAGGACCAACAGCTACCCACCATCGAGGAATGCATGGCCTGTTTGACCTGCAGCAGTTTTTAACATGTGTGTTCCAAGTGCCTGAAGCTCATCTGTGCTTTCACTCATGCCTTCTTCCATAATCAAGTCTGGGCTTTAGTGTCCCTTTATGAGATGCTTGACTTTACCCTTCCCATCTAATTTTCTGTCTGCCTGGGTGAAAAAAATTTCACAGGACAGTTGACTCTTTAACAACATGAGTTTGAACTTAGCTGGTCTACTTACACTTGAATATGTCTATCTGCGGGTTCTGTATTCATGGATTCAACTAACTACAGATGTCAGTTGGTTGAATCTGCAGAGGTAGAATTCAAGAATAAGCATTGTCACTTAGGGGGAGGGTTCCTGAAATCAATCCTCCATGGACACCAAGGGATAACTATAATACCTTTCCAGGAAGTCAAAGGTTATGAGCAGATTTCTGACTCTGCGTGGCCCCTAAAAGCCACATTACCCAAGGTGAACTGTATGCATCACTACCAGAAATTATTTTATTTACTTACAGATTACTGCCTGACTCTCCCAATAAAATAGAAAGTAATAAGGGTCAGGGGCTCATCTGTCTTGTTCATGTAGTGCTGAGTCTCAGTGCTTATTACAAGTGATCAATCAATAAATGGTTGTTGAATTGATAACTAACTAAATAATCTCTGCCCTGAATTTAAGATGCATTTGTTATGAGATTGGGTTATATGATCAGGAGACAAACACTTTAAATTCCACTTCAGGCCCTGAAACGTGTCAGATGTACACCTCTATGTCTGAACTTCAGTTTTGTTGTCAGTCAAATAAAGATAATAATACTCCTTTAAACACATATGGGTGACTTAAAAGTCCCTGCACATCAAAGTCTGAGATGTCATGATGGCATTCTTGTTGTCACACTTTCTTGTACTTTGGGATCTAATCAGGAAAATCAAATTATCTGTTTAATTTCCCTATTTCTTCCTCCCTAGATGGTGGCTTCCTATCTAGGAGGCTGAGAGCAGAGAACAGCCTTGGGGCCTGGTGTTCTGGTAAGAGAGCCAAAGACCTGGGATGGGTTGCAATCCCACCCACTGTGAATCTTCAGACCAGATCATTCTGAGTCTGTGTGCATCCATGGGCTACTTATCAAGGTCTCAGTCATGCTCCTTCAAGGTCATCTGTTGCAGTGCAGTGAGTGAATCATCACCAAGACAGCACAGTCAGACTCCTGGCCCAGAAGGCCTGAGATACCTTGTTGGACTTCAAAGAGTAAGTATGAATGAAACTGTCAGGCAGAGGTGGAGGGCAAATAGAAAAGATCCTTTCAACAAGGAGGCTATGGTATTTTCTTAAACTTTTCCTAACTACAGGGTCATGAAACAGGGCACATAGGCGTCTCCTGATAACAGTTCCTTTACACAGAAAGCTCGCAGGCCAGCTGCGTGCTTCTTAACAATACACAGCTCCTGTGTACTGAAGTAATACATAGTAAAAAAGACTGACAGGAGAAAACACACACTATCAGCTTTTTTTTTCTAATTAATTCAAGTAATTAGCAAACACTAAGTCTGCACCCAAATGGGCCAGGCACCATGTTCCACCAGAGAGCTACAGACCGAGAGCATAAGCAAAGATGCTATCTATACATTGGATTACATTAGCAAACAATTGTAAGCAATCCCTGAGACAGACAGAAATGTGCAGGACTGGCTAAGCTACAAAGGAGGATGACGGGAGTGTCAAATGCTGGTACCACTCTCAGGTGGGGAAAGAAGGAAGGCAATGGGCACACACCCACTTCCCATCAGGCACTGAGGCTCCGTGGCAGAGATCTCTAGACAGAACTCGAGCCATTGGAATGTTTACTTCATGACCTGCTCTGTCAGTTACCATCAGGGTGGGTTAAGGAGGCCACTGACTGATTCTCAGACTCAGTTCTCATGCCTTTCAAGTAAGTGCTGAGCAGAACTGGTCATTGTTGTCACTGATAAGATACCCTATGGTGTTATTATAGCCACTTTCCAGATGAAGCATAGAGTTTAACTAACTTGACTGAAATCATATCATCATCTGCTAGGTTTTACTGCACCTACTATGCATGGGAATTATGGCAAATGTTTCACACTACAGTTTAATCTGCACAAACACCTTGTGATGTGACTAATACCACTAACTCCATTTCCGAGATGAGGAAATTGAGAACAAAGAAGTTTAAGTAATGCTGTCTTTTTTTTTTTTTTAATTTATTCATATAGAACTGGGGTACAGGCCAGAGAGCGGAGGGTGAGAGGATTCACCAGAGACAGAGTGGAGAGCAGAACAGGCAGATCGACGAAGTACACTGCTGAGGAGCAGCAGGTGGGTCAGGAGAGGTCTCCCATGCCATGTGGATCTCCTCCGGGGCAGAAGGGGATCGAACTCATGCGGAAGTGGCTTAAACTACTTAGTGCAGTGCTTTAATCCGCTGCGCCACCAGGGAGGGCCTGGTAGTGCTGTCTTTTAATGAGGGATCTAGATTCTAGCGAACAGGTGGGCAGATGTTTTCCATAAAGGACTGACAGCCAACATCTCTGACTTTTCAGGCCTCGCTGCCTTGGCCACAGCCACTCAGCGATATGGCTGTCGGGCCAAAGTAGCCACAGATAAGACATAAACTTACAAGGAGGACTGTGTCAAAATGAACTATCTATGAACACTGGAATTTAAATTTCACTTGCTTTTTGTAGTGAAATGTTATTCTTTTTATTTTTATTCAACCATCATAATAGGTAAACGCCATCCTGATCTTGGGGTTGTACAAAAGCAGGTGGATTTAGGCCCTCCCTGGTGGCGCAGCGGGTTAAAGCACAGCACTGAGAAGCTAGAGCCACTTCCGCTTGAGTTTGATTCCTGCCTGCCCCGGAGGTGACCACATGGCATGGCAGACCTCTCCTGACCCTCCCGCTGCTCCCCTCAGCAGTGTACTTCGTCCATCTGCCTGTTCTGCTCCCCACTCTGTCTCTGGTGAAGCCTCTGGCCTGTACCCCACTTCTGTATGAACAAATAAATAAATCTTAAAAAAACAAACAAACAGGCATTGTTCCTATTTAAAAAAAAAAAAAAAAAAAGCAGGTGGATTTAGCCTACAGGTCATTGGAGTTTGCTGACTCTGGGGCAAGACCCAGGCTGGGGCCCTGTGTTTGGTTTCAGAGCCTGTTCTTGTCACTGGGAGGCACACAGAACACTCAGATCCAAACCTCTCTCATTCTGAAGCAAGCCCTTTCTCTTAAATGTTACTATTTCCAAGCAGGATGGTCAAAGAATTCAGCCCACATAGGCTCTCAGGGTGGAATTCAACGAGGTTGGAACACTGTCCTGCTGCTTTTGGTGATGCCTTAGAGTCACTGTAAGAAGTAGTTTCTATGGAAACTGACCCAGTCTCCCTGCCTTGGTGATGCTTGTCTGAATTCCCTTCCCTGATCAAAATATGAATGTAGAACTGGGGACCACTCACTATCTAGTCTCATCTGCCCTCCTCAGTCACTTTGCACTGGGGCTTTCAGATATGCCAACCTTACACATAAAATTTGTTAACAGACCAAAGCAGTTATACAACAAAATAGGCACCATTTTTATCAAACTCAGAGTTCTTAATGAATGAAAATGGAATGCAGATGGAGCTATTTTCTTCTTTTCTGTCCCTCTGAGTTCAGTTACTGTAATTTAATAGAGTCACTGAAAAGCGGATAGGCCAAGAAACCTCCTTGGAAATGTATCAGAATCAACTGGTAAAGCTTTTGCTCTACTAAAGAGAAATTCCATTTATGTATAAAAAAAAAAAAAAGGATTGCAGGTCTGTAATCAGTTTTCAAATTACAGAAGATGTTGTCCATTGTTGTGAAATGGGGCTTTGACAAGAAGTCAATCAGGTGTATTTGCAGCATCGATTAGCACTTCAATAGTGGAGGGAGAGGGCTCCCTTTATGGGGCCAGTTCTCCAGGGACTAGCTAAGCTCCTAGACTCAGAAGCATCTTCTCCACTTAGATATTTTGCTCTGTTTACTTTCCCAAAACAAGCAAAGGATTCACCAATGTCCTCCATGTCTGAGAAGAGGCTAAGAACCATTCTGTTTGGAGTGGACTAAATCGGACTGAGGTGAGTCAAAGCAGCAAGACCTTGTGGTCACGGCAGGGGCTTCTGAGTCCAGACCATCTCGGTGACCACATGATTTTGGTCAGGTTCCATTTCACTTACCATCACCATGTCATTTAATTTTTGAAGCTGTAATTGTTTTTTTCATCTATAGAGTGGAGATAATAAACACATCTACAGGCT
Organism: Condylura cristata; assembly: GCF_000260355.1. Classification (NCBI taxonomy): domain Eukaryota; kingdom Metazoa; phylum Chordata; class Mammalia; order Eulipotyphla; family Talpidae; genus Condylura; species Condylura cristata. The sequence continues at coordinate 32,086,072 of NW_004567109.1, forward strand.
GGAGTTATTCAGAGAACTACATGTGAGGAAATTGTGGAACGCACTCAGCAGTGTCATAACAACTGTGTCAAAACAGATGGTCCCCACCTGTGCCATTCTGCCGACCCCACTCTGCTGTTCACCTCTATCGCTCCCAGCTCACTGGGGAGGCTGAACCAGAAGAAGCTCAAGAACAACTTCATCTCCTCCAGGACACTGCAAGACCAGACCCAGCTCGGCTAGTCACCAGCTACGCGCAAATGGGTAAGTGAGTGGCACTGGGTGCTGGTTTCACATGTGTTAACACATGTGTTCAAACTATTTTAGGGATGATAAAGTACTTGGCATGGGATTGCTGCATAGTAGTAAGAGGTGGGTATTTGCATCATGGGGCAGAGCCACACCCTTTAGAACAGCCTTGTTCAACAGGTCTTTCTTAGATAAAGGGAATGTCCTGTGTCTACTCTATACTTGGCTGTTTGTAGGAAAGAATACTTGTCCTATGTGTCGCTCAACTCTTACCCCAGAGCCTCACGGGAAGCACTTCTGACACCATTTGTGTGGAGTTCTTCTCCCCACATCAAATCATTCTCTATGTCATCTGCGTATCACTCACTTTTGACACTATCTACTGAAGATGGTGTCAGATACCACAGGTGAGGACCTCCTCAGTCTTGTAAGGCTGTTCCCCTCTGCTCCCCCAAAGTCAGTCCAACTCCTGGTTGGTACCTGTACTTCTGAGCAATTAGTTATAAAGTGGGCTCTCAACCCCTCCCCAGGTTGGATTCATTTGCTTGACAGGTACATAGAAATCACAGAGCTCCAGAAACTGTTCATTACTAACTGCTGTATTCTAGAAGGATGCCAGATGGAAGAAGTGCTCAGGGCAAGGAGTGGGAAAGGCAAGGAGAGACCATTCACATTCTAGCAAGATACTCTGCCTAAGGCTCCATGTTCTTACCATCCTGGAAAAGTCTGAACCCTATCTTTCCAGTATTTTCAAGGAGGATTCAGCACTGTGTCACCCTCAGTCACCAGCTCAATCTCCAGCCACTGCATGAGAGAGCTCCAAGCACCCAATCACAACTTGATCTTTCTGGTGACCAACCCCGATACTGAAACTATACAGGAATCTACCACTCATTGACTCATTAGAGAAAAATACTGTCCTATCACTCAAGGGACTTGGGTTCAAGATACTTAGGAGATGGGTATCAGGAACCTATGTCAAAGACCAATGATATCACTTCACCGGTGTGTTTAGTGTTTGAACTTTAGAAATTAGAAAGATTTGAGGAGCTCCCATGCCAGGACTGTGCATGTAGACACACCATAAATGCCTATGGATGGTCACATAGTTTTGGTCAAGTTACATAAACTCTTTGAACTTCATTTACCTCATCTGTAGAAATGGAGATAATACCCACCTCATTAAAGGATTACTATACTTAAAAGGATTAAAGGATTATGTGCTCAAAAGTCATTTGTGGCTAGTCTCTACCTGTGAAATAGACAGACAGGTAGTCACTAGATACAAGAGGGCACTAAATGATGCATAGTTTGACTGAGGAAATTTTTTTTTTTTAAAGATTTATTTATTGTGCATACAGAACTGGGATACAGGCCAGAGGCTCAGGGGCGGTGAGAGGTTTCACCAGAGACAGAGTGGGGAGCATAACAGGCAGATCGAGGAAGTACACTGCTGAGGGGAGCAGCGGGCGGGTCAGGAGAGGTCAGCCACGCCATGTGGTCACCTCCCGGGCAGGCGGGAATCGAACTCATGCAGAAGCGGCTTTAGATTCTCAGTGCTGTGCTTTAACCCGCTGTGCCACCAGGGAGGGCCCAGGAAATTGTTTTAATTTTAAACAATTAAATTTAAATCTAAATTGCTGCATGTGGCTAGTGGCTAATCCTTCAGATGGCACAGTTCTAGAAGAATAATCTGAGTCTTTCAGGTTTTCAGGAAGGAAAGGGAAAGCTTTCCATTGGGCTGAGAAGGGAAGGGCACAGGTTTGGCTCTTCTCTGAGCTGTTCCTTGGTGGTGAGAGGCTGGCCTGTTTAGTTCTGGCTTTATTTTGAGTGATCAGGTCATTTTTCAAAGACACAGGGTTCTGGTTGGGAAGGGATCTGAACTTGGGGTGGGATAGAGTCTCTCTTCAAAAGATCTGATTATCAAACTAACAAGGGAAACTTATCAAGACACGGAACACACTTGTAGCAAGGCAAAAGGTAACAACATGTTCCTGCCTCAAGCTCCTTTGCTGCCAGTCCACCCCTCACTCACTCGTGACCTAATGAACACACCAACGGCCCATGTCATAGCCATTGCCACAGCCCAGCAGACTGTGCTCAAGTATCGCTTAAGGGTGTGGTTCTTATCCTGGTGTGCCAGGCATTTGCGTACCTATTAGCTCAGAAGGCAGGCTGGCATCTCATAGGGTTTTTAATTACAATTGTGCATGAAAAACATACTTTAAAAAAAACTATTTCAAAGATTGCTCTCATTTTTCAAGAGCCCCAAGGAATGCCAGTAGAAGCAAAGTGGTCAAGTCAGTTTCTAAACCACTCATACAAGGACAAAAGGGAGTCCAAGGAGAACAGTGGTTCTTGGGACCGATATTCTCTTTAGCAGGCCAAGCTGATGGTTACAAGAAGGGTAAAAAGAAGAAGATTATAGCTCGGTGGCTTTAATATTAGACTTACCTTGAATCTACTAGGATACCTGCCATCCTTGAAATATACAGCAGGAAGAAAAGTAATTAGGTAGCTTTTTACAGCTCTCTGTAACTGCTATGAATTAATAGGAACACCATGGAGAGAATTCTTTTTATGTCCTGGCATATATCTTTTCGTACAAAGCAGAAGTAGCATTTATCCTGAATAGAGATCTAAGTTACTTCGTCCCAGCACTGTGCAAACATTGTCGAGCAGACAGCAAAATGAGAGTGAAGACAGGCATAGCTCTTCTAATTCCTACCTACATGGAAAAAGCCCAATGATTCCTGCCTTTAACTTCTGTTTCCTCCCTATTCTTTCTCTAAGAAAGGCATGGAATACATGGGGAGTGTCAATTGGCTGAGAAAGCGGAAATCTTGCCATGAAAAGTGAGGGATTCTTCATGGGAAAATTGACTGCATTTATAAAGGTGACCTTTGGCCCCACAAGAAGAAGATGAGATCCTCCCCAGGCTGGTCACTCCCAAGGTAGGCGTGGCAGCTGCTATCTGTGGAATGCTTTAGGGTTCAATTGTTAAACAAATGCTTTCCTTTACATCACAGTGGAGTCTGACAAATGTGGTGAAGGAGGTGTGGATTATAATGATTTGTTCACTCATTTTACAAATGGAGAAATGAGGCTCAGAGAGTTGACATGCCCAAGGTCACAGCCAAAGGGTTGTGGAATTGTACTTTCAGCTTCTATCTGCAGTTCTAAAGAGCACTCTCTTCTTACTTTGGGGGACAATGATCATTTGCAGGCATTTTGTAGTTCTTAAGGCACTTCTGACATACACAGTATATTTAAAGTCCTCAGGGCTGTGCAAGGTTATATTATTATTTACAAATGAAGAAACTGAGTTCCAAAGCATTTGCCTTCCTGCAAGATAACAGTTTCCAAGCAGAACCAAGACTGAACATGTATCTTCCCCACTAGCCCTTTATTGGTTCCAAGTGCTATTCAATTTCTAAGCTGAGTTGTATTTTTGCCTCTGCAGAACTATTTCACAGATGTTGTATTTCGCTCCCCATCCAATCCTAATAGTCAAAGCTTTATGAAGACTATGGGATTTTCATAGAGGTGAGAGAAGGAAAAGGATGAGTCAGTCCTGGCAGGGAATCAGGACATCACTCACTAACGGCCGCAGCTCCGCTGGACTGGTGGGTCTGCAGTCAGACCTGAGGCTTTACAGGCCAACACAAGTGGGGAAACCATTTCAAGAATATACAGCCAATCAGAGGAAGATCTGGCACAGACTCTGATATGGGTCTACAGGCGTGGCCTACAATCTGGACCTAGCTCCTCCAGTACTTCCTCCAAGTTCACCAGGAGAATCTAATTGCAAAACAGTTTACAAAGAAAAATACTTGGCCATGGTAGGGGTTGACATAAAGGGGTGAGGGGTGTGTGTGACATAACCAGCAATGTTCAGTCATCACTTAAACAGACACTCTGGTAAGAGTAGAAAGAGGCTGTAACAACATCCAGCAGATTTTCATGGGGAAAAAGGGAAGTACAGATTATATGGCAAAAATTACTGGAAGTCTGAAAGATGACATGAATGGGACAGCTGGACAAGACATGACATGCACTAAGGTACTAGCAGATACCAGTTGACCCTTAGTCCTTTCAACAACCCTGTGATGTTTTGGAGGTTTGTTCTAAATATTTCCATTTCCAGATGAATGATCTGGGATACAGAGAAGTTAAATAACCTGCGCTATTACACAGTTGGTAACACCATCCATATAGGATTATTTCAAGGATAATAAGCTAATCTAAACAGGTAGCTGGTGTGTAGTAGAAGCCCAATAGAATACATTGTCAGCTGCTATTGTTATTAATGTGATGAAAATGGCCAGCTACTATACACCTACAAGGCTAAAGTACCGAGCTTCTCATTTCTTTGGATATTTAAACAGGCTGGCAGGCTGCTTGTGAATCATTTGTCTTAACTGGGTCTACATCTTTTCCAGCTACTTGATTTTTTTAAACTATTTACACATCAGGGTGGCCTCCTTCCAGACTTCTCCCAGCACCAACACGTGCTTAATCCAAACAATGCAAGATTTATAGCCTTCCTATATTTGAGCTGATTCCAATGTGTCAGCAGATATGAATTGCAACATAAAATAATTATACTTGAAAGTGAAATGCAGGCCTAAGGATTCTGGTTGGCTATTTTTTTAAATGCCAGCAATTTCTGAAAGACTGGATTTATTTAGTGCCTTCACCCACCCCCCTTCCTCTTAAGCACTTAGAGACCTCAGCATCTAGGAATGCCATTCTAGCTACCTTTATTGCAGACTACTTTATCAATTACTCTGACAGTTATTCATACTATACATGAATGTACTTTATAGTTGTCACATGTGCTCCATAGACAAGGTAATAAAATGTATAATGCATCTTTCTTATCGGTAAATCCTAATGGGTGGTACAAGTCAGGGAGACTTGAGTAGAAGCCTCTCAGAAGTACCCTGAATTTATATATAAACAAATTAATGGCGTTTTTAATGCAGCACAAGAAGGGGGTTCCCACAAGGAGGATTAGCAATTAGGATAGGAAGAAGCCTATTAAATCATCTTGTCCATCCCCAACCATGTGGGCTGTTCCCTACAGCAACCCCCCTTCCAGGTTAAATTACCTAAGAGACTGGGATTCCGTTGCAGCCCTTGGGAAACAACTGATTGCCCAATCAATCTCCCCATTCCAATTCCTTTGGTTACATGGCAAGAGATTAGAAAAAATAAAAAGCAAATGAAAAGTGACTATATCCCAGGGAAAGTCTTATATCAGTTTCAATTTTACCCCTTCCTTTTCTATCCTCCTTTCAGTCTTCTGAAATCATTTTTAATTTAAGAAATGGCATTTCAGATTCATTTAGCTGTATCAACCTTCCCTAGTTTTATCTAAATGTGTGCAGAAAGTGACAGCAAATGAAGATGGCACAATGAAAAGAATATTTTTGGATTGGGGTTGACAAGATCTGGGTGGTATGGCTGCATGGGTATGAATTACTGTGGTCTCAGGGAGAACACCACTCTTCTCTGAGCCTTTAAAATTAGAATATCTTAGCCAGATGCACTGATAACAAATGACTTCTACACTGATTCTTTTATTCAACGTTCTATCTTTGTGTAAACACCTACTGATATCTGTAAGATACATGCTTAGCACTGAGAATATGCTGGTGAAAGCCATGGTCTCTGAGCTCAAAACATTTTTAGGTACAGGAAAATATGATGTCACAATGTACTTCATGCTGTTATGACATTTTATTCTGACAAAATGCACATAAATAAAATGTATAACTCCTGGCATTTTTAAGTGTTCAGTGATGTTTAGCATATCCATATTGCAATGCAATCATCACCATTCATTTCTTCAATCTTTTCATCTTCCCTACTGACAATCTATACCTATGAGATATGCACTATCCATTCTCCTATTCTACCTAGGCCCCTAGCAATAACCCTACTACTTTCTGTTTCCACTCCAGGAACCTCCTACAAGTGGAATCAGACCTTATTTGTCTCTCTGTGATTGGCTTATTTCACTTAGCATCATGTCTTCAAGTTCCAACCATGTTACAGTGTTTATCAGAACTGCCTTCCTTTTAAGGCTGAATAATATTCCATTGTATGGATATACCACATTTTCTTTATCCATTCATGCACAATGGACCTCTAGATTGCTTCTATATTTTTTGTACAATACATTTTAATAATATCATAAGTGGCTGGCTTATGAAAGTATACACAAGGATTCCTGGAGAAAGAGTTACTGGACTGAGTGGTCTGTAAGATAAGCTGGAATCAGACAGATAAAGGAAGGGAAAGAGAGTGGATTGGGGGTTGGGGAAGAAGCAGGTGTTGAAAAGTTCCAGGCAGAAAGACAAAAAACCCCAGAAGCCTACCACATGCAAAGGCCAAGACAGATGAGCGCATTAGAACTGGCAGTGGTTCTCTGGTTGTGGGATCAGTAAGAAATGAGGCTAAGGGATTTTCACTCTCCTCCTTTGACAGCAACAGATCACCGATTCTGTCCTCTGCACAGTATCTCCATATTCTATCTATATTTCACCAACATTCCCTTTATAGATCAATTAAGGACCAGCTGCTTGTTTAGTTAGGATGATTCTGTTTGCTTTCCTTTCAGATAATTAACACAAAAGCACATGCAAATGCGCTTGACATGAGGCAACCACACTGACCACACCGAGATCTCGCTTATCACAGGTTTGTATAATTGGGTGTTTGCTTGGCTGCTGCTTCCTCTGTATACCCCTGTACATCCTGGGGAAATATAAGTTTTTACAATTGAGAGTATTAGACAGTGGAAACAACTAGTTGTCCCAGGTGCTACTGGGAGCTCTGGCTTTTAAGGACAGAGATTTATACCCTGTGGGATAGTTCAGCTTGACTTGCCCTACAATATTCAGAAAATTTCATAGAAAGGAGTAAAAGCTAAGGCATATTTGTGCAGGAAGTACCCTGAGGCTAGAGAGTGTGCCTCAAGAGGCTGACAGTGCATTCACTTCTCTAGAACACCTTCTCCAAGGGCAGGGATATAGGCGCTGTGGGCAGAAAACCAGACAGGTGAGCACTGTGAGGTCCTGGAATTGAGAGAGCTGGCGCTGAATCTCATTATTCAGATCCCACTAATTCTGCCTTTGGACAGAACCTAGGCTTCATTCCTTTGCTCAAGAACTCTGTTTCCCTTAATCATACATAACCATTAAAATAAATATTAAAAGAGCACATTCATTCATAAGTATTTGCTGAATGCAGCTTTATTCTTCTCTTAAGACAAAAATAATGCATATCAAGAAACACTCACTTGTCAAGATCTGTAATGCATATTTATCCTCCCTCAATTATAGTAACAATCTCCTCCCAAGGTCAAGGTCATCCCCATCTCTACCTCATAATTAAGAAAACTTAAGACTCACAGTGGTAAAATGACTTATCCAAGATTGTATAGCTTTATGTGTAGGGATGAATATATAAATACATTTTATTCTGTTTGAAAGTCAAAGATCAGATACCTTAAATTACAACAGTAAAGACTGCTAGGCTTTCTCCTCTTGGTGAGATTTATGCATACATGGAGAATCAATAACATTGCCCTAAACATAGTTTATGACCGAGGGCAAGTGGTGGTCAGACAGTTAACACTGTGAGAATTGATGAGCCAAGCCCTGGGAGAAATTCAGTGCCCTTTGGCATCATTCAAACCTGTAGATGAAGCCTAAGGAGTATTAGTTTCATGGCTAGAAAAGACAGATTTCACAACTATATTGCTGCCCTGTCATGACCATTATGAGTAGATAATGAAATGAAGGCAAGCATTAAAACTAAAATTTAATATTTTAAAATTTTTAAAAAAAAGTTTAAAATTTTGCCTTTTTTCACTACCTGATACTACTTCATGCTGACAAACATGTAGCAATACATGTTTACATCTAAAAAGTCTGGAGTTTTACAAAGGAGATAATCACAGGTACATATTAAAATGTGCCCAAAGATGCAGCTGCTAACAACATGATGTCTATTAACTTAAGTTCCAGTCATTTTCTGAAATGTTTGACAGTGATTGAAAATGTTGCTACAGGAAAAAATATTTAATAAAAGATGTGGCTAAGCACAGAAGTACATTACAAACCTCCATATAGCGTATAGTTTCGATTTTCGAAATAAGTTATACTTGTGTATAATATTGACTAAGGTAATAGCTACGTGGCAGCAATTCAGAACATTTGTATTTTCTTCTTTACAACTTTCTTATATTTTGTAAAGGTTCCACAATAAATCTGTGTTACTTTTATGAACAAAAGGGATATTGCATATAAATAAGAGTTAGGTTTCCTCAATTATCACTGTGTGACTTTGGATCTGCAAGTAACCTCTCTGAGCTCCAGGTTGATCACCAGTAAGATAACATGTGCGATTTGTACCTTACCTTGTCAGATGAATGTGAAGATCAGTGGTAAGAAAAAAAGCTAAAGTACGTTCAAAACTACAAAGAGAGTCTCAAATATAAGAGGTCCTTTTTATCACTGTATCAGATAAAGAAGTTTTTGTTAAGTGCTAGCGTGGTTGTAGCACAGGCTACAGAAGAGCGAAAAAACACCGACACTGGCTTTGACAGCCCAGAAATAAACATGAAAGAGTATGTGCGTCTATTCACATGGGTGAATATATCACACTGCACAGCGTCACGAGATGATGCATTTCTGCATCTCTGAGTCTCAGACACTCTCCTTGGACCCATTTATATAGAAGATGAAGTATCTTCTCCTCAAAAGAGAGGTTATGACTGTCTTGAGTTTAGACAATTGCCAGTGCAATCTTTATTTTCAAAATTTTAAATATGTAATCTCAAAATAGTCTGCACATCTCTCAGCCATCATGAAAAATTCAGAACCTTGGTCTCTGGAGGGGCAGGCATTTCGTATTTAAATATTGAGGCCATGCTTCCCTGGTAATTTCTTGCACATTTGCAATCTCCTGATTTTTTAAATAGTTTAAGAAGTCACATCCATTCTGGCAGGCAGATCCCTGAACTGTGTGACTGGAAAGGGCCAGAGGAAGGGTGAATGGTGGGGTGATCCTGACAGGGTCCTGCATTGTGGTGGAAGCCACAGTAGAATTAGAGGCATTGCCCAAGCCCAGCAGGACAGTGAGGCCCCAATTCCGGTAATTTAGGAAGTCTGTAGCCTTTGTCCTCAGCGCCTACAGCATCTCTATTCTCCTCCCTCCCCTACATCCATGGCTTTGCCCACAGAGTGGGGTTACTAACACCCAGAGTTCATAAAGTGCTCGTGAGACCGAATGAGAGAGTGTGTGTATTCACTCAGCCAGCAGGTCATCCCCTCCCCACCTCTGCTAGGCTAAGCTCTCTCCTACCCCTTGGATCAAAACATGCCTGCACAGGCTCTAAGATCTGGTGTGCTCGGGTATCAAAATTTGGTTATTCCTCTATCACCCACTCTGTCACATGGTGGGCTACCAGTAGATGTTTGTAGAATTGCAAACTCAATATGTGTAGAATTGTGAAAGGGTAGAAACTTCCCTTTGGGGAGGGCCCAGGGTGAGTGGAAGAAGGGGAGAGTTTCTGGTTTCCAGAAACTTCCATGGTAATACTGTATAGGACTTAGTAAATGCTCAATGAATGTTAGTTTCTATTCTTCCTTGAATTAGCTATGCCTGTCTTCTCAAACTTCATGATATATTATTATAAAAGTAGAATCTTTATAGCAGATTCTAGTTAGGTTATCTTAATGAATAGCAGTATTTGATGTCTGGAAAAACACGATGACAGAAAAAACATGCTATTATCTACATGCACGTGGAAATAAAAGCAAAGGGATGAAGGAAAAAGGGATGTGGAAAGAGAAAAGAAAATGGGAAGAATGGGTTACCTATGCATTAAGGTCATTAATAATACTGCAAGTTGAGACAGTACATTACAAGCAAACTTTTACTTATTGAGAAGTTAAGGGAACCTATGGGAAAGATAAATCTGGCTGGAGTAAAGACATTGTGTAGAGACATTGCATACAACAGCAGAGGAGACATGTTGATATAATTTAGATGTCCTCCACAATGGCCAGTGGTTTTAGCTGGACCCAGACAAGGAAAAGCAGAGGCTGCTTGACTTCTACAATGAAGAATTCAGTTGCAATTGTACAAACCCACCATGTGACAGAGTGGGTGATAGAGGAATAACCAAATCATGCACCCTGCTCTCAAATTATGCTCACACTAGCTTTTCTGTTTGTTTGTAGAAAGTTCTCTGCACATTTCATATTATTAAGTAATCAGGACATACAAATGTTTTACTAGCCTAGCATGGTTTCTCTGAGTCTACAGAAGAGAGGCAAAAGGTGCAAGTAGCAAATGTAAAGAGAAGGTAATAAAAGTCAGGACATTAAATTCATTAAACTGTTGACATTAGAATTGTTTATATATATCTATATATGGCATATATGTATATACATGGCATATTTATGGCAGATATGTCTGTCTATTCATCCATCCATCCATCCATCCATCCATCCATCCATCCATCCATCCATCCATCCATCCATCCATCCATCCAACCATCCATCCATCTGACACAAAAGAACAAATGATGAAAAAGTAAGCAAAAAAAAACCTAAGTATTTTGCTCCAGGTAACATCTGTCAATGTAAAACACACTCACATACCAGTTTCCTTGTTTTAGCTGATGAGCTGTGGTGGCTTGTAAAAAGGGGTGACAGGGCACCCCTTACTAGCTGAGACATCTTGGCAATTTGCTGCAACTCTCTGAATCTAATGTGATCTTGTATCAACAAGAGAAAATACCTCTAGTTTGGTACGTATAAAGATTGGCTAGTTCATTTTTCCTTCCTACTCTGAAGTTTGGAGAATACTGAGCTATTAAAAGATTTGGGGGGCCCTCCCTGGTGGCGCAGCGGGTTAAAGCACTGCACTAAGAAGCCAAAGCCACTTCCTCATGAGTTTGATCCCCGCCTGCCCCGGAGGTGACCACATGGCGTGGCAGACCTCTCCTGACCCGCCCGCTGCTCCCCTCAGCAGTGTACTTCGTTGATCTGCCTGTTCTGCTCCCCACTCTGTCTCTGGTGAAGCCTCTCACCGCCCCTGAGCCTCTGGCCTGTACCCCAGTTCTGTATGTACAAATAAATAAATCTTTAAAAAAAAAAAAAAGATTTGGTCATTTGTACAGGTATGAAATGAGATGTAGGGACTATATCCAAGAGAATCTGAGACACTGCAAATGCTGTTACCATGGTCATCACTGCAGCTACTGTCAGCATTGAGGCTGAGCAGTGACAGTAAACCCAAAGTTCTGCCCACGCCCACTGTCCCCATGGCCCTCACCTCCTCAGGTTCTACCATGCACTTCCCCAGACAGAACCCTTTCCTCTGACAGCTGGATTTCACCAGGCTCTCACCTTGGTCCATTGTCTCTTCTTCTAGGATACACATTTCTTTCCTGGACCCAGAACTATAAATGCTGCTCTAGCCTGGGCTTCCCCCAAGTATTTGAGAGACACAAAACCACCTCATCTATGCTGCACCTCATCTATGTGTCTCACCATTTCAACACAAACAGCTCTGTAAAGAGCATCTTCAGAAAATCAGAAGCATCTATTAAATAACCAAGGCGCAGTCATGGAAAATGAGTTTTAAATTAAAATTTAAAAAAATGCATGAGACAGAAAAACAATAAACAGCAGAACCTATCTAAGGCAATCAGCCATCAGAATAAATGCAGAAGCACCCAAACAGGCAGCTCTGATTTACCCAGTGTAACAGCCTCTGGAATTTGGATGAGAATTTTCACAAGTGTCTTTCTCCATTACTCTGTTGACCCTCAAAACCACAAGCAGCTCGCAGAGCATGTTAATATTTGTGATTTACAATGCACATATGTCACAGCCCCTGCGCAAGGACAGAGAAGTACAGTAGGGAAAGGCCCTGACCTCGCTTTACTTGTTTCTTTTTCCACTGCACTTACACTTTCTAACAGAGTGCATTATTTATGTGTGCCTATTGTCTCTTTCCTGTCTCCCTCTGTTAGAATGTAAAGGCCAGCAGGTAAGGACTCATTTCCTTTACAAAGGCACATCCCTGAGCATACTTGAGGTGGAGCGGACTAGGTGCACGGTGAATATATGGTGTCCGATGAATAAACCAGTAACAATGCAATAGCAGCGCTGGTCGAGTTACCCAGCCTGGCTGAGCCTCAGTTGCCTCATCTGTGAAGTGGGGACACTAAGAGGGAGCTAACAGGTGGACGGCTCCACGCTGAGACAAAGCTGCATGTAAACCCTGAGTACGGTGCCTGGCAGTCAGTGCTCCATGCATGTGAATAGAAGCAACAATTATTAGGACTCCTCAGAGCTGAAGACATCTCCCAAGTTCACAGAATCATAAAAGCTTTTCTACAGCCCTGTTGGGCTAGCCATTAGAGAGCAGTGATTAAGGAGTCTAGAGAGAAGCAGAGATGAGCAGACGGTGTGCACACCACTGTCTCCATGTGGTCTGGATGAGAACACTAGGGCTCCCTCCTGATCATCCAGAAAGAACTCTGCAAGCCAGACTGGCCAGACCAGATGCTTCTTTTTTTTTATTTTTTTTTTATTAAAAAGTTTATTTTTACATCATTTTGCACATTTTTTTTTCATCTCAATTGTAATCCCCGCGGGTTTCCCATCACCAAATCACCCCTGTGCCACCACCATAGTCCCGTGCATTTCCCTCCCTCCACCCCACCCCCCGTTTTTGATCCCATTCCCCACTCCACCCCCACAGAATGTCTCTGGTCTATGGTTGTTCATTATTTTTGTTATTTTCTTGCCGACCAGATGCTTCTTTTTATCAGGACTCAGCCGCGTTCATTTCTTTATGTCATGCCTTGGGTGGCTTTCCTGATACTGGGGCAAAAAGGAAGTGTAGGAAGAGAACACCTGGCCTGAAAAGTCTCACAATGTTGTCCTTTGAACAACAGCTTGCAAAATGGCCCTCAAGTTTTCAGATGAGGAAGAAAGGCCCCAACAGCAGGCAGAGGAGCCATACCGAAGGTAACACCTCTTCAGGGGGCCTGGTTGTGGACAAACCATCAGGCACAGGCTTGTCTGCGTGATGACAATCCTGTGGGCAGTTTGAATTCTCCCTTCTGAAAGCAAATGGGGGTTGCTTGCTAACTCTGTCCCTGGAGGGGAGCGACCACGGCACCACTGAGCAGGGGAAGAACACTGGCCTTTTGCTACACGGCACTGCTGGGCCAGCGCCCAGGCTCAGGCTATTTCTAGGGTGTTTGGCCCTTACACTATTTGGTTCTCAGTTTCTTTACCTATTTAGAGGCAAAAATACTACTTTCTTAGCTGAACTCTTAGGGGATTGTGTTAAATGAGATCCAATACATAAATAAGCATCTAGTACAGAATGTATTACTTACTTTTTAAAAAACAAACTTGATAAAATGGCTCAGTAAGGGAAATAGAGTACATTTCTGAGCTTGCCAAATCTGCTTGAAAGCATTCATGATCTCACTTTCTGGGGTAATAGCAGCATCCTTCATCCCCTGTCATGAAGTAACTATCCCCTGCCTAAATTATCTTACAGAGGCAACTTCCTGACAGTGCCGGTTTCTCAAAATCTGTTGGTTTTGAGCTAGAGATTGATTTTTTATCGTGATAAATTAAAATCCAATAGTATCCAACAAGACACTCAACATACAGAGACCCAGTTTTTTCCCCCTGAGATGTTCACTATCTCTGATATTAAAATGGATCTGAGAGCCTGAACATTGAAGCACAGGAGCAAATGCTACAGCTGTAAGGCAGACAGGAAGCAAGGCAAATGTAGACACTGACGGCGAGCAGAGGGCGTTGCCTATGTTGTGGGAGTGACTCCATCTGCCCAGCCAAGGCGTCTTGAGTGTATGTGCTGGGAGCTCTCAGGTGTCCCTCCTCTGTGGGTCCTGGGTTTCTTCGTTGTCAATGAGTGGGCTCGTTGATGCCTAAAGAAACTCCCAGCCTTGACTGCTTAGGACCGTGTGACTGATTCATGAGCACCATTGCTCTGTACTCACTGCCCGAGTGGCAAACTTCGTAGCTTGGATTTTACAGCTGGCATGTGGCCTAGACAATCAATATTTGAAGTTGATTTTCACGATTTCCTTTTTCTTTTCTTCCCTCTTTCATTCTTTCCCCCTGGACTACCTTCCCTTATTTCTACAAGGTCCACTATCATTCCTGTCACCTGACAGGCCACATGCTAGATACAACAATGAATGAGACAACTGTGAAAAATAAGTATTTGCAATTTATATGCCACTTGATTTATGGTGTTTTTGTCGGAGCAGCTCCAACAGATGGAGACAGGTGTTCTGCATCAAGGATTCTCAACCAAACTACCACTGTTAGCTACACCACTGAAATGATCAAGACCTCAGTTTTCTCATCTGTAAAATGGTGGTAATAATGGCATCTGCATCATAGACTGCTGGGATGGATTTAGCACGAACATTACACATAGTATAGCAAACAAATGATGGGCCAGTCAAATGAACAAGCCCAAGTCACCTGATGGTGGGGTCATCTCAGAACTCGAATGCACACTACTGACCTCCAGTGTTTAACAGCAACATAGGGCCCAGAAATATTTATCATGAAGTTTATAGTAATTCATAAAATTGTGACAGGAGATATAATGTGAGTCAATGGGGTTTTCTTGAAAGAGAAAGAACTTAGGAAAGATCTGTGCTGAGCCCAGAACTGTCCCCACATATGCAAAATGAAGATGACACCAGCCTTGCCTTGGCTTCCACGGGCCTGGTTTGAGCACCTTGTCACAGACTGAACTGCAGCCTTTGCTTCTTCTGATTTGTTCCTACTATTACTTAAAACAGGAAGTTTACATGTGGCATTTTCTGCATTCTTACTGATTCCCCTGACATATTAACAATACCGAGGCATCTGAACATATGAACAGCTTTCAATATTGATTTATTCCCTGCCACAAGCTAATAATAAAACAAGTTACTCATATAAGGATTGGTATCAAGAGCACTTTGAAATTTAAGACAAGGTGTAAATTGCTGCAAAGGGTCTCTTTAATTGGGATCAAAACATTTTTGACAGCTTTTGAATTTTAAAATTCTAGCTATTGTCACGTTTTGCAAATGTTTCTTTTCTTGGTCTGGTAAAAAAAAAAAAGTGCAGTCAAGCTTCAGTAGGAATATTTTAGACAAGATAAACAAGTAAGATTTGTCATTCCAAGTAACAAAGACCCAGTTTTGTGATATGTAGGACAGAATACTTAGATCCTTATCCTGTTCAGTTCAATCAGTCTCCTGTTGGGCAGTAACAAAGGTTTAGTAAACTATTCCTTCTCTTAGTCTCCAATGCAGGTTTTGAAGAACCTCCATTTATCTACAAATAAATCACACCAATAGAAATGACTTTAAGGGAGAAACAGAATCAAATCACTGGTATTGGAAATCAACTAGGATGTAACCTTGCTCAACATCTCTTCTACCTACCTCCCCTCTAAAAGTGCCCCATCACATGGCGATTGCAAGGACAGTCCCAGTGATGATGGACAGATGTGCACAGAAGGTGGTTCACCTAACTGTTGAACAGCCCTGGAGCACAGACAATTCTTCCCACTGATAAACTGAAACTTCCCCTTAGAAACTTCCATCACCAGTTGTGGTTCCATTCCCTGAGGTCCCACAGAGCACAGCATCTCTCTACAACTCTGCAGAGAGGGACAATATTGATGTGGGATGGACTGTTCTTTCCTCATCATCTCTACTGCAGGCATAAATATGTACAGCTTCATCCACCTGTCTCCCCTGGACTCATGCTGAGGCATGTTAAGAAGCTAAGGTTGCAGAAGTCAGATGCCAGAGGCCTAATGTTAATCAAACAGCACTGGAGTTGACTAAGCCAGACAGAAAACATTGAACTCGGCCTTCTTTTTGATTTTCCACTAGGGAGCTGACATCCTTTCCACAAAGCCAAATGGCTGTGAGTCGAAATGGTGATTTTATTGTTTTGTCTCTTTGTGTCAAACTAAAGAATAAAAAATAAGGTTTGGTGGTATCTTTCTTTAGTCACTTGTGAGTGAAGTTTTAGAAAAGGTAAAAGAATGTCAAGCATCTCTTCTCATTAGTTAAAACCCAGTGACTGGGACTGTAATCATCTGGCACAATCTACTTGGTGGTGGGGAACGTGATGGAGAGCAAAGTCCAACAGAATGGGCCTGGGACAAGATAAAGCAGCTCATCCTCTGCTCCACTCATGTCCCTTGGTTTCTACCACTTGTCATGGGGATTGACAGGCAGGGAACTGGGAAGAGATTAGAGATGATGACATAATACTGGGGCATATAAATCACGGAGCAGTATCTCTCAGTTGGGCTTGACTCACTCACATTACTTGGTGCTTATCAAGGATGCTTCAGTAACAGCTTCTAAGTTTCCGTAAGCCCCAAGCTCCGTGTCCCGTGTTATCACCGATCTCATGAGAAACATCTATGCTGAAAAGTCCTGGCTCAGCAGTTTCCAGTGCCCCCACACTCCAATCACCCTCACAAGGATATGGTTGGATTTGCTTATATCCTTTTTAAAACTGTTCACTAAAAAGCTGAGGTGCCAAACTAGAGTCTATCTAGGAAAAGCAAAGACTTTCTTGGTTTCAAAAAGCATACTTTTTATAAGGGAAGAAAGGCTGACATTAGGCTCTTAATCTTGCTGGTTCAAATACTTTTACCACTGCATGCCTGTGCCCTCATTATGAACTTCCTCTTACTTTCAGAAAGGTAAGCCTTTCCCTACTAGATCAAGGTCACTTGCTTTGAGTTTTGACCCAGTTCTGCCTCCTACATGCTGGGTGAACTTGGGAGCATTCCTCATCCAGAGCAATAATAGGTACCACAATTAAGTGAAAAGACATATGAGCTAAACTGCCTGGATTCTCACCCTGTCTTCACTACCACTTACTTTCAGGAAGTCACATGAATTTGTCTGTCCTTGATGTCTTCCACTCTAAGGTGGCGATCATAAATCTATTTTCCTTCTACAGTTGGGAGGATTTGTTGTGTTGGTACTTACAAAGGGCTAATACATGCCTGGCACATAATATGCACTTGAGTAAGAGATTATTATTATTATCTCATAGGGCAAATGGTGTGAAGGAAACAGAATAGTGTATGTAAGGGAACTAACATATACTTAGTGTGCTCAACAAATGGTAGTGACCAGCATCAGGCTCTCATGGTGGTAAAGGATATCTAATACAACTTCTGCCATGGTAAAGTGCACAGTTCAGCGACCATGAGGACACCCAGCGTATGCAACCATCTCTACCCACACCCCACTTCTATTTCTTCCCAAACTGTGACTCTACTTATTAATCACCGACTTACAGCCACCTCTCCCCACCTTCTGTTCCACACCTTTCCCAGTTTGGCTCCTCTAGCTATCTTATAGAAGTGCGACCCTACAGAGTGTGTCTTCTTGTCACTGGCTTATGTAAAGATTTATCCATGCTGTAGCACTAGTCAGAACTTCTTTCTTATTGCTGAACAACATCACACCATAGGTATGTACCATAACCATACTTTGCTCATCCATCTCAGTCATCCTTAATGGACACTTTGGTGCTCCTGCCTTTTGGCTACAATGAACCCGGACATACTAACATCTATTCTAATATTAGTTATTCGGGAATCCTTTTTCCTTCAGAAAACCTATTTGCACTGTTAATTATCACCCTGCTACCTTGTATGGTATCCAAACATGAATCAGGATAAAGTGAGAAAATAATAATGGAAAAGGACTTTGGCTAAGTGGCTTGGCTAGATGAATACTGTTTACAAAGTGAAGTTCAAAGGTGGCCTATGTGGAGGTGTTTTATAAGCTGTAAAGCACTCTGGTAATAAAAGAAAAACAAGTCCTGTCAACTCTCGCCCTCTTGACTATAGAGATCCTAGAATGTTTTTCTGTTTTTTCCTTACGGTCAACAAACAGGATCGACAATGTCAGGCAAACTCTGGGGGTGAGCCTGGGAGCTAATTGCTGCTGGGAGGTTGATGAAAACACAATCCGCATCTTTGGAGGGTTCAACAAACATATCAGCCCTTCCATTTCCTGGCCATGCAGTGATAGATTTTTTTTTTTTAAGATTGAGAACTCCATTTATTCCTTTTGATTACAGCAATTGCAAGGTGCCACAGGTTAAACTCAAGAGAGTCTGGCTGCATTGACCGAGTCAAAAGACCTACATGTGTCTCCCTCTAGGACGTATGTCATTAAAGTTGCCAACACAAAGAAATTTAACTTAAACTGTCACATTACCCACTGTTCTTCAAAGCTCATCAATCTCCTGTTAGATTACCAGGACTGTGTGACACTTTTATCACAATTACACCGTAAGAAACATGGCGCAGAGTCACACTGTGGCCAAGCTAGGGAAGAGCCTGTCTTTGATGGACGATCACAGTTGATCAAGTATGTCAGTTGCTTTATGTGTTTTTATGCTTGTTTGATATTCCTGCCTAGAGAGTGGAGGCTTTTAAGGGCACATCTGTCAATGGATTCAATTTCACAATGCCATGTGATGCTTTTACTTACCCCTGTCTTCTCATCAAAGATTTTGATTCCTCCAAAGGAGATGGTTAAAAAGATTTTCTGTTTGTGTTCTCCTTTGGAACGCGCGCCGGCAACAACGCCCTGTTGAAAGGAAGGACATGGTTTTTACTTCAGTGTTTTCATTTGATAATTCCCTCTGGTCCCAAAAGTGTGTCGGATACCATCAACTGATGCCACCAATCACGTACACTTCTTCCCTGAGCCCATCCAGGCTGCCCTGCCCAACATGTTCCCATCTCGATGTTTTAGTAGCATTTATCTTAGCTGCTCTGACACCGCAGAAGAAGATATGTGAACACCGATTCATTTGACTAATCAAGATTTATAGAACATCTACCTTGCATGCAGAGACTTGGCCCAGAATTGGAAATCCCAATATAAACAGTCTCTGTGCTGGGTTTTATTTTGGATAGGTTTTTAATCTTTCAAATACAGGCATGCCACTAAATATATTCCTAAATGTGATTTTATTTTTGTCCTTCTGGAAAAAGTTTCATAGGAATCAATTTTAGAGATTAGAAAGAAATAAAAACAAAACTGTTGCCAGCCTGGATATTTCTTTTCTTTTCTTTTTTTTTGAAAAAAATAGGATCATTATAGCTATCTGCCTATGGTTTACAATTTTCACCCACAGACATTTTGTACTTTTCACCACCCTTCCCTAGCATTCCTATGCTTTAAAGGCATGTGCCTATCAGATGCATTTCATATATTAATACATGCATTTCCCCACTTCTTTGATTTTTTTTTATAAGCCAAAGATATGTATGTGAGTAAGTGAGAAGGAAAACTTCACAAAGCATTGCGACATTACCCTTCTCACTGCTGTATCCTCTGTGACCCAGGCAGTCCCTGGATAGAAGTAAATTACTATTTAATAGATGTGCTAACCAGTGTCCCTTAAGATGGTAGGATGCAGGTTAAGATACTTGCTTTTAAAATTTGCCTCTGTGAGGTCAGTTACAGACAAGCCTGGTCTTCACAGTAGGGTAGAACAAGGATAACTCCAAGTCAGGGGATTCATACTAAGGCTCTGCGCTCTTTCTCTGGTGCTCAGAGGCTTCCATCTCCTCATCACTCTCACTTCCACAGAAGGTGAGGTTAAGCCCAGCTCTCAGCAGTTAAGGTTCAGAGATTTTTGTTGTAGATGAGTCAAAATGAAAAAAGAAAAATTCTCCATTTGCTATAACATGGATGGGACTGCAGGAGATAGCAATAAGTGAAATTCAGCAGAAGGAGAAAGAGAAACACTAGATGATTTCACTTATATGTGGAACACAGAGAAGCAAAACAAAGGACCAGACAGAACCAATCTAATACAAACCCTAGAAATTAGGCTGTGGAATTGCCACTACCAGAGGAGAAGATGGAGTGAAGAGCAGAGCAGAGTGTGAAAGGTGCCTACTGGACTGTGGTGGAGGACGATGGGTACCCTGGTGGTGGGGGTGGTGTGGTGGCATACATCTGAAGGAGTATGATACTATATAGCTACACTCTATGCACTGCTGTAAAACACTGTCACCCAAAGGATAAATAATAAATAAAACAAATGTAAAGAAACAAAAATGACTTCCTATTTCCAGGAAATAAAAGCAGTGTGGTGCTCTCAGAAAAGCAGCCTTTCCACACCAGCCTCAGAGACTGACCAGCATTTGAGTGTACAGGTATGTTGAGGCCCAAGGCAGTTGGTATGTTCTCTTGAGTGCTGGATTTCACCACTGACTCTCTGTGATCTTGGATCAATTAATTTTTGAGTTCTACTTTCTCAGGTATAAATCCTTTTCTCACATGCTTGAGAATTAAATAAAAATCTCTGTAAAGCACCTAGCACCATGCCTGTTACTCTGTAGAGGTATAATAAAAATTAGTTTCTCTGAGTGAGTGAGTGGCTGGAAATGAATGTGGTCAGCTCCTGTCTGGGTACCTACTAGTAGGAAACCCAGTCGCTCATTCATTCATTCTCAAGTACCTCTTGCACAATCACCATCCAACAGAATGGCAGAGCCAGAGAAAATCTGAAAGCTAATTAGTACTGATTTCCCAATTCGCAGAGGGGAAAAAGTGATGCCCAGAAAGCAGCGGTCAGTCTCTAGAAGGCACTGGGAGTCGGTGAAAATGCTGAGACTCCCACTCAGCTTTCCAGCCTCTGTGCAGGGAGCAAGGACTACTTACAACATGCCTTCTTTGCTTTCTAGCAAGTTCTCTCAAGCACCCCTGCCCAGGGCTTCTCTTCCAAACCTCAGGACTCAACACACTGACAGCAGATCCTTCTCCAGAGAATGCCTTCTAACAGGCAGGAAGTGACTCACCCCAAAGCTAAGTCCTTTGTCTCCTCAAAGTATTCTAGGTTCTTCCATGTGCTGCTTGTTTTCCCATGAATTCACTGAGAGTGATTCTATGGAACATGGGGGGTGGGTCAAAGTATGTCTGCAATCCCAGGGGGAATTCCCACAGTCTGCTCAATGCCAGCCTAACAGAGACATTGTCTCTGATCCTGCCACACCAAACTACCTCTTCCTCCTTCAATTCTCAAGGCACTACCACCACAGATAGACACATATATTTGTTGATTTTCTAGCTTTGCCCACTACAAGGAATTTCTTTCTATTTGTTCTGTGTGCCCAGTGTAGGGAATAGAGGCCTGGAAAAAGTGAAGGGACTTTCTTTCGTTAGTCAGGCACCGGACAAGGCAGGCTTAGGACCTAGGGATGCTTGGCTTTAAACCTGTGTGGTTGGCTGGATACATACACAAATGGGCAAACAAAAGTCGACTTGGCAAAAATGCAGGGCCTGGAGGACCAACTCAAAGGGGTGGAGGTGTTTCTTGTTTAGTTCCTTTCTTATTGAGAACATCACAGAGCAGGATGGAGAAAAGGATGCACCTTTGGTCAGAGATTTGTAGCAACATCTCATACCAGTCCCGGGCTTTTAGAATCACTGCAACATCAAATAATCACCACATCTGGCCTACAGAAGTGCTGATGAGGGGAGGCTCTCCCCTGTATCCTGGTTGCTAGTAGTTGTCAAAGCCCAGCCTGGTAGAACAGGACTGTCCATAAAAGGGAAGGGAAAGAAAGAGCAACACACATGTTCTTGGGGCATTTCTGCTTGGGGCTGCTGGTGGGAAGCATACAGGACAAATGAAAGAGAGAAAACTATCCACACGATGCTATCTTTGGGGAAATGAAACTCCAATTTTGTTAAGCACATTTCTCCTGTGAGACAGGACCTTGAGTCAAGCTTTGAAAATTTTTACTGAGTCGAGGCACCCCTGCCACCTGCCGGCATGCCTCGGGGTCTCCTCTGCTCCTGCAGATTACTCATTGCTGATATGCAGACCTCAGCCAGGTCCCAGAGACAACTCTGGCTGGGGAGTAGAAAGATATAGATGTGGGTGCCTAATACTAGCAACCTCACCTAGGAAGTCACTGTTGGAAACCTGGAAATTAGGGGTCCAGACATAGTTGTGGGTCACTACTATATGCTAGAAGTTCCCACAGGTCATAATTTAGCCCACACTGTGATCCTGGAACATTAAGTATTACCTATCTTATTTTGCAAATGAGGAAACACAAGGCCAGGGAGTCAAGGGGTCTCCCCAAACTTAGGAAACTAACAAGACATGAGATAACTCAATAGTTAAGTTTTGGTGTGGTTCTCAGTGTTGGTGTTTCATCTATTATAATCCTCTCTGAGGACCATTCTGAGAAGAGCATTAAAAAAAAAAACAACAACATAATATACTACACTACAAATATGTCATCAATATTCTGAAAATAGCTGGGTGAACCAGTAGCTCCTAGACTCAGCAGTATAGAGTGTAAGGAAGCCGGAAAGTGAGAATAGCCACATTTCTTACCTAATCAGAGTGTACAGTTTCCAGTCCTCACTTAGCCACGTGTGTACCATGCAGGGAGAGCTCAGCAAATAACAGGTATCATGATGACTGGTGCCATTGTTGGTGTTATTAGCAATACCACACGCTGTGCAGAGTGGGATGCAACCGACCCTCCACTCACAGACAGACAGCCTTCTGATGGATGGATTTATGTGCAAGGCTGCTCTGTCCAGTTCATAGCCTCAACATATTTTTGCCCAGTGTCTCTGACAAATGACTGCTTAAGTCAGTGATGTGGGGCTTACTGCTGGGAGTTTAAAATCCAGTTGGGGCTACCAAGATAAATTAAATGAAATAAAAAACAAGATACACATAAGCATAAACTATTCTTATCAAACACTGGGGACTTGGGATCTGGATTTAAATTTCGGGCTTACTAGATTAAATGAATGATCTAGGGCCAATCCTTTAAAATTTCCATGAGCTTCAGGTTTCTTATTTACAAACAGGGGCACTAATATCTATTTCATAGACTCGAAAGAGACCATGACCTTGTGTGAAAGTGTTTTGTTGGCTCTACATTAAAGCAGGACGAAATGGTGGTGCTTTGCTGCTGGAGAGGCAATGGGATCATTCATACTCACAGTATGAATCCCTCTCTATCATCCAAGCATTCAAGGCAAATTCTCTAAAACAGGATCTTTAGATTCTTTAGGCTACCTTGCAAAAAAAAAGTTTTTTTTTTTAATTTTTATTTCTCATAGGGTCTAATATGTAAAAGTGAGCCTTTTTGTAATGCTAAGAGGCATTTTGTATTTCTCTCTCTCTTCATTTCCTGGGAAGGTGGCCAAATGGGGAATTGATCATTTATGTTTCTGTGTTTCCGAAAGAAAAACCACTGGGAGCTAAAATGTCAACATTCTTCTTTGCAACTTGTGAATAATGAAACACAATTGTCTAGGAACCCAAGATCCCCTCAACAAGTTCAGAGCATTTGACAGGAGTCTGTTATGGTAGGACTAACTCTCAGGGCTTTGGGGACCTCACAGTCATGAGGGGTGACAGACGGAGCCCTTCGATACAGGTACTGTGTATGCACAAGTGTGCATGTGTGCACGCACACATGGCAGACAGTCATGGTCAGGCCCGGTGCAGTGGGCTTTACGGAGCCCAGATTGAGTATTGCCTCATCTCCATTCAACCCATCAAAGCAGCCGGCCAGTGGGGTGCCTGGTGAATAGGCATCTACCAGAATCTTGCTAAGACTCATCAAATCCTCTCTCCTCTTCAGCAATCTTGTGGCTCTGGGTGAGAACCAGTCACTAGAGATTTTCTTGCTGTCTTTTAATTAATATTTGTCAAGAGCAAATCTCCATTTGCCTGACCATGCATGCAAATGGGCTTCATGGACTTCAGAAAGAATCTGGATCCTGGATTTTCTGCCGACCCATGATGAGAGGTCTCGGTGGAGAGGCACATGTGCCTTTATCTGAATAGGGGATTTGAAAGTGAGCATGTGCGGCTCAGTCTCTGCTGGAAGTGGGTGCAGCCTGCTCTGATTTCCTGCCTAAGTCACAGGCCTTGCTCTGGGGTGAAGAATGGCTGAGGACAGTGGGGGAGGCACAGAAAGCCAGCTCCCCCACACAACAAGCACAATGGCCTCTCTCTCCAGGGTGCATGCTGTGACCGTGTCTCTAGAGCAGCATTTATCATTCTTACAGCTGAATTTAGAGTTCTTCCCGTCAGATTCCTTTTTATGTTTATCAATCAGATTTGAACTTGGCAGAAGAGGGCTCATTTTTGGCTATCCTAGAATCCTTTGAAATTGTGTAATATAAAAAAGGATTATTAATTTCTTCCAAGGTGATATTCTATGAAATCCTTATTTTGATGTCATGCCTATCTCTTGCTAGATACTGGCTCTTAAAGTTTTCTTATGTAAGGTAAGCATTTTTATTTAAATAATGGATGAATATCTTAAAAGTTTTCATTTAAAAAAAAAGACAATTTCTACAGCCATCCCATGGGGAGATTTAGCATCTGATATCTGTGTTAAATTTCTGAGAGAATGTGTGCCAAATAAATAAATAAATAAATAAATAAATAAATAAATAAATAAATAAATAAATAAAAGCTGTGGTTTATTACGTATGAATGAAAAGGCAATTAGAG
>NW_004567109.1:32111653-32137261 GCF_000260355.1 Condylura cristata
ATTGAACTCATGCAGAAGTGGCTTTAGCTTCTCAGTGCAGTGCTTTAACCCGCTGTGCCACCAGGGAGGGCCAAGATTTTCCTAATTTCTTTCTTAGGTATCTCAATGAAGGGATTTATTTAAAACACCTAAAACCAGAAATGTCAAATAACAATATTTAGTTAGCTGTTACTTTAAAATATATGTTCCTTGTATCATTAAGTCTTTGGAAGACAAGAATGAGTAAAATCAGCTTTTATTTTAAAGAGTAATGTAATATAAAATGGAAAGATACAAAAAATTTATAAAAAATACAAAGTGGTAAAAATTCATATCTGAGTGATTTTACACAAGTTGATATTTTTGTACTTTGTTTTTGCAAGCATTGCACATTGAAGATAAAATTGATTATTATATCATATTCATAAAGGATAAGAGTGGACCTAAAAAAATACCCTCACAAAATATGTGTTCAATACGTATTCGCTGATGATCAAACTCTCTTCCCAATGAATAAATACAGATATTCTATTCATCAGTGAACCAAGTAATTCACCAATAAATGAATAACAGTTTTGCATCATAATGATCATAGTAATTTATTTTTCTCACTCACATTAGCCTATCTTATCTAAACGGAAATGTTTGCATAGTACCTTGAGTTTCATCATGGAATCTTGACATAACTTGTCTCCCCGGGCTGCGGAAACCTCATCAATCCCGATCAGTTTGGCCTTGTACCGGACCCCTTCACCTTTAAACCTCTTTATCAAAGTGGCTTCACTGCGATCCTGACCTAAAATCAGAGAAAAGCAGGATTCAGAAAATCCAGAATTTCATTGGAATAGGTACAGCTCTGAAGTTTGTTCTCTAGTTTCACCAGCATTCTAACAAAATTAGATTAACAAACCAAGTACGAAGAATGAAAGAATAGCAATTTTCTGGAAGCAAATTCTGATTCTAGCCTTTTTAATGTCAAGATAAATTTCTTCTCTTTGAGCCTCTATTTTCTTAGACAGAAAAAATAAAGTTAAAAAGAACTGATCCCAATGGAGCATTAAGATAAACAAATCAGACAACATGTTGTAAAGCCACCTAATTCAGTGGTGTTTTATACATACTAGGTGTTCAACAAAAGATAATCACTCACTAAGAGCTCCTGTCTGGTATTCTTGTTAGAGTAGTATTAGCACTGAGCCTCTCTGGCATTTTCAGCATTTAACAGAACGTTGGCCAGGGTCCAAAACCCTCCTTTAAGCTCAATTCCATGAGCTGTTTTATAGTGAGACTCCAGAGAAATTGCTTTGTATCAAGTAATGACCCTGCGACAATTATCAAAAAATGATTTTGCAATATCTCTACTGCTAACTCAAATGTATACAACAGACTTTTTCAATAATTATTAATACTGTATGAGATAAAATACATCAACCAGAAGTTCAAAAAAGCCACATAAAGTAAGGACATAAAATTATTATGAACTGAGTGCATATTTCTTGCCAGATGTTTACTTTATCTTCACTCTTTACAACTTGACCGACTATATTTTCTAGATGATAAAGATGAAGGTCATAGAATTGAAGTCATTTGTCAGTTCATATAATCGGGGATGGGCGGGGGTGGGGGGAGATACATAGGAATTCAAGTTTCTAACATCATCAAATTTTTACCTCATGAGCCAGGTTGGTGAAATGCCCATGTGTTCTTATAAACCCTGAATGCACTGGTCTCCTGATACCCATGTCCTGGAACATTATTAACTCCAACTTCTGATCCTCCATCCATCACGCCTTCCCTCATCCATTAGAAACATATGGTTGAGGGCCCTGGAGATAATTTAGTCCACTTTGTTCTATCTATGTGACATAAAAACTAAGGCCTCTCAACAATGTGGCAAGAGGATTACTTAAGGACATACTTAAAATTGGAAAAAAAAATACCAGCCAGCGTTAACCATTGTTTATGCTTGCCTATTGACAAAACATGACTTGTGTTTCATTCACTTTATTCCTCCAAGCATCTCCTTTGTGCCAAATGCTATTACTCACTGGCAAGAGATGAATGAGACAAAGTCTGTGTCCTGAAAGCTCAAGTTTTTTTTTAGTTTTTTTTTTTTTTTATTTTAAGATAAAAATATATAGTATACTAAGCGGACACACTTTAGTGTGAGGCATCCTCATCGTAATCATGGGTCCCTCACTTGTTATCTAACTTTGCTCCGCTGAGATTCAGTTTCCTGATCTACTGAAAGTAGACAAAATGTGTGCCCTACAGAGTTACTATAAATAGTAATTCATGTGAGCAGTGTGAGGGAAATATGTATTCACACAGTAGGCTTTCTACAAATGGTAGCTGTTACCATTACTAACAGACCAGTAACAGCTGCACGTAGAAGATACAATGCTGGGAGAAATGTCTTTAGAGACAGATCCAGGCCTGTTATTCTCCAACTCCCACTGCACTCTCAGTGACAAGTCAAGGCTATGAGTAATATCCCATAAAACAAATAAAACAATGGATGCTGAGTCAAAACTGGTCGTCAAGATAAAGGTTCAATCTCAGGATTCAAAGACCAAAACTAAAACAAAACAACAAAACTGGCCATGACACACTTGATGCTGAGGTCTATTACAGGTCAGCAACAGGCGTTAGTCCTAGAAGTCACACTCCCTGCAATACTGTAACCCTGCATGGGGTGGCCAACTTGGCCTGCCTCTTAGGAAGGTTATAGCCCATTTCTGGCTCTTCTATAATGTTGTCATTTCAGTGAATGATATCATCCCTTTTGCTATTTGAAACTTCTTCCAAGTTTTAATTACAATGATAATACCAAGAAACACTTCTCATATCATCTACAAAGCAAATTATATGCACCACCTCATTTAGCCTCATAAATAATCCTAGAGGTAGCTACTCTTTTTCAGCTTTTATAGAACAGGATCCAAACTGAAGGTTTGGGAGGACAAACAACTTATCTGAACTTCCTGACTGGGACCTGAGCCCACACCTGTCGGATTCTAATGCCCAGGCTTGTGGTTTGCTTATGTTGTGTTTTTCAAATTTGTTCTCTTAACTGCTATGATTAACTGCTTCTCTTCTATCCAATGTCCCTAGAAAACCTCATCTTTACTTTGTACCAAACCCCCCTGGTGCAAATTTATAGCTACTCAAAAGATTGGTAGCAGTAAAGCACCACTGGACAGACAACTCGAAAATCAAACAGCTTCCAGCATCCATATCATGTTGGGAAAATGTCGGTGAGACCGATACAAAGACAGCATAAAGAAATATCGGTCAGGGCACAAGATCCGTTGAGGGGGAGTGTCAAAAGAGGAGGCAAAGCCAGATCAGGTGAACAAGGGCGGAGATTAATAAAATATTAGGCCATTTAGAGGAAAGTAGGGAGCCCAATTTAGACTAGGACCCAGGGCCAAGCTAATTTGTATGAAGGGCACTTATGCAATAGATAGTAGAATTTCTCATTAAATGTACCACTATTAAAAGGGTAATTTTTCATGAGCACATCTTGAGCAAGGTCTCAGTTGTATTAGTTAAGAAATAAATAATAAGTTATCAGAGCCATAAGGCTGTTTCATCAGGGCACATACAATTTGAAGGTGTTAGGGCAAAGGTCAGTCTTCATGCATGCTACATTGTCATGAATCCTCAGCCTATTTTGCCAAAAGCACTGCTGATTCAATGCGGCAGAATGGGTCAGAGAAAGGCCATGTGGTTAAGGAAAATCATCAACGTTATTACTATCAATGAACTTTTATAATACCAGTCACTGTGCCAAGAGTTTTACATGCAGTCTCTCCTTTAACCCTTATCCAGTTCATGAGTTAGGTTCCTCCATGAGTCCCTTTTCATAGAAGGTGACTCCAACACCCAAAGTCTACACAGTCTACAACAGAGCCTGAATGATGACTTTATTGAGATATAATTCCTGTATCATTCAATACACCATTTAAATGTATACAACTCAATGTTTTAGTTCATTCATAAAGTACGTGACAGCTGGAATGGGAAGGGGGAACTGAGCTCTGCAACTCTGGGCTCCAGGAGGCCAGTGAGAAGAAGAGTTACATGCTGCTCAGCCACAAAGTCCTGAGCAAGGGGGTCAAGCTGAGCAGCCACTTTAGTGAGACTTTAAAAAGGACAGAGCCACTGGGTTTTCTCTTTTGATCAGTACTGTGGAAGGCCACCACCTCCTTCCCCCATGCCTTCTAGTGGAGACCTTCACCCCAACCTTAGTAGTGGTAGGCCTCTAGTCCTGTACAAGAAAATCAGTAGCTGATCTGGAAGTAAGGAGGCCTGGATTCAGGTGTGGGGTACGAGGACACCTTTGTGTTTGGATCAGAGGTAAGTCACTTATCCCCTTGTGCACTAAGCCTCCCATATGATGAGTATTTCATAGAGAGACGGTGGGCCCCAAAGCATCTCTGAGAGCTCACCAGCTATGATGACACTTCAAATGGATATTTAGAGCCTAACCATGAACCAGAAATGTATGGTACAGTTGGCAGACCTTGGTTTATTGTTCTGGTAATCTTCTGTGAGCTATGTCCACATAGAAGTTTAGAGAGGCCATGTGGCCTAAGTTGAGAGTGCCAGGTAAGTGCCAGAACCAGAATTCAAACCCAGGTCTGCTCCTATTCACAAAACCAGGCTCTCTGGGCATTTGTGTGTTTTTTAAATCAAGGTTTTTATTAATTTTTAATTTTAACAGATTTTTAAAATTTTGGTTGAATGAGTAAAAATTTCCAATTGTCTTGATTTAGGTATACCATTTCTCATCTCAGTTCCTGCATATACTGCACTTGTTTTTATTTAATGATCTATCTGGATCAATAAACCATTCGCTTATATAGCTAAATATAGAGGAATTTCTGTGTAACTATACATATGTACTAAATACTGTATATGTACTATATATAGAATTACTCAAGCTCATTTTGCCTTTAAACATTTAGATTTAGAACCAAACATCACTAGCCTTGTGATGATCTGTCCCTGTCCTCAGATTATCTGGCACTCCCCCAGGGATGCTTGCACCTCAACACCCTTGCCTGCAGACCTGATTGAGAAGGAACAACCAGAAAAAGGCTCAGGCTGTCATGGAAAAACCTGCAGTCACATTAAGACATCTGGCTCAGGATGGTCCTCTTTGAATTTCACCATGGAGCTGCTGTCTTTCATGCCCAGTGGGGAGCACATTCCTCACTCAGAGTAGGTGGAGGCACCAGGAGGCAAAGGAGGTGTGTCTCCAGTCATCCCCTAGTCCTGGCCCCAAGCTGCCTCAGAAGAGATTTGTCCTCATCAGTGCCAGGCGCCAAGTGCCACTTCATCACTGCACGGCCCCACTGAAAATGCCATGGCTCCCTCCCACCTGCCACGGTGGCACCCTCCTCTTCTCTGTCCACTCGGCCCAACACCTCCAGCTCGGGGCCAGATTTCTCCATATCCTTTGCTCTTGTTACTTCCTCTTCCTCTATCTGGCTACTTGACAAATATCTCAAGTCTAACCTCAGGTCAAATATGCCTTTAGTTGTAAGGGTTTTTTTATTTTTTATTTTTTGGAAGAGGTCACCCTGCTATTACTCTCCCTACCTCTTTACCAACTAAAATTAGCCTCCGTAACACATCCTAACAAGGACCCTGAAATGTGGTGTCTATGTAACTGGTCAACCTCATTTCGGACCATTCTCCCCTTACAGTTTGGCCTTTGTCCAAATCCTTCACCGAGCTATGTGTAACTGCTGCTGCGGTATCTTTTGGCACCTGCTAACCTTTGGGCCTAGCAGGAGTCTTCATTCTTGTCTCCATCTCTTCACCCCTGCTGGAAGCAGGCAGGGGTCAACACAGCACCATATGCTGGAGCTCTTCTGATGTCAGAAACTTACCTGGTCGATCCCAACTGAGTTAGTCCTATTAGTCTCCTGATATTCCCTCTATTTTTGCAATGAATTGGTATAGTTTGTAATATGCTGTTTACTATCTAGCTTTCTCATTAGCCTGTAAGCTGTAGACAAGGACTGCGATGGATGTGTTGACCAAGGTCACCCCAGAATCTAGTATTTTCCTAACATATAGGTATATTTTCATCTGTCTCAAGCATTCATGCCACTTCATTCACTTTGTCTTCAAATTCAGCTCCTTCTCCACACTTGAACTCCACAAGGGTAGGGAGTGTTACTGACTCATCTGTGTTCTCTGAACCCAGCATGGTTCCTGGCAGAGAGTGGACCCAACCTACCAAGCTCTGCTGAATAACTGAATAAATGAATGAAATTATATATTTATTCAAAAGAGGCTAATGAACTCCAGGAGGCAGGATCTCTCTGGGGGAAGCATAAAGGGTCACCAAAACCTCCTTCCATTGCACACCAAATCCATTCCAGGAGTGCATTCACTTAGGCTTTGCAGAATCAAGTTCCTAATGGAACAAAGTAAATGTCACACCAGTTATTTTAATATTGCCTTTGCTCTATGCCATTAGGGAAGGGTGTTTTTCAACCTCATCATAACCTGCTCACCTTATAACCTGGGAAGTGACTCTCCTCTGAATTTAAATCAAGTCAGTCCCCTGGGGATGGAGTAAATTTCCCATTTTGAACAGGTCTCAAGGATGCTGTCAGGAACAGCACCGATGCGCTGTGCACGAAAGGGACTGCCAAAGGCGAGTCACCTTGTGGGAACATCAACAAAAACCAGCACCTTTGTCAGGCATCAGGATCCGAAGGAAGTGAACAATTAGCAACTTTTATGACACAGAGTCTGCAGAATCCATGGACGGCATGAATAGCCTCCCACTGCAGGCTGCTCGCTAAAGACTGCTAATGGCCAAATAAAAGATCTTTCACACCCAAGACTGTTCTCTCTTTGTCTCCCCGACTCATCACAGATTATAGTGAGCATGGCCACAGAAACCCACACTGAAGCCAAGACAAGCACTTTTATTCTGAATGTGGTCAGTCTGGCTGTGAATTCCTTTCAAATCTGACAGTCACAGTATTTCCCTGTCTAGTGGAGGTCAACTTCAACATATTTCTTATATCAAGCCGAGCATTCATTTCTATATTTTAGACACTCAAACATCTAAGGGGGAGTCTGTAACAAAATACCATAGACTGAGTAGCTGAAATGGAAAATATTAGAGACCGAGAAGTCCACTATCAAGGTGCCAATGAGTTGAGTTCTGGGTAAGGACCCTCTTGCTGGCCTGCAGATGGCTCCCTTTCACAGTGCCATTCCTATAGAAGGGCAGAGTGAGCACCCTGGTTTCTCTTCTTTAAGAAACACTAATTCCAACATGGTGGCTGTACCCTCATGGTCACATCTAATTATCTTCGCAAAACCCTAATGCCAAACATAGTCACTTTGGGGATTAAGGCTTCCCTATATGATTTTTTTTTTTTTCAGGTGGGGTGGGGTGAGCACAATTATTCAGTCTGGAACAGAAGGACTAGAAAAAGGACAGGGGGCAAAAATCTAGATGACATCTGAACCTGAGCATACCTGTCTCAGTTACAAAAATGACCTTACTGAAACTTTTAACAGTGTGGGAGGCAGACCCCTCCTATGTGGAGCAGCAGGAAACCATGGCCTGGGGGGCGAGGTCACTGGTACAAAGCCACATACAGTGGTGGGTGCAGGCTGCAGCCTAACACTTTGGAGTCCAAATGACATTTTGTTTCTATCACCCTCCACTGCCTCCTGCTTGTGTGACACTGGGGAAGTATTTAACTTTCCTGAGCACCAGACACTCTGTCACACACTGCAGTTATTTGTGAAAGGGTGATATAGCACACATAGTTATCCCTCTTACCACCCTTCCTGGCACTTGGGATGCATTCACGTTTATCACCCTCCCCACCGCACCCCATAATGTATTTCACATTAAGCACCAGAGGCAAAGCTAACCACAGCGGAGTTGTACTGCATTAGAAGCAATGGTCCCAGCTGTTTGGGAATTATTTGGGTTGTCTGGGAATAAGGGTGCAATTAGGAACAGGATGTTCCTTCCTGAAGGCAATCGGGAGATCACCTTATGAATTATTAACAGTCTCACCCAAAGTGAGACATCTTCCCTCCTTCGGCACATCTATCTGAATCACCAGGCCATCCATCTTGATGATAAGAACATTTCAAAGTAAGGTTTTTCCTCCTCCGCTAGTCTGTCCAACATCATTCTGTTGTAGCCCTATTGTCTGCTAGACTATCCAATTTAAGAACAGATTGTAGGGGGGGTTTCAGGGCCCAGCAGCGTAGAACACCTACTTTACTTAGAATCCTATCTTGCAATTATCCAGGTGTTGACTTGCAATGGACAAATCATTATGTATGCTAGCTGTGTGGGAGAGAATGCTGATTTCGTGTAATTAACTAGCTGGGTAGTGAGAAGAATAAGGGAACAGCGCACTTAGGAGGCTGTTAAAATGTGTTTTTATGAACACGGTTGCTGTCATTATTGCTAAAAGGTAAACTAATTAAAGCACTAACATAATATTCAACCTATGATTCATGCACCCATTTTCTTAACAAAGCATTCAGCACTGGCGCTTCTGAAGAGAGCTCTGCACAGATGGCTCTGGGGTCCACTCGCGCCTTCCTGGGTACAGACAAGCCCTGAGAGGCCATGGCTTCCGCTCAGAGGATGCCGGAAGCTGCAGCACCAAAGCGTAGCTAATGGTACACAGGCCGAGTTACATGAGGGGCAACTGATTCCTCAGGCCAGGTGCTCTGCTGACCCCGCATTAGCCACCCATTCTCACACTCCAACAGCAGGTCCTTTCTTCATTTCCTTGACAGTGATCTGCCAGGAACATAACTTCCATTTCTATCTTTATTTTAGAAAAAGTCTTTACTTTTTTTTTTTAATTGTATCATAGTTTATTTTTACATATTTTTGTGCATTTTTCCATCTCAGTGGCAATCCCCTTGGGTTTCCCAGAAAAGGTCTTTCTTAACTTCAGAATCTATTATAAATATTAGATATCATCCAGATTTTTGCTCCCTTTCCATAGCCTCGCCTGATGTGCATTATCAGTCCCTTCTGAAAGATGAGAAAGTGAAGGCACTACGAGGACAGCTAGCAACAGGCAGAGGCAAATTCGATGGAGTGAATCAAAAGAAGTTTTAAAGAAGAGAACTTGAGGCTTGAGTTTAGGTAAGAAACAGGACTACAGAGGCAGCAGGAAGGGGAGGGCTGAATCCAGGGGCATTCCATTTATTTTAGTTTCTGCATTTGCCCCTGAAAGGGTCCTGTGTGGCTGGCCTGCTCCATGGAGGCAGGTGAGGCAGAATGATACGTATAAAATACCACAGGAAAAGGTGGGTCACATGCAAAGGTGGGAAGGGGCAGGTTAATGAATGGGAAAGAACAGAGTCTAGGAGAGACCTGAGAATTTGGCTGCTGATGCCACTCCGGGGCCTCTTTGCCTAGAGCACGTCACTTCACTTCCCTGCAAACAAGGGCATTAAATCTCATCTTGCAGAAATACACTATGAATGGCTTGTAATCATAAGTGTGATGCACCCAAAATAGCAGTGCAGCTCCTGGCTGGTATCTGATGTTGACAATATTCTTCACATCCTCAAGTGGCAGTCTCCATGTAGTATATTTCCCAGGGCCAGTTTTGGGTCTGGAGAGTCCCTGTACCCCACATAGTGCAGGTGACATGGTGGCCAGGCAGGCTGCTGGAGTTGCAGTTGAGGGAGCTGCCCTGCTCCAAACACACTGACCTCCTGGAGGCCATGTTCCCTTCCTCTCACATTCCCTTTCTCCTGGCAGCTCACATTCAAGCAGTAACTGGTTGATTGTACTGTGCCAGGGTTAAAGAACTTGGTCTCAGACCTCAATTGAGACAACTTACAGGGCAACTTTCCATTCTCCCAATAGCATCGCAGGATCAGCTGAGGCTTCTGAAGTCTCAGTAGCCCGTTTCAACTCCCTGCTCTGCTCAGTCCTGCCATCAGCAAGCCTTCCTGGTGGAGATTCTCAGGGTAGTCCCCAGTAAGCTTTCTACACCAATCTTTGCCTTTGCCAATGGTTTTCTGAGCACTCTAGTGAAGCAGAACACAATCAGTTGAGCAGATTTTGACAGTAAAGAAGCATATCAGGGAGAGTGTTCTACAGACAAGGGTCTCTTGGAGAGGCCAGAGAGCAAGTGCCTGCAATAATCTGAGTGATGGGAGGAGGACTCAGTGCCTCTGACAGCTGAAATAATGTCAAATGATACTGACATTCCATGAGGCTAAGCCTCATCAAGAAGGCAAATCTATATCTAACACCCTCTCGCCAAATGCAACTCAAAGGCCCCTGGCAAAGCTGTTGAATGCTGGCTGAACGAGTGAGCTGCTGATGCTGGAGGAGCTAGGAGGTGATCCCTCTACTAAAGGCCATCCTCACTACCCCCAGACCTGGGAGTTCCAATGGGGTTTGTTCTCATAAAGTTCACAACGTGTCTCTTTTTGGCAAATGCATCTGATAGTAGATACCAGGCTGTGACGGACCTCTGGCAGCTGATGACAAGTGAAAATAATCTTGTTTTCAAATGAAAAATCACAGGCATGTAAAGTCTTTTCTATTTCCATTCCTCGAGCAACTGCTTTTTTCCCCCTTTCTAGTCACAAAGTCAAATATGCTCATACCTTAAATTTTGGGAACTGTAAGAGAAAAAATGGGACAAGTCACCCTGAATGCTTGCACAGACACCCACTGCACTGCACTTGAGTGGATGCTCAGCCCAAATTCTTCGTAAGTGTACACACACACAAATGTGCACATGTACACACACGCTAAACATTTTTTTTCCACACTAAATCTGTAGCTTGCTTCTTTCTTTTGGCAGTGTTATTATATATTTTCATCCACATCAATATTTTTGGTCACATAATACTTTATGGCTACATAATATACCATCCTATCGCTGTATCATAATTTATCTAACCAGCACCCTATCACTGGGTGGTCAAGATGTTTCCAATTAAAACAGTACAAAGAATGCCATATTGAGAATATATCCTATAGAAAGGAGGATGATATATTTTCCCTGTGAGAACACCTACATGGAGTCTTTTTACACTTAGCGCAGTTGAAGTTTCATTACTACCTTCTCCCCTTCTGCTCCAGGAAAATGTGGGTTCAAAATAGATAAATGTGTGAAAACAAATGCAAAATTTACTTCCCCGGTGTCTTTCTTTGGGGAACACAGGTGGGTGAAGGAAGAATGTTAGTGTAATTTGTATTGCAAAAAGATTCCTGTAAGCACTGAACATGATATTCAGGGACAGGTAGCCAAGGAGAGCCAGGATAGAGGAACTGACCTTCCCAAGCAGGAAGTTCACACAGTGGAGAACAGAGTAACTGAACCCCAAGTATGCGTCCCTACCCAATGTATGTGAACACAGCATCCGAAGTGAGCCTCTGGACAAGACCAAAGGTTAATTAAACAACAATGAACAGGGGTTTCTATTTTCACATGCAGCTTGCAACTGGCCAAGAACTTTCTCTTCCAGCAGTGATGACGTTCACAGGGTCATCTCCATCAGGGAAAGAATAAAAAGCGAAACCAAAACCAAGAGAATTGGACTGGGTATCTCTGATGGCAACTTGCTTGCAGAGCATTTTTAGAGGGAGATACTTTTGGTCCTTGTATACTCTGGTGTGAGCAAGATTCATGCTTTATCTTCCATCTGCCTTCTAAACAAGAGGGCTGTGTATATTATCGACTGATTAAATTATTTCTTTAGAGTACAAAGAAGTATTTGTGATGAAGACAACAGAGAGGGCAAATCAATTATTTACTGAGGAGGCTGCAATATAAATTACATTTGATTAAACTCAGAGATAAATCTCAGTGATCAAGGGTTTAAGTGGAATGTGTTGGAAGAGACAGTGACTAAGTGCCCCCCGACATTGCTAGTAATGAATGCAAGGGCACAGACCCAGCCCTGACATCTGGATTTTCAACACACCAGTCTCACGTTCATGCTGCCACAAACAAGTACTGGGTGCCCACTGTGGATACTGTCCTGATCCAAAAGTGAGGGGAGACAATAAACCAGTAAATAATGATGAACACGATCATTCCAGATAGTAGTGTTATGAAGACAATAAAACAGTTTGATGAAATGAAGAGTGACTGGGACAGGGTAGGGAAGAATTAATTTACACAGACTAGTTCATAAAGACATTTCTGTAGAAGTGACATTTGGAAGGAGACGTGAACAAGGAAAGGGCAGTCATGGCAGGAGAGATTGCATCTGGCCTGTTTACAAAACAGAACAAAGCTGGTGTTATCAGAACAGAGAAACCAAGGGGGAGGGCAGGGAAGTGGGGTCAGAGCAAGGCAGGCTCTTTTCTATGCTGCTTGATTTTTTTTTTAAAGAGTTACTTATTTTTGCATACAAGAACTGGGGTACAGGCCAGAGATGCAGGGTGAGAGGATTCACCAGAGACAGATGGGGAGCATAACAGGTGGGTTGACTGAAATACACTGCTGAGGGGAGCAGTGGGGAAGACAGGAGAGGTCTGCTGTGTCATGTGGGTCAGCTCCCTGGCCAGGGACTGAACTCGTGCTGTGCTTTAACCCACTGGGCCACAAGGGAGGACCCTATGTGCTGCTTTAGAAGGGAAAGTAAGGAGTTTGGATTTGGTCCTAAGGCAATGGAAAGTCCTGGGAAGGAGAGGGCTTGACCAGGTGCAGGATGTGGGCTTTGTAAAGATGTCTTCCTGTAGCAAAAGGGAAAAAACTTGAAGCAGGAGCTACTGTAGTAATCCAAGTGAATCATGACATGAGGACGATGGCATTGGATAAATATAGTGGGTTGAACTGAGATCCATTTTGAAGGAATAGCAGAGAAAGCTTATTTATCAGTTGTCTATGAAAGAGACAGGAAGAGGGCTCAAGTGAGCCCAACCCAGAGACTGGGCTCAGTGACCCACATGGAACACAGAATCAGCCCCTGATATGGAGGCCCAACTGGTGATGAAGACAAGACCACTAGAAACTGGTGGCTTCATGTTCCACACAATGCTTTTCCAATCTGACTATGTGAAGAGTGTGGGATTCAGGAGCAGACAGGCATGAATGACAGAAGGTTCCAGCCCTCAGAAAGTCACTAGAAATTCTTTATTTACCATATGGACTAGATAAAACCTACCTTGGAGTCTGTGAATGAGATAAAGATGTGGAAAGGGGTCCAATGGATGCCTAAGTGCTCCATAAATGTGAATTCCTTTCCCTCCAGTTTAAATTCAGCATCTAAGTTCAGATCGAACTATGTCAATGGTGAAATCCATGGTTTTATTCTTAGCATCAATATCTCATCATCATATAAAAGCATTGCATTTATTTTGTTCTTTCCTAATGACCCTGTGGGAGCTGGAACCTGTCTCATTCATCAAGAGTAGACACCTTGTGAGGCATCTGTCCAGATCTCAATGATTGAACCCTGCCTGCTGACCGCCCTCTCCCATACACATTACCATCACAGTGCCGTACTAATACCATGTGACCCTGCCCTCTGGCCCCTCATGATTGAACGACATGGTACCACCTGGTCCAAGCTCTGCTGATTAGAGTCCCATCTTTGGGAATGGGGGCTACAAGTGGAGACAAGAGTCGATCTTTCCTGACAGCTAGAATCTTAACTAGATTATAGAATTCTAGGTGGCCATCTCTTCCCGCTATTGGTCTGAGTAAGAGAAAGTCAAATTTATAAAAAGACAATAGAGGAAAGGTGTTCTGAAAGAACAAGTGACTGCAGAGAGAAATTACTATCTGGGGTCCTTGATGATTTCAAAGACCTGGACTATCTTTACAGTAGTTTGGCTCATACATGTGCTTCCTTAGGAACTGTCATACACCTCTGGTCATTATGATTTTGTTTTTCTGTTGTATTTAAATTGACACAAGTTGATTTCTGTTACTTGCAACTAGAAATCGGTCATTAATGACATGTTTCTGTGAACTTGGCCCCTTGCCCACTGTTGGGCAGCGGGGAGACAGCCGTGGAAGGAAGGGAAATGGAGGGGCCACCCAGACCCCTGTCCCAGGGGCTCTCCATTTAGCCCCTATTTTCTCGTCTTAGCTTTTCATCTGATAATAGAGCCATGAAAGGAGAAAGCATTTGTGTTTATACAAGCTTTCCCTGCTTTGCAATAAGCTCTCAAACCTCAAAGTGCCCAACTCTGTAGTTTATCTCCCTGGAAGAGTTAACTCAATGGATTTAATATATATGAGCCAATTATCTCCTAAACAACTTCTTTTGGATCTTTTCTGACAATAAGAGAAGCAGTTAATAAAAGGATATTTACACAATCTTGCTGATTTTGAGAAAGCATCCTAGGAGCTCAACATGGTCAAAAGCATGACCTTAGAGTTTTGTAAACCACGATAGTAAATTGACAGGGAGTTATTAATAGTGGGTTAAAACACGTTC
This sequence comes from Condylura cristata, assembly GCF_000260355.1. Taxonomy (NCBI): domain Eukaryota; kingdom Metazoa; phylum Chordata; class Mammalia; order Eulipotyphla; family Talpidae; genus Condylura; species Condylura cristata. The sequence continues at coordinate 32,126,081 of NW_004567109.1, forward strand.
AACTAAAAAAGAAATAAGTATTAACTGCCTTTCATTTTAGTTCAGTAAACATTTTATAAGCCTCTTCTATGTTTGGACATCAGGCGGGGGGTAGGGGCCATCAATTATTAAACCCTTATTCTGTTCCAGATACAGTGATGGACATTTTCACATCCGTTGCTTTTCATTTAGCTTATCCAACAGTCCTAAGTGGTATGATTACCTCACTTTGTACAGCTGATGAACCAAGTTTTTTGGAGGCCCAGAAACCTATTCAGTGTTCACAGAGCCAGTGAGGCAGTATTTACCCAAACACGCTAGTTTCCACATTTGCATGTGTTTTCTACTTCACCTAAGTAGTCTCCCAGTGAAGAAGCCTAAGAGGCACTTTCCTGTTTTAAGAAGTCCCCAGTCCAGTAAGAGAAACAAAGTCTCAGGAAGGGCAGAATAGGGAGAGTTGCCACCAAAGTCCAGGAAAGAATCACATTCTGCTGGCTGGACAGGCTGGCACATGGATGAGGTGGCATTCCAGAAGGGTCAAAGAGGTGGATGGTTCCAGACCCAATCTTGGAAAGGGTTTCTGACAAAATGGAAACATCACAGTTATTCAGTAAGGTGTAGGGAGGTAAAGGTAAGCATCGTGAGGACCAGTTGTGCAATGTTCACACACTCAATGACCCTATAAGGGGGGGTGCTATGACTTTTTCAGTCTTCAGCCAAGAAAAGGAGCACTGCAGTGGTACTGTAGCTTATTACATGTCACACAACTGTCACTGGCTGCCCACTGACTCCAACTGGGGCCTCTTTCACGCTACACAATGTATTTTCCCTCCTAGCCTATGTCTTCCAAGAATTGAAAGACAAAGAAGAAAAAAGAACAATGAACTATAGCTACAATAAATTATAAGGCCTTTCTCTACCCTCAAGCTTTTTACGATCAAGTCAGGGAAGTGATATATAAACCTCTGGGAACCCAAACAGGGAAATCAAGGTAGAAAAACAAATTTAAAACAACAGAAGTCATGGCTCGGGTTGGCCAAGGAATAATTAGTCCATATATTATCCTGAGAAGTTCACAGGAGTGTGGAGGAGAGAAACAGGGGCCTTTGAACCAGGGTCATAGGAGGAAGAGTTGAGAGAATGGCAGGGTTGAAGCCAGGTCCCAAATGCTATGCACAATTTACATACAGGGTGGGGGTAACTGTAGGAAATCATATGCCAGGGTTACAGGTAAGAGATGGGTCATGAAAACTTTTGCAAGTGAGATTTTATCTAACTCTGCATAGTAGTAGCTGCTCTATGTATCAGGCAACCCTCATGAGTCAGCAATGGTACCAGGCACATTGCATATGATGCCCATGTACAAAACAGAAGCAGAAATTTGGAGAAAAGTACTGGGTGCCCAAGTCAGACAGCCAGGAAAAGGGGGAAGGGTGGGAGGAAGTCAGGTATCAAAGAGGCCTGCTTATTCCAAAAGTGAAGCACTTGCCACTGTGCTTCACCAAGTGGAGACTGAGCTCAGATTCTGAAGGGCTGTCCATGCCAGCTCAGACTTTCTCTGTGGGGCTTAAGGAGTGTCTTTGTTCAGGGACATTATTAGAACATTATCAGAGCTGTATTAGGGAGAAGTCTTACAAGTCTAGTGAAGCAAGAGGAACAGAGGCTTGAAATACCAGTCTCTTATACCCTGTTTTAGGAAAGAAATCAATGAGAATGATTTTCAGGTGCAACCCGAACCTCGACAGCCCACATAACTGAATGTTCTGGCTCCATTATCACTAAAAATGAGCCAGACAGAAAAAAAAGTCACTGTGGAGAGTGGATGACAGTTGACAGAATATACTTTCAGGAAGGTAAAGTAATCGAGGAATTACCCACCACTATGGCCCATGATTGCTCTCCTTGTCTCCTCCATATCATTGGAAAGCTTACCAACCCCTTTTTCTAAAGAAGGTAACCCCTTAGATGCTTTCAGACTACCATGCTTCTTTGTCTTTCCTGATTTAGGCTTCCTTTCTTTCCAGATCCTTCACGGACATGTTCACTAATATTCTGTCCATGGTCATTGAATGATAGGCTTTCCCAAGATAGATCACTTTGGCCTGTGGGTTATTTCAAGGTCAGTGGGTTTCTTCTAGGCTCCAGAGAAACTTTACCATTGTCTTCACTACCTAGAAGAATGAAGATTTGGTCTGTTACCCAGACTTAGAGTTATCTCCAGAAATAATCATCCATGGGAGAAACCAATCCTATGGCAAGGCCAATGCAATGATAAGGTGACTGGTCTTTCACCATGGGAGTGCCCCTCCTCTCTCTTTGAAGCCCTAGGCCCCTACTCCATTTCATAACTCAATGATGAAAATCCCCACTTTAACCTTATTTTGCCTTTGAATTTATATTCACATTTATACTCCATGTACAAATAACTAAATTTGTTCTTTTTTCCTGTTAATCTCTCTGATATTAATTTGATGCTTTCATTAGCCCAAGAACCACCTACAGGGAGAAGGAAATTTCCCCTCACTCCCACATTTTGTTTTTCTACTTCACAGTCTCATCTTCTCTGAGATGACATTCTAGTCAACACATTTAGTTCTGAAACCTCCCTGGAGCACCACACTCACATTTCCACCTGTCTTCTATATCCTGACATCTGGATTTCTTGCAATGACCAAAATGAACATATACAGAACACGTGACCTCTATCTTTTGTTGAAAATGGCTCTTCCCTTTGAAAAGCCAGCTCACATCCACCTCCCCTGTGAAGCCTCACCAAGTCAATGTGTGGTCTCCATAATCTAACAGGTGGTTGAAAGCATTAGCAACCACACTCAGAAAGCTTGCAGTCACCTGCGGGTCTAGTATCACACCTGAGAGTCATCCTCACCTGTGAGTCTCCAGTGTCTGAACAAGGGAAAGTGCCACGCAGGTGACATTTCACAAATACATGAATGCGATGACAGTTTTCACCAAAGGCAGAAACTCATTTTCCTTTTCCTTACTATGTTTTCCATACAGATTTTAAGAATCTTAAATAATATTTCTAGAATGACCTCACTGTTACCACACTTAATCTGCTGTGTTATGTCACCTTGCCAAAACCATTGTTTACTGTGTACTAACTCTCCCTACTCCAACCTGGTTTTCTTTTTTCCCCCTACCAAAAGTGTGTGCTTTGTCTTCCCTGACTCTTCTGAGTACTTGCCCGATGAGATCTTTCATCTGTGTTTTGAACAATTATTTCCATGATCATTTTTTTCCTTTCTTTTTGGAATTTCATTAGAGGAAAATGGACATATTTGGTTCTAAACTCTATACTTTCTCCTTTTGTTGCCACTTGGTTTTCCTTTTCAGGTGCCTATGGTTGGAATTCTCAAGTTGGTCTTTCTCTGCCTCCATTTATTCTGTACATGTTCACCTTAACATCACCTCTGATGGTTTTCATCACTTCGGTATCCAGGTATGTTTTAGTCTGGATGAGGACTTCCTGAATTGAAATCTAGCTCTGCTGCTCTCTGTGGCTTAAGTCTCTGTGCCTCTGTTTCCTAATCTTAAAAACTGGTGTGTGACAGAACCTTAGAGAGACAGTGGAACGGGTGAGAAGCCAATACGTGTCAAGCAGAGAGAACCATCTCTGAAGACACAGGGACACGTGGTTGTTGTAACTCCCCTTTAAAAACTGTTACCATATTTCAAATACCCCTGCCTTGCTGCACGTGGTCCAGCACTCTGGGGTGGAGTCATTCTCCCTGTGTCTGCTGATCTCTGTGTGTGTGGTGTGCCTGCTTCCCGGGAGCACCAGCTCCCTTGGTTGATGTGTGTTGGGGACAGTTCAATCCGTATCAGGCCCTTGATTTAAGGATGGTACAGGCGATGAGCCTGGGGGTGGAGCGCCCAGTAGCCCTGAGCTCATAAAGTCCTCTCCAACCGCCCATTTCAGTAACTCTTTATTCCCCAGGAGTTATGTTTTACTATTGCCCCTACTGCCAGGTGCCTGTGCTAGTTTTTTACTCATTTTGGAGCTGGTCAGGAGATGAAATTTAGACCTTGCCAGAAGTGGAAGGTCCCAGAGGAAGGCTGTTTCTTATTCATGTGATTGCGTGTCCCCTTCCTTTTCTTCTCACCATCCTTCCTCTTCTCTCCTCCCTTCTGTTCTCCTTCCTTTATTCTCACCCTTCTCCCCTCCTTCTTCCCTTACTCCTTCCTTCCTTCCTTGTCCCCTACCCTAAGCCTCTCCCAGTCCATTTGATAAAGAATTACAAGATTTTTCTCCAGAAAGTACAGTTGTATGACATTCCACTATTCATAAGTGTTCAATGATTCCACTTCTCACCAAACAAAATGAAACAGAAATGTCTCATCCATTTATTCAATATTTCATTTAATATTTACCTTACACCTACTTGTTAAACACTGGGGAGGGGGAGCTAGAAGTGAATCCTGCCCTCCTGAAGACCAAAGTCTTTACAAGTGCAAAGAAAACTAATTTCCCCTTGCTTGCTCCGATTTTCCCCAACATATATGCTCTTTGCTTCAGCCAAAGAAAGCCAATGAGACTGAGGGCAAAGAATCCACTCTGTTGTCCACACTCTATACATTATCTCTGTACAAAGGCCTCTCTTTCTTCATCTGCCATGTCTCCTCTGGACCTGTCACCATCCTGTTCCCATCTTTTGCCCTCCAGTTCAAATTTGGGGGAGTTCTAGTTCTCTCTTAAGTGATGTGTTTAATTCCTTTCAAAATGCAATTTTCACCTTGATCTCTTGCCGTCAACCCATCAATTCCATTCCAAGACATTACCAAATGCTCCTTTCCCTTTAGTTCATATTGAAAAGTTTAAGGCACAAAGATAAAAGGAAATAGACACACAGCCATTGAATCACAGAAATCAACTAATTTGCTGAACACATCTTGCCTGACATAACTAAAATCTAGTCACAGATTGAGTCACTCGACAACCTTACAGGTATGTGTTTTCTTTAACAGGTACAAAGAAATTCACTACTTAGCAAGTTACGAAGAAAGGCACTTCTTAACACATACTTCTTAATATTGCATTTATTGAGCTTTTATATATACCAGGCCTGTGCAAATATTTTGCAAACATCACATCTGTTTCTCATAAAGACCCTATGGCACAGCTACTGTACTGGAATCTTCCCTGTTTTCCAGATGAGGAAACCAAGACCCACAAGAAGGCACTAGACCAAGGTTATAAAGCAGCGGGACTGAATTCAGACACAAACATGTGATCTTTAACCATAACCACATATGGCTCCTTCTTTGTGATTAATGAATATAATATCCTTAGCAAAGTGCTTGACACTCAGTACTCATTCAATAAATGATAGATGGGAGGTGATAGATGGGGGAAACAGGCTGACAGGTAACCACAAGTGAAAAGCATATTGACACACACTACTGCACAAAACCCTGGCAACAACCTGTCAGGTACTTATTATTAACCTGTTTTACAAATAAAGAAAGCGTGGTTCTGGCAGGTGCAGGGACTGTGGCGATTCCCCACCTCCTAACTTGGCAGGTACAGGGATGCACGTCTCGTACAGCTCCACTGCCCTCTGCTATGGCCCCTACGTCTCTGTTCTCTTCCAAACCTGCATACACCTACCTCATCTTTGTATTTCTGCTCTGTCTAGGAAAACAAAAGGGATCGCACTATTCCTCCAAGGGTTTGTATAGATGTGCATTTTGGAGAGGTCGAGGTTTGGCTACTCCTGTTCTCTGTCTCTGCATGGAAATCACCCACAGGTGTGAAGCTTTTGATCTTTCAAAATCTTCTCTCTGCTGGAGTTTTTGCAGCCAACAGGCAGCTTACTCTGCGGGGCCCTGGCTCCCACACAGCTGTCTGAACACTTGAAGGAGCTGAGCTCCTGGCTTCTCAGATCAAGGTAAAGGGTTCAACATGGCTCTGTGGACAAGTGGAGAAAGGCAATGTTTTGTATTGAGGCTGTAAAAAGATCTTTCCAGTCGCTGGATGCCACACTGTCAGTTCCCACAGTCTGAATTTCTTTACCTTGGAGGTGCTGAATGAGGTGATACCTATGCTATTGTCTAGCTAGGCAGAGGCTCTTCCAAGATGGAATGGACAGTAGAGCTATATGAGACACAGCCAGTTTCAAGGACATGCCAGTGAAGCCAGAGCTAGGTCTTGATCAGGCACATAGAAGGAACCACACTTCCAATTTTAAAATTGCTCAATTAACATGAATGACTAAGTGAGTTGGTCGGTGCTCACTTAATACAATGCAAATCACTCAGGATGTTTTTCAGGGAAGCTGTACTTCCTGCTCCCTCCTGCTGTCTCCACATACCTGTGAATATCTTTTTCTGCTACAGGAGAGACAGGAGGCTGAGAAGAAAAGAACGCTGCTTTTCTCTCTGAGCTCTCTGAGATGCCTTAAAAAGTGTTGCTTCCAAATGACAAGAATGGCAACATGTTTATATCTGCCGTTCCTTTTCAGGTTGGCCTCATGAGACATTTCTTATTGTCAAATCTTCTGCCGCAGATGTGTGTGCAGGAGATTACTACAGGCATTACCGGGAGGATTAAAAAATAGACATTACATATCATAGAAAGAGAAGACAAGTCTTCAGTGTGCTTTCTGCGAGACCAGAAACAGGACGTGCTGTGCAGGGGGCATCCGTCCCCACAGGGCCCCTACATTTTTCTGAATATATTTACAGGTGGCCACAGGAGAGGAGGTTCAAGGAGGCTCAAGAATGGGAAAGAAAGGCAAAGGACTAAACTAGAGGAGCAGATGTGTACTGGCTTCCCAGGCTACTGTAGCAGAGTCCAATCAATTGAGTGGCATAAACAACAGAAATCTATTGTTTTGTAGAAGTCCATATTGAAGATGTCAGCACGAAGGAGCCCCCCTAACGGCTGTGAGTGGGGGGGGGCGGCGGAATGCCTGGTGCTCTCCCATAGCTTCTGGTGGCTTGCCGACAGCCTTTGGCAGTCTTTGGCTGACAGGCACAGCTCTGCAATCTCTGCCTCCATCTTCACGTGACATCCGCGCCGAGTGTCTGTCCTGCACACTCAGCTCCCTTCTCGAAAGGCTGTAAGTCAGATCGCATGAAAGTCCACACACCCTACCTACTGATATCAGCAATGTTCATATTTTTGAGGGTGGTCAAAATTACACTGAACATAATTTGGGGGATAAATTATGTTCAACATAATTGCTGGGGGTGGGTAAATGGAAGAGAAGCTATTACTCAATTCATAACACAGTTGATTATCAACTTCAACTCATTTACGTTACTGGCTTCTGTGCTTCCCTTTCTACAGATGAGGCTTTGGAGGCTCAGGAAGGCCAAGTTGCCCAGCGAACAAGGCTGGGCTAGTGTGTGAAGCTGTGTCTGATGAGCCATTCCATGCTCTTTCTACTAGCTGGTGCCAACCAAGATGTCCAGGTTGTAGGGAAATACTCAGGCACTGGTCTCCCTGCTGCCAGAGTGGCGGGTGTAAGTATCAACAGTTCTTCCTAGTGAATCACAGGGATTAGAAAGAGCAAAACCATCTGTCACAGGTACAGAGACCAGAGGCCTGCAGTCAGTGACAGGGCCTCTTATCCTCCACACAATGGGAGTACCAAGCCTGGGGTTCTTAGAGCCAACAACAACATGAGATAAAGCCAGAGTCTAATCACCAAAGAGTGAGGCAGGCAAGAAACATACTCTATGGCTCAAGCCTCCTCAAATTAAAGCAGCTAACACAAAAACTGTTTTCCTCTCGACATTTCATAAAGGCCATTTCATGTCTTTTCTTTTGTTCCTTGACATGGGCCCAAACACTCTTCTGTTTAGAAAAAGTTCAGCTAAAGAACATTTCACTCTTATTAATGGAGTTGCCAGCAATTGGAGAGTGTGCTTTCTCACTAGGAAGAATGCCCATAACCTTAGTCCACATTCAGGGGCCTGGGAGATAGTGATGGTTTGATCTAGAAGTCTGGGGTTTCACAGAACTCCCCAATTAAATCTGATTTGTGTTTTCATAAGATTTGGAATTAAAATTCAGTAGGAGAAGAGTCATTGTCCTTGATAACTTCCCAGGACTGAATCATGTTTGGTTCCTCTTATAAAAATCCTCTTGTCGGGCACCAAGCCTCTGCATAGATGTCTGAGCCACTGATTTCGGCCGGCAGCTGGGTGGCCAGAAATGAAGGGAGATTCCAGGGTGGGAGGAGACTGCTGGAGGAAAATGGCCCCCTCACAGTTCCCATCAGGACTGTGTACTGACCATTTAGATTCAGCACCTGTATGGGTGTTTCCACCCTTGCCCCTCATCTTCCACACACCATCCCCTAACATCTGCTCTGGGCAGGTCAACCCCAAACAGGCCTCTTGGTCAGGAGTCTTCTGCCTCCCCTATGACCTATACTCCTCCTTGTCTGACTGCCTGAAGTAAAATACATTTTCAGAGGACCTACTTGGTGCTGAGCAATATGGAAGAGGGAGTGAGAAAGTATAACCTGTCCTTTATCCCCACCAGACTCGATCTAAGTAGAAAATCTAAAGCTTTAAGCCAATGATACAATCCAATAAAAATGTAGTGCTTGAAGTGAAGGGAGAAAAGAAGAAACATCTAAGGTATAATTTCCTGAGGTCCTACTGTGTACCTGTCACTTTTTTTATGCTATTTATCTGCTTACCATCCTCTCCAATCCTTAGAACAATTCTGCGGAAGTAAATGAAGAGATCTGCTAAGCCTACCCATGTTTTGGATCAACCCTTCTCGCTGATCACCATTCTGGGCATCATTCTGAACACTCAAGCCAGAAAGCCACTTGATTCTGTTCAGAGACGCGTGCTGAGAACCCCACTGCTCTGTCCTTAAACTCATCCAGGAGCATCGTATTTGTATGATCATTTGATATTAATGATTCAATATTAATTATATACAATCATTCAATATTAATTACACAGATGAAGCAGGATTATAGAGAGAAAGGGGCTGTCATTTCTATGAAAATGAAGACCACTGTTTAGAAATATCAGAATGGGTAAGTCGTTGAAAACTACTGCAAGAAAAAAATATTGAAAAGGCACAGGGACCTGGAAGGAGTCTATACATCAGTTACTTTGCAAATATTTAAAATTTTTCATGCCACTTAAAAAAAAAAAAACAGAAACTTAGAGATATGTCTAAATAATACACAGCATCCCAATTAGCAGAACTGTACACTAAGAGAAGGCCCTGCATGAAATCACAGATCTACAAGTTGACGTGCCTGTGTGATATATTTTCAATTGAGATAACACTGAAAGGAAGGCCCAGATTTTAAATGAATTTTTTGGATTACCTGACCAACTACCGGTTCCAATCTTTTCTGATAAGTGCTATTAGCACAAAGATTTCCCCTTTGGGTTAATGTACTATTTAGCTAAGGAACTCTGGGGGAGTCTTCCTGCAAAGTAGGTCAATTCCTTGCTATATAATTCTGATTATGTCAAGGCATTTATTCATGAGTTTTTCTAATTCAACCCACTTCAAATAGAGTTATATTTATATTGCCACCAAAAATTACATCCAAATTACGATTTTAGCCTTTGCATTTAGCTCTTCAGTGAACACTAGGAAAACATTAACTATTTGCATAGCATAACTGCTTTGAAATAATAAGGTCCCTAAATAGTATAACAAAGGCCCAAACTAAAGAAAGATCAGTCTTCCAGTACAAATTCCAGATGATGCTGTTGCTTGTTCTTTTCAACACTATTAAGACAATATAAAGAGTAACAAATACTGGACATTCAGTTTAAGACCTATCAGAATGACAGCCCAGTAAAGACTCATTTACAGAGAAGCCAAGCCTCCTGCCCCTATCTTGAACATGTAGGGTTTTCTTGCTTGGCGTTTTCTCCCAGAACAGAAGAAGCATTTAATAACAACAGTTTGGGCCCTCCCTGGTGGTGCAGCGGGTTAAAGCACAGCATTGAGAATCTAAACCCACTTCTGCATGAGTTCGATTCCCGCCTGCCCCGGAGGTGACCACATGGTGTGGCAGACCTCTCCTGACCCACCTGCTGCTCCCCTCAGCAGTGTACTTCATCGATCTGCCTGTTCTGTTCCCCACTCTGTCTCTGGTGAAGCCTCTCACCGCCCCTGAGCCTCTGGCCTGTACCCCAGTTCTATATGCACAAATAAATAAATAAATCTTTAAAAAAAAAATAACAACAGTTAAGAGCAACATGGAGACACCTTGATTCAAATACAAACTTTGTCACTTTCTAGCACGGTGACTTTAGACACTTAACCTTTCTATAGTAGTCTTTCCATTATCGATGTGGTTAGGGTCTTATCTAATTAATGGGGTTGCCATGATGGTCAAGGATGAGGGTGTCTATTAAGGTACCCCTTGGAGGTCTGACATTTTTAGAGTCAACATTAACAGAGGTTACAGTGTTTTCTTCTATATTAAACAAAACCTCCTCCATCATAATCTGAAGATGTCTAGCTGATCTGTAAAATCTATATTATCACGACCATTTATTCCACTTCATGAATAAGAAGCTGGATTAAGAACCAGGGAATCTACTAAAGTCCAGATCCTTTTGGCTATATGCAAAGACATTCGAGAGCGCTCACCTGGAGAGAATGAGCAATCTCCTAGGAGCAAAGATGCCCAGGTAACAAAGTAACAGGGCCAAGGGCTTATCACCCTAATGTGAATCACAGCATCCTTTTAGAAGTGGGCAGCAGACACCGTGCCCTGAAGCAGTAAGAACAACCTAAGAACTCAGCAAACAACAGTCTTTGCCTCTTTCACCACACTCAAGAATGCTGCACACAATCATGGAAATGTGCACTGGGAATAATTTACAGAAACTTCCCAGTTCACTGTGTGGTCTAGACTCAGTGCTGTGAAGAAGACAGGCAGAGGGACCATCACTGTGACTTCATGTTAGTTTTGTTACCTTACTTTTTACTTTCTGTACAGATCAAAGTATACAGCAAACTGAGCACTTTTTTCTGAAAGTTCCCCACCACCAGAGCAATAAAATAGTAGATAATGTTGAATATTTGGGTTCCAAAGGTCATATACTCCCTAAAATCACAATATAGGTATAAGTTAAGTTTTTATGAATTTGACATTCTGGACTCTTCAGTTATGGACTCAGTCCATTTTATGTTCTCTTTATATTTAATGGCGTTTTTATAAAAATTGAGACTGGCCC
>NW_004567109.1:32138151-32153072 GCF_000260355.1 Condylura cristata
TTTTTTTTTATAATTGTAGCACATTCCCATGCTAGAATTTATTAATAAAAATTAATGAATTACAACTCTGGACGAATCACACAGAAGTTGTGCAAAAGGACAACTTGTGTGTGTGTTCTTTATCAAATTCAACAACTGGCAAGATGAAACTAATTATGGATTGATGTATATGTAGCTAAAACTATGGAGAAAGCAAGGAAGTAAGGATCATAAAAGAGAGTTTCCAATAGGAAGACGTGACTATGACTGGGAAGGGATGTGGGAAATGTTGGGGTGCTGGTTGTATTTCGATGTAATGACTTGGGTGTTAATGGAGGTTCATCTTACAGTGATTTATTTGGCTATCCATTTATGCATAGTTCACTTTATTTTCTGTAACTTTACGACATTGCACAATATTTTAAAAAAGGAAAGAGGGGAATACACACATATAATTCACTTGCCAGAGTGTATAGTGGCAATTAGATAAGAAAAAAGATAGCTTCCAGCCTTCTCCACTTCCTAGAGCTTACAGGAGAGCTGACAATAAGGCACAAAATAGAACATTTTAAAGGTTTTCTTTAACTAAAACCAATTAGTTTACTTAGATTACTTTTAATGAAGGAAAAATGTGCTTTTTCTTTACTTTGGAAAGGAGCATGTTATCAGACATCAACTACTTTTGGAAATCTTGAAATTCAACAGTCAGCCTCCACAGAGCACAGGGTCACCTGGGGTAGAGGGAGGATTACAAGTTAGGCCCAGACTCCTCGTTTAATGACATGGGGCTGCTCTTGCAGGCTGTGAGGCTCAAAGGAGCCGCCACTACTTTTACTTAGAGGAGACTCCAGTGCAGCAAGGTGAATGGCGGATCAAGGCCTAAAGCAGAAATCTGCTAAACATCTCTGTGACTGCAGAAACCCCAAAGGGCTACATCCCATCCTTTGTACCTGCAGTCATTAATGACTTCCAGAGGAGCTGAGCTCAGGCAGGAACAACAATAGGTAAGAAGTCAATTTAATTTCCATTCCCAGCCTGCAGATTTTTTAACATGACCCTATGAGATTTTATGTCAGATGCAAATTGTGTATTTGTCTCTGATTCAAATGGCACATCTAGTATACATTTCAGATTTGTTCTTGGGCCTTTAGATGCATTTAATGAAAAGTAGCTGCATTCACTATGAACCAATTTTCCCCTTGAGTTTTATTACTGAAATCATCAAAATAAATAACCTTGCATCATCAATCCTATCTGCTTTAAAAGCAGGGCTGGGGGTTTGTGGGGAGAGGGAAATGGTGAGATCTTCTACCAAAAACCCAAAGTTATATTTGAAATATTTGTCAGCACTTGAGACAATGATTAGCTATAAATTGAAATGGCTTTTTCTCTGTCTCATGCGTGTGTGTGTGTGTATTCAGTGTAGGCGGACAGTATGAAGTTTTGGTTTCATGTAAGTTTACAGTAATTTACAATGGCTTGTTTTTACACGTAGTGAGGGAAAGTACTATTGAAACAGGAAAAGCATTGAGACAGATGGTGAACACTGACCCTTAGGATATTAATCTGTCAACCAGAGGATGACTGCAGCATGCTAATTTTCACAAACCAGTGTTGGTGTTTAGAATTAGCTTTTTTTTCAAAGTTGTGGCCTACTTTAGGGTAAGAAAAGAAATGAAGAAAAATAAAGAGGAAACACGGACCCTGTAAGAGTTCCTTCTTCCACACAAACTGTTCACACCTTGGCTGATGTGCTAATCCGCCTACCAAGCTAAGTATCTTCACTTGTGCTCATATAGAGGCTCCAGGAACAGCTTCATTTGAAGACTTGATTTGGTAATGAAAATTGCTCCCTATTAGATCACAGAGCATTGTGAAGGGGACACAGGGCCAGTGCTTTGTCCTCCTGTCCCAACCTTTTAAGGTCTTTTAACTCCACTTTCTACTAGATGTTATTTTGGCTAAAAGCAACTTCCACATTATACTTCCCTGCACCATGATTCTGATGGATCCTGGGGGGGAGGGGGGTGAATATGCCCTCCAGATTAAAACAGCTACACTGCTGATGTTCATGTCTAATATTTGAATGTATCAGCAATCTAGGACTTACTGTTTTTCATTTGTGAGCAAAGGCTTAAAGTCAGTGGCAGAAATCTGAGAAACCTCCAGGTTTCTTGACAATGGAGCAAAGATTTGGTGCAGGCCCTGAAATTGTGCCATTCAGGGCAAGGCCTTTGGACTCATTTCAGACATGGGTAATAATGCCAAATACCACCTGAGATAGATTTCCACAAAAATGCAAACAAGAGTACACAGCCTATGCATACATGCATATATTCTTTCTCTCCCTCCATCCCTTCCTCCAGGTGTGATCCAGGTTTATTCCCATGGAAGAAAGCAAGCCATCAGTTCATCATTTAATACCAAGTTTAAGTGGCAACTTCTCTTTAGACCTCTCTTGGCAGAAGACATACTTTTTTATTTCTTCATCTGGACTGTCAGGCATTTTGGTGTATTCTTTATCATGGTAGTGAAGCCCAAATTTGGCAGCTCATATACATCAGAGATTTTTTAAAAAGCAGATCAATCTGGGCCCTCTCTTGGAGATTCAGACTCAGCCAAGGTTTGGTTGATGGATTGCAATGGCTTTACTAAAAAGCTTCTGGGAGGGCCTCCCTGGTAGCCTAAGAGTTAAGTCTCAGTGGCCTGAGTTCCACCCCCAGCCAAGGAGCTGACTCACATATGGCACAGCAGACCTCTCTTGCCTCACCTGCCGCTCCCCTCAGCATTGTATTTCAGTTCTCCCCACTCTGTCTCTAGTGAATACTCTCACCCATTCCCCAGACCCTAGTTCTACCCAAAAAAAATTGAAAAAAGAAAGCTTCTGGGGGGAATGTGGTGATGCTGACTAGGTGAAAATCACCCATTCCACTGACCCCAGGTGACCTCATATTCTAATCACCTGCATGATCATGGGAAGGAAAGACAGTGAGCGCTTATGAGCAAAGACTGAAATCAAACTACATGGGGTCAAATCCCAGCTTTGGAGCATCTCAGCTGTGTGAACTTGCAAATTATGTAATTTCTCTGTGTCTGTGTTGTGGGATTAAGTAGATTAAGTAGATGACTGCAGGTGTGGCTTTTTGGTGTGCAAGTGCTCCTTACCTTAAGGGATTGCTAAGATCAAGTGTGCCATTTTATCTTTGTCCATTACGCTAATGTCATGTGTCCAGCCCTATCTCAGTGACAGCTGTCTTTCCAGAGCAGTAAGTCTGGTGCTCTGCATAAGATAGACACAAGAGAAGTGTCAGAGAAAAAGGAGCTACAGAGAAAGGAACACCGTGGTGTCCAAGAAAATGGCACAGAACCCAGGGACCCGTGGTGTCTCTCCAGAAATAAGTCTCACAGTAGCAGTGAGGAGATGGGGCCACACTTCATGTTCTGTGACCCGCTTTCACAAAGTAGAGTTTGAGTCCTCCAAGGATAAGATCCTAGAGGCCCTTCTGCTCTACAAAGACCTGGTAATCAATGAGACTTCTGAGACTCTGCTGATCGATGCACTTCACAACACTCTCATTGAACACTTATCTTGAAAATGCCCATGACAATCTATTACACAACCTAATTGAGGGAATGGATTAAATGTTTCCTTATCTCTTTACCTAAAAACTGTAAATGGGGACTGGGAATACTGTATCAAGGAATGCAATCTGCCCTCCCTCAAATCAACTTGTTCAGGGGGAGTCCTGTAGGTTGTGTTAAAATCATCTCCCCTCATGATTTGCTTTGTTAATTGAATATGTGCACTGCTACCTAGAGCTGAGTACAAACATGTAGAGGAGGAGTCCAACATGGGTTGGAGACCAGGCAAACTTGGGGTTGAATGCCAGCCAAGCCAATTTCAGGCAGTGGAGTTGAATTTCAACTGCCAATGGAAAGAGCAATAACTGCCTTATTAGACTTAACATAGAAAGTAAATGTTACATAGCTAATCACAAGACTTGCCACACTTGCTGGCTCTCAGGTGTTAGAGGAACTATAGAGGCAAAGGCTCAAATATTTATGCAACATCTAATAATGGCAGCTACCAATGACTGAGCACCTACCAATTTCTAGGTACCATAACCCTCATAACTTCTTGAACAACAAAGAAAATATATGCCCCATGTCTGGGGAGAAAGGGTGAAGCTCTGCCAGGGGACTTGGCTAAAGCTGCAGAGTTGGTAAGTAGCAAAGTATAGAATCCAGAGGCATTCGCTCATTTTACACTCGGCACAAGGTATATGGGTATTGGCTCAGCAGGTAATGGACTATTTTGTTGGGGTACTGGGAAAAGAGTTCAAATGCTTGGTAGGAGATGAAAGTAAAAAAGACCCAAGATGTGTTCTAATGTAAAAGGACAGCAAGTTTCACAGTAGAGGCGAGTACAGGGCTAAAGCAGTACCAGAAGCCAGCTAGGAGTCAAAGAAGGTATTTGGGGAGGCAAAGGGATAGGAGTTGAGCTACTTATTATAAGGCAAGCTCTTCTAAGAGTTGTCTTGGAAAAGTAGAGCATGCAGCAAAGCAGGTAAATGCCTGGGGCTGTGAGACTTACAGACAGGCAAACCAGGACCAAGCCTGGCACAGAAGAGAAGTGTAAACATGTGGAGAAAAATGTAGGACATGGAATCAGAGAACCAAAACTGGTTGTGCTGAGAGAAGATTCGACCCTCCCCAGAACTACAAGCTGAGAAGACGTCTGCACAACATTCCTGTCACTTGGAGTATGAAAACAGAGAAGGGAAGAAGATGACTAAGAGGGGGTGACAGGGTTGATGAGTACCTTTGGGCAGATGTCCTTTTTTTTTTTAAAGATTTTATTTGTTTATGCATCCAAGAACTGGGGTACAGGCCAGAGGTACAGGGAGGGGTGAGAGGATTTACCAGAAACAGAGTAGGGAGCAGAACAGGCAGATGTACTGAAATACACTGCTGAGGGGAGCAGTGGGTGGGTATGCAGAGGTCTGCCATGCCATGTGGATCACCTCCCTGGCCGGGAACCAAATTCTTGTTGCAGTGGCTGCACAGAGCTTCATAGTGTTTTGCTTTAACCTGCTGCACCATCAGGGAGGGCCCAGATTTCCCTCTTGCTTGTGGCACTATCTGATAGAGATGCTCACTAAGCAACTGAGTGCAGGAATCTCAAGAACACACCACCAAAGTGTAATAGCTCCTGATAACGTGTGAGCTATAAGCCAGCTCGTCTGAAGCTGTAAGCTCTCCATTCACCAAGTGCTCTGCTGTGTAGGAAAATAATTAGAAAAATGAGTAACTAATCCCTTTCCTCAGAGGACTCAGTATCTCCCAGGGAGATTACAGCCGTGCTAGTGTTAGGAACACAGAAGAAGTCAACAAAGGGCTGGGAGGATGGAGATGAGGGTGAGTAGCAGAGAAGGGGGAGGGTCAGAGAGGCCAAAGGAGGGCTTAAGGACTGAAAGGATAGATTGATGGGAGGGAGAGGGAGAGGGGATATATCTACAAATGGATCAATATTCCCTGCTGCCTTTACTTTTTCTTACAGTTATTTAAAAGATCAAGACAACTATTCCAAAAAAGGAGTTAAGATTTCATTACTTAAACAGCGATGGAGAAAGTGCTAGAAGTCTGTTTCCCCACACCCGGGCATCCTTAGGTAACTAGGAGAAACTCGTTGCTAAGGAGCACTGATTACTTAATCTAGGATAGAAGAACCAGGGTGAAGTCCTCTGTGAACAGGTGTTTGAGGGCAGGGCAACGAATGATTGACTCAGAAGCCTGTAACACATCTAGGAGGAAAAGGATTCCTCTAATGAGATGAGAGAAAACAGGTTAGGTTATATGGCATCCATTCTTGCCCTACTCTAATTCTTCTCTCACCGGCAAAAGCATCACCTTGAAATACCTATCCAGTCAGTCATGCTGTGCCCACCCCACGCCTGCCATCTGCTCTAAATCCATTTATGGTCTCCAATTGGACAAAGTCACAAATCCTTAGCTCAGCAAACCCTTGGGATTATGTTCCATAGAACAGAATATGAAGTTATCCCAAAATGAGTTAGTTTAGGCTAGTTGATCCTAGGGAAATCTGGGCCCTTCCCTGATGGTGCAGCAGGTTAAAGCACAACACTATGAAGCTCTCCGCAGCCACTATAGCACGAGTTTGGTTCCCGGCCAGGGAGGTGATCCATATGGCATGGCAGACCTCTCCTTACCCACCCGCTGTTCCCCTCAGCATGGTGCTGGTGTTTTTATGTCTTCTCACTGCCAACAGAAGAAGCCCACTCTGTGATGTCCTCCCCAATATGTGATTTATGCTGCCGCCTCACCAGACCACATATGGATCTAGCGATACACCCGAGGCTGTACACTGTATTCGTAGATGATGTGAACATCACTCACACTCACACACACACACACACACACACACACACACACACCTTGTTCACTAAAAGCCCACCCATCTTTCCTCATGGCCACCCACTCAAAAAATGGCTACTTCTCCTCAATTCCACTGGGTGTACTCTCTGCCACTCAGTACCAAGAATACATATCCAACCCTCTTAACTGAGCATGTGGCATGTAGCCGGCAGCAATGGCAGAGAGACAATCAGAGATTAAAACACCCACAGGCAGCACGTCAGTCTCCCCTGAGGTCCTCCAGATGAGGTGACTCCAAGTTTCTGGAGATGGAGTCAGGTGATGGTATTTTAAATATTCTATGCTAGTTTAAGACACAATTACAAAGTTAGAAATCATTAGACTAAGTCAAACCTTCTTGCTGAGTGATTCCATTAAAATATTTCCTGTGGCATGTATGTGTCTATCAGTTTCTCCAAAAACAGACCCTCTCTCAAATCCAGCATTAATATTGGAAGAAACAAACTCACAAAAACCTTGTTCAGTTGGCCACTAGTTTGAGAGAAGCCCAGCCCTGCATGCCACATCAGTGGGGCATGTGCTTATTTATTCTCACTTCTCTGCTAGATAAGGATTAGAGGGGTATGAAAGAGCACACTGTAAGACACTGCTTATTAGTGGACCAATATATCTTCATGTGAATTAGTTTTTACACATGCCATTTCCACTGAAACAATGAATGTTACACAGCTAATAATAAGGCGCCGTCCTTGATTAAATACCCAATCCATAATTCAATAAAGAGGTTGTGCTGACATAATCAGCAAAGAGGGGACCTTATGAATATCCAAATAAGCCAAAACCTGAAATGCCCAAGTCAGCATTCACCCCACAGGGCATATTATTTGTAAAGTGTGCAAAGCATTTTTTCTTGTAGTATCCAAGACTTCAAGAGTTTTATAATTAGCAAAGTTTCATTAGGGGAGTCAAGACATACTGTATTCCAAGTGAAAGCCTGCCAGGAGTCTTCAGATGTTTTTCTGGGAAATTAACTACTCTGTTTTAATCGCATAAGGAATAATATGTTCTTTAATTGAATAACAGACTATCAATGGAAGAAGTCTTGAAAATTACAAGCTTAGCTCAAGCCTGCTTGATTTCCATTTTGGACTGGAGTGCCTTTGGAGGCTGTTGTCAGTCCCTCCCCACCAGTGGTGTGATCTAAAAGACCCCTGGATATGAATTTTCCACTTTTTAAGTAAGAATAGTATAAAATCTCCATGCTGCACACACACTTTTAAAACATGCACATATTTTAACTATAACACAGACCTCAGTAGATACTGAGATTCAGATACTGAGATTCAGTAAATACTGAATCTTAACACTAGTTGTGTCTGTCTTTTTTCTTGGACACTGGAAGCTAAAACTCAAATCTATAACTCACACCCAACAACAGGAGATTTGTGCATGAATTTTATATGTCATCTATTTTCTTACTTTCATCTTAGATACCTGATTAAAATTCCTTAGGGTATAGGCCATCACTGTAACCTTCTCACATTACCTTTTCAACGAAGTCATAGAGAATTCAAAGCATCTAACTCACTATTATTTTCTAAGCAGCACATCACACATGACTCTGGAAAGAATATGTACAGAAAAAGTAAATACTTGTGAGCCTGTAGGACAGGATACTGTATACAAGTGATCGATGAGTGAAACCTCCCTAGGAAGGTGGGGTGTGTGGTCATGCCAGCTCACATGGTAATATAACCACTGTGGTTTGCTGTCTTATCCTTTCATTTCTCCAAATTAACATTTGGGAGTACCCCAAAAATATTCACAAAGAATATTCCAGTAGAGAAAAACATCATTAATTTTTGAATAAAGTTTTGGGAGGGCCAGGAGTCCAGAGCCATTTTTGGAAAAGAAAAAGTCCTGTCCCATTAACTAAGTACATGATTGGTCACTTGTGCCCCCCACCCCCCCAAAAAAGCCACACTTGTCACCTTGATTACATTTCCTTCTGAAGAAAGAAGTGGGTCTCGCTGACTTGTAAGTTGGGAGGCAACTATTCTCTCTGGGTTCAATGAGAATTCATTTACTACGTGTGGATACATCAACTGGCTCTGTACAATCAATACAGAGGTGGTAGAGGGTATTGGCAGGAAAATCAATGAACTTACATTTAAGAGCAAATCATGAAAGAGGAGCTGGGAGAGAAAGCATGGAGTCCCCAGTAACAGGAGTCAGGCTAACCTGTGCTCAAATCCTAGCCCATCCACCTACTCACTGTACTAGCACAGGAATCTGATGCCTCCTGCCCAATCCTAACTGTGCCCCTTCAGCTGTATAAACACTGGTTTGCAAAACCTTAGGTGATGTCACAGCAGTGAAGGGGCTTTATAATGAACAAAGTGGTCAACAGTTTCAAAGGGGCAACGTTAGCAACATTCTGTAGTGGAAGAATCTTCCCCTGGACATATTTTGAAATCGTAGGATTCAAGAGTCATATGTTGGGGGCAAAGCAAAGCAATTTCCTAAGGGCATACATGACATTCTCGTTTACAGTTGTCTATTTGTTCTAAGAAACTGCAACTTTTTAAGTGAAAGGACATAGAACAAGAGCAGGTCTTGCAATAATGTGGATTCATTCACTGTAGCTTCCTTTTAACACTGATAAGGAAAAATAATCACTGCAGATGTTGAATGCAATGATGTGATTCAAGGACATGGTGTACTATTTAATTTAACTCAGCTTGCTATTTACTGAGCCACCTCCTGGTCACTCAACAATGAGCTGGGGACAGCTGACACACAACATAGATATCTAACAGTGATTATCAGCAATTCTAAGCAAATATGCTTACATAATTTGCCCAAAATTGCTTGCTCCAATGACAGACTGAACAAGGATTCTACCCAAAGTCTGTAGGACTTTTCATCGAGAGGAGGAAAGAGAGCTTACTCTGTATCCAGTCGATAGTCTGTAAATCACTCAACTGATCAGAGTTGATCAGTCAGCACCCAGGGAATCAGTGCTTCCCACTGTATCAGCAGAGAGGAAGAAGGAGGCAGGGTGGCAGAGACAGACAGAGAGGAGAGAGCCACAAGAGAGATAGGTTCTCTTCATATACAGTATCTCTCCCTGCTGTACATACCAAACCAGGGAGACTGACCACCCTGTTTCTACCAAAGCATTTTTGGAAGGGTGCCTGAGTAGGTGATGAAGCATCTCCAAGCAAAGTGTCTCACTGATAAGCCACCTCACAATTCATTCATAGTTCACATCCAATTCAGTGCACTGACCATTTATGCTGATGTTGGAAATTTCTATCATGTATCATCACCTATGATAATGGTTCAATGTATGTACTCTATAGGATGAAGCAAGAAGACAATTTTAAGTGGGGTTTGGATGAGAAAAATGTGTCCCACATTAATGAAAATAAGTAGAACCAGAATCTGGCTTATAGCTAACTGGACAGTATTTCACAATGACCCGTAGAAAAGGCATTGAGTGCTGTCATTTGGATATTCTAACACCTCATTATCTGAGGTCATTATCAAACAACTGTGTGTGTGTGTGTGTGTGTGTGTGTGTGTGTTTCTCTTGAGAAAGCTTCCAAGCTCTAGTGCTTTTATATCACATCGATATTACTTTTCCTTGCTACTTTTCTGGTCTTTGTATTTTGTTTTCAATTTTGTTTTTCTCATTACCCAGAGCTGCTCCATTAACCAGTGACTTGCGAAAGACTCCCGGGGCAGAGTCCCAAACTTGACTTTTTGCCTCACTCCCCACATTAACTCATTACCACTGCTTCACTAAAAATAATGAGAGCTTATATTTGTTGAGTCTTTACTATGTACCAGGTACTTTGCTAAACCAGATCATCTTTTGTAAAGCGCTTACTTAATCTTCATAATGATGCCGTGGGGATAGTTATTTCTTTCCCCTCCATTTAGAAATTAGTAAATGGAGTCTCAAAAATGTTAAGCAGCTTGCCTAAGTCTCACAGCTCAGAGAGGTGAGGGTTAGGGGCCAGACTTCAAACTGAGGGCTGTCTGCTGGACTCCATTTGCTTACTTTACTCAAGGGATAAAGCCCTGCCTTCATCAAAACCCTCACAGCTACTTGTCTGGATGACCACAGCTTCCTAAGCATTAATCTTTTTACCTCCTCTCTTTCTACCCTAAGAACTTTGAGGCTGATGACACAAGGGCATCATCCTCCAAGTGGTTTGACCACAAGATGTATAGTTGACATCTGGAAAATAATATAAACGGGTCTTTTATCAACATAGATTAGAGAAAAACAAGAACATGGATTTTCTTTCATCCAATTGCTGAAACCCTGGGCTCACATAGCCTCTTTCCCCCAGGGAATGTAGCAACCTAGTAATCTACTCAAATTATTCTGACCTTCCAAGGCCAAGTCCTGTTAGCCCTTCCTAATCCAAAAATAATTAGTGGATAACAGACCCTGGCTTGTTGAGACAGTGCTATTTGTAAGCAATCTCTTGTCTGGAGCAAATGGTTTTGCAGGAATCACTAACCCTAATAGATTCTCCCGAGCTGTTGCCACCTGCTTTCCTGGGCCCCCTGTCATCTCTGACAGTGAAAGGGCAGGAAGGTCACCATGTCCAGCCAAGGGACACAAAGTTACCACCACACTGTCACTGATGAAAAGAATGAGGACTACCCACCAACCATCTGGAGCGAGACTGGATGGATGGGCAAACGGGAGTTCAGTGACAAGGAGGCTTATCCAAAACTGGTACTTAGCCAGCTCTCACAAGTATTTCAACATTTGTTGGCAAAAAAAAAAGCATAAACAAAACCACCACTGTGGCCTGAGGAGCCCTCTTGGACACTTGGGAACATGCTGTCTTCCAATCCATTATGCCCAACATTTTCAATATAGGCTCAAGATTTCTAAATTTCCTTCTTTAATTATTACTGAATTATTTTTCACAAATAAATCTGTATGGGTGAGAAAAACCACAATGTAGAATAAGAGCATGGTCCTTTGTACCAGGCTCTGGCTCAAAACTTGGACCCAGCAGTTACTAGTTATGTGATTTGTATCTGGTATGTCTGGATGTTTAACCTCTGTTTCTGTTTCACCATCTGCAGAATGGGTATAACAGTAACTCTTAACTGTATAGGCTTGTTGTGAGGGTTGAATGATTTAATTCATGCCACGTACCTAGCACAGCCTCTGGCATATTCAGTAAGTGCTACACATTTTATTAATTTATCCTTTTTTCCCCTGATGCTTCAACGACAATGATAAAAGGAATGGCTTTGATGAATGATGTCAGACAAAGGAACAATCTAGCTCTATGAGGGCCACAGAAGACTATTCCTCTAATTCATTGCTATACCATATTGGGAAAATGCCTTATTCTTTTTGCATCTTAAGGGGAAAAAATCCAATCAATATTTTTGGTGTTCATGATTTTTCCTCTTACCAAGTTAAACTCCTTAGCACATCTCCCCTTCTCGAGACTAAATTCATATTCTCAAACCATCTGAAGCCCACTGGCTTGAGTGCTACAAGCAGTTCTGGGTCACACAGAGAACCCAAATTCATGGGCAATGTGGCAGAAACCCATCTCCAGCTGTTTACAGGGAAACCGTAGGACACAGCCACATCCCTGGCTGGCCGCAGGAGTTAGCATTTAGTATGAAACCAACAGCACCCTGAGGCTTTACTTCCTGACAGATGGCTGGTCAAGAGCTTGTTACCATTTATGAAACTATTTGTACATACAGAAATTTTAACCGTGCAAAAGGTTAAAACCCTTGGGTTTTAAGTCATAGGATAATGAATGAAAAATAACTTTCCAAGTTCTACCTTTTACTGTTAAGTGTGGACAAAAAAGACTTTTGTCAGATTTCAGTGACCCTATCAGTCAGGATCACGCTGGTGCTGCTGTTTACCTAGCACACACACACTCCTTCCCCCACCCATCATATAGTCATCAAATGAGTATGGCCTAGCAGAAGCTAGGCAGTAAGCCACTAGTTCAAAACAGCATCCTAAGGTTCAACATGGTCTGTTACCCTCCTCTTGGTCTCACCATTTGGAGAACTACCCAGCCTGTCCACTTATACAACAGGCTGTCTGCTTAATGTTAATGGGGACTTTCAGTGACTCTACTCAACACATTTTACTGAGGAACCACAACACATATGGAGTAAGAAAGACCTAACTCCATGAGGTACTTCATGCGTGGAAGGCTGACCACTTACATGGATGCTCTTAGTTCTTTCTCTCAAGAACATGTTGACCTTAGGTCATACCCCCATTTTATAGAGAGGAAATGAAGGTGGAAAATCTCACTGTTAGAGCTAGAGGTGGAAGCCAGTCTTCCTAAGACAAGAGTCATCTTGTGAGCAGTGTCTGAGTCACCTCCATTCACTAGACAGGTGGGAAGAACTAAGTATAAAATCAGACTTTCTCCTAACTGTGATTTTGGGCAACCACCCTCAACTTCAGTCTCCTCTGCCACAAGAGAGCTAAAAAGGATCAAAATGATTTAAACAAATGCATGCATGAGGTCTTAATGAGTAACAAACACACTCAAAATTTGGTTGTTACCAGGAACAGCCCATGCATACAACTTTGTAGGTGAGCAATGTCACTCAATTTCCTTTAAACATTAAGCCAATATGCCAAGTCAAAGAAGTCAGACCAAAAAACATAATAATAAATGGTATGAATTCATATATAAAATTCTAGACAATGTAAATTCACCTACAATGTTAGAAAAACAAATTGGTTCTTAACCAAAGATGGGGTAGGAGAAGGTATAAGGAGGCATGACAAAGACACAGGAAACTTTGGGAGTAAGGATGTTTAGTAGCAACAGTTTTTAATCTATGCTAATTTAATGCATGTCCACAGCATCTTATCCCATGGCTAGGGCTGAAGATGCCTAGGTAAAGTTTCAGTGAGTCTCTTTTGTAGTTCATCATGTCGCAGGACGGGGTGGCCAGGCAGTGGCAGGGGAGGTAGGCAGGTGGTTTGGCAAGCAAGGGGGCTTAGCAAGCTTGATTTGATCATTTGATGGTGTCTTAGACGACATAATGAGAACCTTTTATTAATGAAAGGGCTTTAATAATTCTCAGACTTGGCCCATCACTGATCTAGACAATTCTATTTAATTAAGATAATTCCTGTCACTTGAGTCATTAGGCACCTTTCAATGGGGTCAACTAAGCTAAATGCTAATGGAAATTCCAGAATATCACAGTTACCATAACAAAGGCAATTGCTCAGGTAAATCAGAAATTGAAAATATTTCTGACTTGCAGGCATATCACAGTAAGTGAGCAATCAATAATGTCTGATATGGTTCTTTTTTGCTTGGGTAAAACTTAGCCTTTAGGTAGTCTGAAAATTCACTTTTATTTGCATTTGAAAGCAGAAGCAACCATACGTGATAATAACTGATATTAGCAATAAGAGAAGCTAACATTTACTGAGGAAATACCATATGCCAGGCACTTCCTAAGCACTTCATGGGTACTGGCTCATTTGATCCACAAAACAAACCTAGTAGGTAAACTGTACACCTTTATCCCTATTTTAGAGATAAGGGTAAAAGGCATCCTCATTGGATCAGTTCAGTAACTTGATTGACACCACCCACTTTCACTACTACTATTTAACACAGTAGAAGAAATACTACTAGCACAATTAGGCCAACAGAAAGATTGTAAGAGGAATCTAAATTGGGAAGGATGTAAACCATGCCATATGCAGGCCATATTTTACACATAGAAAAACACTAACGACTCCACTTTTAAAAAACTAATAGAAATGGGCTATTTAGTAAAGTGAAGTAGCAGGCTACAAGAATGAATATACAAAATTTTTGTAGCATTTCTATATAAAAGCAACTAGAAGTGAAAGAAATCAAGAAAACAATTACATATATAATTGCATCAAAGTAGGTGAAAGACCTATACAATAAAAACTAAGACATTGTTAAAAGAAACAAAAGACACACACACAAAGTGGAAAGACTAACATTGAAAAATTAACATTGTTAAAATGGTCATCTCACTGAAAGCAAGATGCAGACTCACTACAATCCTTCTCAAAGAGTCAATGTCATTCTTCAAAGAAATAGAGCACACCCTACTGAAATTTACATGGAAGTGTAAAAGAGCACAAATAGCCAAAGCAATCATGACAAAAAAGCTGGAAGTGTTATGCTGCTAGACTTCAAAGTATACCACAAAGCTATGGTAATCAAAATGCATGATGCATGATACTTCAATAAAAATAGAAACATTGGGCCCTCCCTGGTGGCACAGCGGGTTAAAGCACAGCACTGAGAAGCTAAAGCCACTTCCTCATGAGCTCCATTCCCGCCTGCCCTGGAGGTGACCACATGGCCTGGTAGACCTCTCCTGACCTGCCCGCTGCTCCCTTCAGCAGTGTACTTCATGAATTGATACTTCAATAAAAATAGAAACATTGGGCCCTCCCTGGTGGCACAGCGGGTTAAAGCACAGCACTGAGAAGCTAAAGCCACTTCCTCATGAGC
>NW_004567109.1:32153172-32155301 GCF_000260355.1 Condylura cristata
GCCTGTACCCCAGTTCTGTATGCACAAATAAATAAATCTTTAAAAAATAAAAAAAAGAAACATTGACCAATGGAAAAGAATTAAGAATCCAGAAACAAACCACCACTTAATGTGCACAGTTAAACTATGACAAAGGTGCCTTGAGTATACAAGGAGAAAGAAGCATCTCTTTTAAAAGAAATGGTGCTGGGGAAACAAGACAACTATGTCAAAGAATGAAACTAGACCACTATATCACACTGTAACTGGGTGGTCCCTAGGAAAAGGGGAAGTTCCAGGTTCCCTGCCCCACCCAGTGGTAGGGTGGAGCTGAGCAGAGAAAAGAAGGGAGGAATCTGAAGAAGGAAGCAAGATGGAGAGCCAGGAGACCTGAGAAAGCCACATGGTGCAAGGAGCATGTGAAGAAAACGTGTTTGTTTCTTGGTCTTGGACTGGCTGAAAGCGATAGGGGTGAGAGACCCATGGGGAGGTTGACTCTGGCAGTGTTTATATTGATTTTGATTTTGCTCTTTTTCTCCCAGACTTGTCTGGCCATTTCTGACCCTTTTCTATGGGTCCCGGCCAGAAAATGCTTTAGGCTTGTGACGGACTTTCAGGCCTTGCTTTGGACAAATCCCTTTTGGGTTGACTTTTGCCCCAGAGGGGATGTTTGATTTAGAAATTATATTCTTTGTCTTCTGTATTGTATACTCACTGTATTAAAGTTCCTTTTCTTTAAAGTCTTATATGTTTTGTATTGATGCGGTGGACAGCAGAACCCATTTAGAGCAGGAAGGTTCGGGGGTTCAGTGGCGCCCCTATCTCCCTGCCCTGTAACAACATACTCCCAAATTAATGCAAAATACATTAAACATTTGTATGATAACCTAAAACCACAAAATGCATAGAAGAAAACATAGGCAACATACTCTTAAGATATTAGCTTCAGATATATCTTCGGAGACTTGATTGTAATAGCAAGGAAAACAAAAGCAAAATTTAAACACAGTAAATGCTTCTGTAAAGCAAAAGAAACAATCATTAAAATGAAAAGAAACCCTACTGAAAAGAAGAAAATATTTGTACTTTAGACACCCAATGACGGACTAACATTCAAGATATACAAAACCTCACACAACTCAACAACAAGAAAAAATATAAGCCTATCATAAAGTACCTAAATAGACACTTCTCCATAGAATGCATACAGATGACAACAAATACATAAGAAGATGTTTGTTCCTCTATGCTAAGGGAAATACAAATTAAAACCAAAATGAGATATGGAAATGACCCTATCACAAAGATCAGAAACAAAATGTTGGTGAGGGTGTGGGGGGAAAAAAAGACTACTGTTGGTGCAAATGTAGACTGATTCTATGGAAAAGGTATGTAGATTTCTCAAAATATTAAAAATATATCTATCATGTGATCCAGTAATTCTGCTCTTAGGTATATACCCACACAATGAAAAAATGTGTCTGACACATTATTTACAACAGTCAAGTTAAGGAAAAACCTAAATGCCCAATGACAGGTGAATGAATACTACTGTGCTATAAAAAAAATGAAATTTTGCCATTTGTGACAACATGATTGGAACTGGAGAGGATTATGCTAAGTTAAATAAATGATAAGGAGGAGGACAAATACTGAATGATATGATTAATGTGGAATGTAAAGAAATAAACAAAAAAAGAACTGGTAAAACTTAAACCAGGCAGCCATAACAAAAGAAATCTAACTAAAGAATTGAGCCTACAAGGAGAAGGGTAGAAGGGTATGAAGAAAAGGAGGAGGGGGCCCAAGGGACTGTGACAGAGGATTATGTTTGTTGCTGCAACACCTAGTTTTGTTGCTGGGTGTGATGCGGTAACATACAAATGAAGAGATGCGAGTCCATACCCCTAAATCATAAACAGTGCTGTAAACCAAAGTTACCTCAATAAAATACATTGTTTTTTTTTAAATAAGCAGCATTTTCATTCTTACAAATAACTACCATTTCATTAGTACTTAGTATGTGTTAAAAATTTACCAAAACTTCATATACATTATACATTTATTCTTTTATATGTATGTGTACATACACACACACACACACACACACACATATATATATATATATATATATATATATTTCTCTTATT
>NW_004567109.1:32155401-32197150 GCF_000260355.1 Condylura cristata
CATACACACACACACACACACACACACATATATATATATATATATATATATATTTCTCTTATTAAAAAGTGGTATTAAAACCACAATATAAACTAAGTAAAATTGTTTGCATCTCATAATTGGGGAAACTGAGGCTTTAAAATAGCAAATTATTTGGCCAAGATCCCATACAGTTAACTAGCAGGAGAGACAGATTTTAGAACCCAGAACATCTAGTTCCAGATCCACAGATAACTCACTAGAATACATGATTTTATGTCCTCTTTGAATATCTTTCTCTTCTCAAGTGATTAAGTTCCACTACTCATGTATTACGAGAGACAGATACACAGATCCAAAAAGGCTGAAGGGGACAGACACCTATTTGATTTCACTTGCATATTTTAAGTCAGTTTTTTTTTTTTTTAACTCAAGGAATGTAACCTTACTCATAAAAAAATGCTTTGAAAAGCAATAAACTGGATTAAATTAAACTATGGTTTGAAGGGGATGATTTAGCAAACTGCAGTGTTGTTCGTAAAAATGAAATAGAAGCTCTCTTTGCATATTATCTCCCCAAAGAGTATTGCATAAGAAACATTCTTTGCACATAAAATAATGAGGATATAGTACGTATAATAAACATAAACTACAATAAATGAAAACTTGCTTTTCCCATAAAATCTGGCTGCCAAACTTCCACCAGTGGGGTAGGAGAATATTAAAAATGAGCTGGAAGAAATGAGCTTCTAGAAGTCTGGGGTTCACTAACATATTCCTCCATCCCTTGTATCTATCCTACTAAACACTAAACATTAATGAAACACCCACCATGACACAAAGTAAAGGATGTGGATCTGAAGGAATGTTATTGCTGTGAAGGAATTCACAGTCTAGGGGGAAGGCAAGGTAACTAGTAGACTATAATGAAATCCCTCAAAAACATCCTATTATATTTAGAATGAAATCCCAATCCTGAGCACAAACGTCCCCATACCCTAAGTTTAGAGACATAGCTCCTATTCTTTCTACACACCAGGAACATATGTTCTCTTAAGTACTTCAAACTCTCCTTTGAATTCACTTTTCCCCCTAACTGAAACATACTCCTCCATTCATATTCTGCCCCCACCCCCAACACACACACAACAACAACTTTTCCTCAGAAAATGAGGAGGAAGGATTTTCAGAGGAAGTGACATGAAGATAGATTCTCAATGTGAGAGAGAAGAAAGCCAAACATCACATGAAGATGCAGGAGAGGAGGAGCTGACCTGTGAGATAGGAGTGATCTGGGAGAGTGGAGGGGTGCTGGCGTGCATGGGGCACAGACAAGACTAGAAGAACATGGCTGGAGCCCAGGGCCTACCAAGGCTGGTACCATGTAACTGATTGTGAACACCCTGAGAACCTCCAGAGGTACTAAACATTTGGAAAGAAAACA
The DNA here is from genome assembly GCF_000260355.1 of Condylura cristata. Taxonomy (NCBI): domain Eukaryota; kingdom Metazoa; phylum Chordata; class Mammalia; order Eulipotyphla; family Talpidae; genus Condylura; species Condylura cristata. Next base: position 32,156,825 of record NW_004567109.1, read on the forward strand.
CCTCTGGTGTTATGTAGCGGACACGCTAGAAGAGTGCAGATGGGAAACAAAGCTGGGGGAAGGGAACGACCTTCTAAGGTTGCAATTGGTGCTTCAACCAAAGCCCACCACAGTCCTGTCTACCCCCAAGGAAGCCTCTGGTGGGCTTTCTTGTTAACCTGTTTTAATCCCCTCTGAAAGTGAATAGAAAAATCCCCTCTGAAAGTGAATAGAAAGAATGGGAGTCCTGTAGCTTTTTCTAGCTTCTTTTCTATTGGTCAAAGCAAAAAAATTCTGACTACCTGTATTTTCTAAAAAGGATAAGCTAATGGGTTCCTTGTAAGAGAAACCCTCTGTTCCTTTGGGAAGGAACAGGCAGCAGAAACCACCTCATGTACAGCTGTGAGGACTACACAGGGCTGCTACAGAGTCGCACCAACAGTAAAGGGAAGGTGCTTTGTCACCAGTAGTCACCTTTATGGGAAGCTGAGTCACCAAGGGGGAAACGTAAGCATAGCCATGACAGCTGAGGACTGAAACAAGAGGATAAAACTAAGCACTAATCATTTTCTTCCACGTCTTCTTGGGATAACAACTCTGAGGATAGTGAAATCATTAGTGAACTTATGAGGGGCCACTGCAGAAGTTTGGGAATGAAGTAGTTGCTATCAAAGATTCAGCAATGTGCAGAGAGAGAGAGGCATTAGAGCCCACCAGCAGCTCCACGACAAGTAAGAATCTCTAGCATCTTCCTGCACGTGAACAAGTAGAGCTTGCTGCAAGACACGAGCAGCTCATGAAAATTTTATGAATAGGAGGAACTAATATGATTGCTTCAACTCACTATGAAGGTGAAATCCAAAAGGGAACCAGAATGAGATGTCCCTCTCCTACCAATTACCCTCTGAATTACCTAAGCCAATTCCCACTACCCCACCCAAATCAAATCAAAGTATAAAACTGGGGAAAGGTAAGCATAAACTAGAGCAGTCGTTCTAAAACTGCTGAGCGTCACAGACCACCGCTTTATTTCCTGAGCCACAACCACCACTGCTTCTGCTGTCAGCAGGCTGTGAGGCTGAGGGCCGGTCACCCAATCTCATGGAACCTCTGAGAACATCTGTAACACATGGGCCTGGGACCAAGAACTCTGGGTCTCTTGGTGGTCATTGCTGTCATGCTGTAGTTCCAACAGGACTGGGTGAATCAGATCTTTACTTCATTTAATCAAATCTTGCCTTCAAATTTGATCATCAAAATATCTTTAGGTAAGGAACCAGCATTCTTGAATGCTGGTTCCCCAGTAGCTCTGAAATTACTGGTGATTAAGGGTCTCTCTCCTTTATGATCTTCAGCCCTTCGGGGGTCCATTTCTGAACCCCAGCAGGGAGGCAATCTGATTGCATTGAGTAGTGTGTTTCAGCGGCTATAAAGCACTTATTAAGAATATAGTTAGTGAACCCATATTATGTGACAGACACAGTTCTAGGCATAGTGGATAAAAAACTAACATGGCTTGGGGTCTCTCTGGTGGTACAGGGGTTAAAGTCACAACACTATCAAGCCACTGCATCATGAGTTCAACCCCTGACCAGGGAGCTGACCCACATGGCAAAGCAGACCTCTCCTGGCTAGCCCACTGCTCCCGTCAGCAGTGTGCATCAGTAATCTGTCTTGCTCCCCACTCTGTCTCTGGTGAATCTTCTCACACCTTCAACCTCTGGTCTACATCCCAGTGCTTGTAGGCATAAATAAATAACTCTTTAAAAAAAAAAAAAAAACATGGCCTCATCCTTCATGTAACATGTGGTTTGCATTTTAATTAAATGCATGCTTTTTGGAGGGGGGCAGATTATAGTAAACAATGGTCAATCTTCCGAAGCAAATAAGTATCTAGTCCTGGCGCCCTGTTCTCAGCATGTGGCCTTTAGATGGAGCACACAGGGTCCAGCCTGGGTCTGGTGCTTCTCAGAGTACACTCTGGAGCAACTGCTCGGCTTCAGTTTCCTGTTAGTGGTGTGGTCAGTGCAAATGTGTTAATATGCATAATGCCCTTAGGATAGTGCCTGGAACTTTGATAAAGAACAAAAATAAATACTAGCTAAAATTGTTATAATTACATTTGACTAGTCCCATTAAGTGATTTCAGTTGTAATTTTGTAGGTTACTGCTTGAAGGTGATAATCAATAAATAGGCAAGGTTATAGAATAAAAACTACTCATGTTTATACATCACTTTCCAATTTACAAAAACTCTTCATGCATATTCTCACTTGATAATCAAAATAAGCTATCTAAAGCAGGTAGCCCAGGCAAGATATTCTTCTTAATGTCTTAATTCATTACAGGATCCTTAGTGCTTAGCCTTGGGCCAGGTACATATTACACTTGCAGTAAATGTTTATTGACTAAGAATGTGCAAATGAGAGAATCAAGGAGGAATTTACTATGAACTAGTCACTGTGTTTGAGGCTTTAAATGCATTTATTTCAGAGAGCGTAGGTGACTTTCTCAAGACTACATAGTTAAGCAACAGCAAGGGCTGGGTTTTAAACCAGAAGCCTTTGCTTCTTTTGCAAAGTCATTGAACACAAATTAGTATTTGTCCTGACATTGTTAATCAAAACGCATTCACTGTGTACCACCCACAGTCTCCTGGAGCTGAATGTGTGAGGTCTACAGTCTTTGCTGAATGATGGTCCCCTTCAGCTTCCAAATCCTTCCCAGGATCCAGTCTGTAAGGCCAGTGTGCATGGTGCCATTTTACAGGAGATTTTTCTGGATTCCAGCAGCAGGGCTATCTTAGATCAGAGTCCTTTAGCACCTCTGCACAATGACAGTCATCTTCAACATCCCACATCATCTGGCTACAGCCTAAATCCCTGGCCTCACTCTGTGCCTCTTTTCTGGCCTTCTTTCAGTGACTCAATGGCTCACAGGTCTTCTTCCTGCAGTTGTCTCACAAATTCTTCTTCCCGAATGCTTCCCATTCTCTATCTGTGCACTCTCTCTCTCTCTCTTTTTTTTTTTTTTAAAGACTTCTTTCCATTATTTTAATTGATGCATAGAAGAACTGGGTTGTAGGCCAGTGGTGGGAGGTAGGGTGTGAGGATTCACCAGAGACAGAGTAGGGAGCAGAACAGGCAGAACTGACTGACATACACTGCTGAGGGGCTCAGTAGACAAAACAGGAGAGGTCTGCAGCATCAGGGTCACCTTGGCAAAGGAATGAATTCAGGCCTCAGTGCTGATAGTGCTGAGACTTAATCCCAAGGCACGAGGGAGGCCTGCTACCTGTGCCACAGTTAACCAACTGATCCCTAGTCACTCTTAAGGTCTCAGCTCAATGTCAGTTCCTGGGCAAGTTCACTTCCCTGCATTTACCCAGCCATGTTAGAGACCTCTCATACATGGCAGAAATGATGTTTCAAAATCCATGCAGAAATTCATGCCAGAACTGTTGTAGTAACCCGAAATTCAGCATGAACAAAAAGATAAAAATCCTTGCCCTCTCAGAAACTTCCTTTCTGGAGGTATCAAAGCATTTTCTCCTAGAACTCTTATCACAAATGTAATTGTTGTAATTATTATGCAAGGTAATAATACTTATTGTAACAATAAAGAGTATTATCATAATTATCTAATATCATTAGCCATCTTTCATGCTCTGTTGGAAGGTATACAAGAATAGGGACCTGTCTTCGTGTTCACCACTAACTCTGTAGAACCTAGCACAGAACTTGGTATCTGGCAGTGCTCAATAAGTTAGTTCTATGAAGTTTTCAGATGAAAGAATGCTTGCATGAATGAATGCAAGAATGCATATGAAACTTGCCATGCATATTATACAGACTGATTTAAAATATGAACTAAAGAAAAGAAAAGCATCCAAGTTGCAATTGTCACACATTCAAATAATCTACCACCTTTAAGGATTCCCTTCAATCTCTGATGTATGCCACACATATCTGTGCCAAGCAGGGGTATTTCAGAACAAGTCACAAGGTAGTAATTATCTCCAACATCCCTATAAATAGTTTCAGGCAGCCCTCCACTCCATCCTTGTTTCATTACTGGATTTCTGGGCTGAATATGAAAGGCAGATTTTTTTTTTTCAAGCTTCTGCAATTTGGAGGCTACAGTTGGCTGGTAGAAACTGTGCTTGCAGGTGCGAAGAGATACATTTTGAATACACAAAAAATACAAGGGGGTCAGGCGGAATCCTTTGAATGTGTAGCCTTACATCTTTTTATTTTATTTTACTGAATTTTTGATGAGGACAGATTTTGTTGGTGTGCTGCCCATTTGAATAACACATGGGAATTTGGCAGTTCCTCTTGGAACCCATTGAAATGCAAAGAGAGGCCAGGTCCATAGCTAGAATCCTTTACCTGCACTTAACTCTGGAAGAGGAGAAAATATAAAGAGGATTAACTACTGAATTACCAGATTAGAAATTGGAGGGTTAGGGGGGGATTCATTCACTGAAATACTTAGTCTGAATAGCAGACTTGTTTTTTTTTTAAAAGCTTACATCTTTCATTTGGATAAGCACTTTACAGTTACATCTTTCATTTGGATAAGCACTTTACAGTTTAGGAAAACTTTTTCTTAACATCTATCCATTATTTCATTTCATCCTCATTGAAACCCTGTGATTAAGTGATCACTTTGGTACCAATTATCCTTCTTCTATACAAGTCAGGTTGTATAATTCCTCTATTTAGAAGTTGGGAGGACCCTGTTGTTTTCTGGATGAAGTCCAAAGTCAAGGCGCACCACATCTGAATTGAGCTCATCTGTGCATATGTCTTCCATCATTCCTTCCTTTTCCAGTAGCAAACACAGAGGTACAGTCCCTGCTCCCCAAGATCTTCCAATATGACAGGGAAGGCAGATGTAATGCAAGTACATGTGTGTTAGGTTGCCCCACAACAGGGGAGTCCTGAAGGAAAGGGCATTTAAGTGGGCATCTGCTACTTGACATGTGAGGTAGGTGGATAAAAGGAGCATGTTGGGGTGTGATGCAGAGACGGGCGCAGGCAGAAGACAGCAGTTGCTGCGAGCAGTGTGTCATTCCCTCCATACACACAGATCTAACCGTACCTGTGTAACAGAGATCCCTCCATTTCCTCTCAGCCTTGAAGCGCTCTCTCACTTGTCATGTCCCTCTCCACTTTCTGTTTCTCCACTGTACCCTGCATATACTCATTCTCTTCTGACTAGACTGCAGGCTAGGAACAAGGGTGAGGAACAAGAAGTGAGCTGAGACTTGACTCACAGAGAGCAAGCCTGCCCCTGACGGACACAATGAACACAGGACAGCGGTGAGACAGGACTGCTGCTCCTGAGATTGGCTCATGTCGCCCCCTTCAATGGCATGGGCATCTGGCAGGACAAATAACTGGATTGGTCTTTAAATTAAACAGAACAGAAGGACCACCATTGATTCTTGCGCAATCTCCATTCCGCAGCTGAGTGAGGCTTCAGGAGGCAGTCAGGGATGCTGTGGCCTCCATACTGATGGCAAGCTGCCATCTGGCCCTTCAGGTGAACACTGCTGCTCACTTCCTCCCTCTCTGCCTGTTATCTTGGACATCATGCAACCTGCTCTGGTGGTGGACGACTGCGGGGGACAAAGGGGCTTATCTCCCTAGAGTTGGCCTGAAATCTACTTTAGAGTAGTGCTTTTAGAAGATATCAGCAGAGACCCTACCTGGTGGTGCCATGGGCTGGAGCACAGCACTATGACGCTATCCACAGCCACTGCAGCATAATTTCAATCCATGGCCAGGGAGGTGACCTATGTGGTGCAGCAGCTGACCTCTCCTGATCTTCTGGTGCCCCTCCTTCAGCACTGTATCTCAGTGTATCTGCCTGTTCTGCTCCTCACTCTGTCTCTGGTGAATCCTCTCACCCTACCACCACTGGCTTGCACCCCACTTCTTGTATGAATAAATAAATCTTTAGGGGAAAAAAGATATCAGCAGAATTATTTTTCAAATGAAACAGACTTATAACCCCCATATCTCAAAATAAAAATATAGCACAGTTCTTTAGAAATGGTAGCAGGGGACACTGGGCTCCATTTGCTCAGTACCCTCATGATCCCTACTTCTGAGTCGCCCCTACAGACAGAAGGTTTCACAGACCAAGAAATAAAATGCCCAATGTAGAGAAACATCGAGTGTTGTGATCAGGGTCTTACAGTTCAGCTCTCATTCTGGAACTGAACTGTTAAAGGAAAAAGACCCGGATTCAGAAACATCTGAGTTTAATTCTTAACCAAGGCAAGCATTTCATGACATGATCTTAGGGGAGTCATCTGTTTCGTTCTATGTATAGTGGGAGATCACAATAAAGACTTTGCTGGAATTTCCCCAAGGATCAGATAAAATGTATGTATAGTATTTCATATACTAGGCAAGGCACAAATACCCACTGTATTAGCATTTGTGCTTGAAGTTGATGTGCTATTTATTAATACCATTTACTTCTACCAAAGCAGTCTTTTGCTATTTGTGACAGGATATATGCCCAGCAGATTCCGAAAATGGCGGTAACTTTTCACCCCCACCCCCAAGAAAATACAAATGGCAACACTGGTTTTCAAAAGCTTCCAATGCAGAGAAAATAGATGACTGAAACAATTTCTCATATGAATGTCTTACACCTTTAGAAAACCAGGCTGCTTTGTGGAAAATGAGAATCCATCCAGTTAAGGGTGTTCATGGAATTTCAGAGAATAGGGCTCATCTGAGGCCGCTGGGACCCTCTGCACACAATCTTATAACACATGATTCAGTTATCACAAAACACAAGTGGAAAACTCCCCTGTGCTCCACACAGAGAACTGATCCGAAGAGAAGCAGGGTCCCGATGACTCCTGGCATCAAACTGCCACAAAACCGGGCTTCCTGGCAGAGATACCTCAACAGTAATAGACTGGTTCAGCCTCATATCACTCATGTATTCATCCCAGCTAATATTTATTGTGTACCTACAACACGCTTAGCAATGAGCACAGAGACACGAACAAAAGAGGCAGGTCTCTGCTTCTTTAGCCAAGGGACAGGTGGGGGAACGAGGAGGGTAGAAAGGTTCTTCCCACCTGAGCCTGCAAAGTCAGACTGAGTTGGAAGCTTTCTAAGAAATCAGCAGCTGCACTTACCTGGAAGTAGAACTAAGAGTGACTGATCGCCTATTGAACATGTATAAAATCATCATTTCATTTATTTTTCTCAGTGAAAAGTAGCTAGGTACTATTTCCCTTGTCCTGCAGATAAGAAGATTGAGTCTCAGAAGAGGCAATGTCTCTTGCTCACGGTCACAGAACTAGAAAGTAACCAAGCGAAGATCACTGGATTTCAAAGTTGAAGATTCTTCACCACAACTTGTGTCTCCAGCATACTGGCTTAACAAACCTAATTTCATTAATATGTACAATATCTGAAAGCCCATTTAAACAGAACAGGCCAAATGACTGCCGCAAAGAGAAATTAGTGGATCTACATTTAGAAATCACATGCTTCTATTGGCTCTTCTCTTTCCCTCTTCCTTTTTTTAACGCTCTCTCCAATACCAATTCACTTTATTCTTTTCAATGAGCATTTATCCAATTTAAAGTCAATGAAAAATAATGCACATTTTTCATCAAGTTTACATTAAGCACTGCAAAAGTGCTTATGTGCTATTTAGTGCTGATGGTGCTAGAGCACGGAACTCATTTAAATAAGTCTTTAATTGAAGTCCAAGGGTTTAGCAGAAAGCTGGTTTTGTTCTGTAATTTAGGTAACTGAGAGGGTGTTAGAAAGGCTTTTACAGGGAGTGGTGGAGGGAGGCTGAGAGAGAGCTGGCGGGAGAGGGAGAGCAGAGAGGGTGTGTAGCAAAGGGAACTAGAGACTTAACCTGCAGAAGGTGCTGTCTCCTCAGCAGCCTCACCTGCCTGGAGGATGAAGTGTTATCTCCATCATCAGCCAGGACTGAACTTGATGGACAAAAGATCAAGCCCTCCTCACCACAATCAGAATAGTATGAATAGTCATGCAGAATAGTATGCAGCATGTAATAAATGTCAGTCTACTCTGTCCCGAGTTTCTTTTTAAGGACGTGTAATAGGGCAAGTGACTTCTTTAAATTTTCCTTTTCTAGTATCACAATGTTCTTATTTATTACTTTCCCCTGCCATTTTATGGATGAAGAAACTGAGATCTATAGGAATTCAGCAATAAAGATTGGGAGCACAAATATGGCAAGATTTGAGAGGTGAATCTAGGATTGATTGATTGATTCCAACTTCATGGCCTTACCTGTGCAAAACCATGAAGACAGAAACCTCGGGAATTGTAAAGGGTGTTTTCAGGCAAGGACACAAGGGATTTTGAGCCAATAAGCTTTGGAGACAAATACACTGTACTGCGAGGCATGACTGAGACCACATGGGGAAAACCATTCAACTGCCACTTCCTCCTTTAGAGACTGAACCCCGGACAGCTTAACTTGCAGACTCAGCCTTCTATGTCCAGCACATCACACAGGGTTGGCTCAGAGTGAGTATCTCATGGGGCACACTGAACAGAACAGGAGTAAGTGACCAGCTGATAAATAGCAGACTGAACTGAGAGCATGTGATGGGATGAGCACTGCCGTGGTGGGGAGTGATACAGTGGGGCAGGGCATGCATGCACACCCTGTCTCTGGATTGGGTTTTTATTCATTTTACTAGCATTGGCTGAGCACCATTATTTTTCAGCAAAATTGAGAAAGCCCAAGCCATATGCTTTTTTGGTTTGTTTTTCTTTTGTTTATTTGTTTTCTGCTTAAACACATGTTTTCATCTCCCTCTGCTGCAAGGACAGTTGAATGAACTGTTGTAAGTTGGTATTCTGTGGTGCAAACTGAGTATTAGCAGTTGCAAAATCACCTACTGAAAATGGCCCCTGCACTGTAGTGTGTGCTTGTCCTGGATGTCAATAATGCCCTTTCCCTAATCACAGGGAAAGATGGATGCCTGGCGGTCAGCTTCAATTCCACTCCACACCTTTGTTTTTCGAGCTTAGAGGACCACCCTGTAATATAACTCACATCTCCCGTCATTGAGCTGAACAGATCTGACAGCTAACATTTTGCTGCTTTATTTGACCTTAATCTGCTCTTGAACTTTGACTACTGTTTCTGGATAACCAGCAATTGCAAAGTGGGAGAAACCAACGTGTGTAATGCCCAGTTCACTACATGACTGCCTTCTTACTGTTGTTTAACTCAATGGCTCTCAATTGTTGCTTTCCCTCTAGTCCCAGCACCTGTATTGTCCATCTTCATTTCACGCACGCACGCGCACACACACACACACACACACACACACCAGTCACTCAACCTACCAGCCTGTTATAATCTAAACACTAAATTTTATAGGGAAGGTGATTTATATGATTATAGAAAATCCACCTAACTCAGACTATGGAGACTTAAATTGAAATTTCAGATTAGCTTCTTATAAATGGTGTGACCTTAGTCAAATGACTTAACCTCTTTAAGCCTTGGTTTCCTCATTAAGAAAACTGAGATAATAATGTCCAACTACTAGGATTATAGTGAAGATTAAATGGAAAGGTAGAAAAAAAAATGCCTGAAACAGTGCTTAAAAACTTGACCTGTGGCAGCTGCTCTCATTAGCACTATTATTAATATTAATAAGCATTGTGTTGCTAGAGTCATCATTATTGCATGATTTAAAGACATAAAATTTCCATTAATATTTTAGAGCCTAATGTCTATTGCAATGATTTTAAAACATAGCCAAGACCATACTTGAAACGACAGTCATTTAAATTTTTCCTGCCATAAAACTCTTGAAAAGAAACTGTTCTGCTGAATAATGATAAGATTCAAAAATAATAAATAAAACATGTCAGTCTGTGTCCTGTAGGTGAAGTCAGCAGGAGTCTGCATAGCCCACCTGTTGGGGGCATGGAGATTGAAGGATAGTGATTTCTTAGCAAATGTTATAAAAGCCTTGCGTCTCCAAGACCCCTGGGTCTCACCAGTGCCACCGCAAAGGTCTCATCCTTCAGTTCGCTAGCTCAAAAACTGATCTGCATTTCAAGGACAGCCATGAGAAAATGCACCCCAAACACACATGCACACACACATACATGCACACACTCACAGGCATATAAAAAGTTTATCTTGAACCGAAGGGTACATTTGATGAAAACACCATGTAGTTCCCATAAAATTCACTGGTTTTCCAAAGGAGGGCAAAAGAGGGAGACTTTACATTTTCACAGCTACTAAGTCTAATTACCAACAGAAAATATTTAAAATTTTAAAATGGAGCCAAAGGAAATAATTTTCACTGTCTGTGCACGTATATGCATGTATATGAATACATGAATATACAAATGATACATTTTACTACCAGCCCATTAAAGTTAAAACATCAATCTTCATCATATCAATTTCATAATATTAGGCTCTGCCATTCTAATCTGGTATTGATAAGAATGAACAAGGCCTAGAATTTTACACCTGGGTGCATTTCATTTTGTTTCTCTTCAGTGACAGAATTCAATATGACACAGCTCAGCGTGACAGCATCAGGCTGGGACTGTCACCTTAGGGGCTTATACATCTTTAAAATTCTCACAAAAGTGAAATTGACTGACAGTGAAGCAAAATGATGCTTTTAACTTGAGTTGGAAGATCAGAAAAGTCAATGAAAACACTCAGAGTTCGTTTAGGCTCTTTGATGAGGGATCTTTTGGAGGGAAGAGCTACAGTTTCCCAAGTGCTATAAGTTGGTGTACAAGGGGGGGCAGTCTGGAGAGATACCCCAGCCACGGCCCATGTGTTAGGAGGGGTGGAAATTACACATAATTATTGTATAACGAAAAAAAATATATACTGGGAAAAGAGAGAAAATAGTTTTTTGTTTGTTTTATGATGAGCTCTATTACATAAAATGACCAGGAGAAAAAGAAAACCCTATTTTATAAAGAAAGGTTCCTTGCTTCTCAATATATCAAATACAACATGAAGTGCAGGGAAGTATAAGATCCTGCATTCAAATCCCTCTCCTCACCTGTCAGACTGATGAGTCTGGGCATTACTGAGCCGCTGGGTGTCTCTAGTCAGATTCCAAGTTAGGCTACAGAAATACTACTTGGAGGCCTGGGCCTCCAGGGCAGGGTGCAGGCCCAGCATGGGGATGCCTAGGGAAACTTGCCTAGGGAAACCTGGAGCACAGGCTAGAGGCAGTAACAGATGAGGACAGCAGAGGCCCCTCAGCATATGATGTCACAGTCCTCTGCAAGGCAGGCAGGTTCCTCACTGGCTGGGTTGAAGGTGCTGCAGGCCACAGAGACCAAGCCTGCCCTGCACTGCCTTAGGCTAAGGAGGGTGTAGTCCCCACCTCCCCAAAGCACTCATCAGCTGCCTGAGCTCTGGCTCCACACTGCTCTGGGAAGGCTTCACAGTGGTTCATGCCCCAAGGGCTGAGACCACACTGAGTATGGGGAGATTACAAAACTTTTCAACAAGAAATCACCCATGGCAACAACTCCATGCAGAGAACCAGAAAGAGCAATGAGTAGATGAACAGAGCAAAGGAGGGCTACATAGCAGCATCCACCCTGCATGCGGGTGCCCTTCGTTCTCCCAGGACCAACTGTCTCTGAAAAGGCCTCAGTATCATGCCCAAGTTTTGTTCATTTGTGCTGAGTCACCCCCCTGTCTACCTTGTGCCCCAGTCCAGTGTACCAGTGTATCTGCCACCAGGGCCCTCAGTGGGAAAGAAACTGAAACAAATCCTTTCTACACCCATGTGCCAGATAACTTTTGGGTCAGTAGTAAGGGGTCTGCAAAATCAGAGGAGTGTCTGTCCCTCCCCAAAAGACAGTATATAAATGCCTTCTGCTACCTCTGAGCTGGGAATGATGCTCTTACACAAAGTTGAATACAGTTTCAGAGTAGAAATGAAGTAAACAATATAAAGGAAAAAAAAAAAAAGTACAGGAAAACTAAATACCGAGGGCTGCAGGAGGTTAAGATTTTATTGTGGATAAATTTATGCAGTATTTCCCTGTTATGATCACAACTGTTACTCTATGGGTACTCTATGCAGGCTTTGCCAGAGAATGGATACGAAAGTTATTTGAAAGGCAAAAAGTGATTTGGTGATTTGCTTCTCAATCATGTTCTTCATGTCACTGCACCCTGCTGTAAAATAAATGATGAAGCTGGAGGGATGCTCATCCTATCCCCTTGTTTTTACAACTGGCCAGAGACCCAATGAGGGAAACCAAGTGGTCCAAGATCAGGGGCAGAGATAGGTTGTATGTAGTGACCACGTTATAGAAATATAACAAATGCTGACAATATCACATGTCCATGTATGTGTGTTACTACCAAAGTGCATTCATACTTACACTACCTTGTTTTGATTTTTACCTTCATGCTACCCTATGAGACAGGTAGGAGACTGCTGTTAGTCTGTTTTAAAACAAAATGGGTCCAACATTTCAAGACTTGTCCTGTCAAGTGAGGAGTCAGTGGTAGAATTAGGACAGACGCTGAATCTGACCTGAACTCAGATGACTTCCAGCCATCCCGTGCTAATCTATTAGGCCAGAAAAGATAACCCCATAGGAGCTGATGATCCCACCAGTGCAGTGTGGCAAGAAAAGGGCTGGGGAGGGCAACAGCTGGGAGATGAGTCAAAGTCAATGGCGAAAGGTGGATGCTACGAGTAGTGTCCACAAGGAAAAGAATGTGAGCTGCAGAGAGATTAAAATTGTTCTAGTAAACACATTTAAAAGGCTAAACGAAATTAATGAAATTTTGCTAAATATTTTCTTTAACGTAACAAAACCCACACTGTGTGTGTGTGTGTATGTGTGTGTGTTTTACATTTTGAAAGGAAAGGTTTATTAGGAAAAGGTTAAAAAAAAAATGCTCCTGCATGGTCACAAGCAGGCAGGAGAGCTGCCAAAAGTCTATCATTTCAACAAGTAATCAATAAAAAAATATTGAGCCCTTTCCACATTCTCTTTTCCTTTTTGTAGTAAGGTGCTTATATCTAGTGTATATTTTAATTTAAAAAAAAATATTTATTTAAGCAAGAGGTTTTTTTTTCTGGAAAAAAGACTGAAAAAGAAAAACAAAAGATTTATTTATTTATAAATACAGAACTGGGGTACAGGCCAGAGGTGTTGGGGGGGGGTGAGAGGATTCACCAGACACAGTGTTGGGGGCAGAACAGGCCGATTGATGAAGTACACTGCTGAGGGGAGCAGCGGATGAGGGAGGAGAGGTCTGCCACACCATGCCAGTCACCTCAGGGGCGGGGACCAAACTTGACTGAAGTGCTGCAGCATTGCAGCTAGCTTGCAGTGCTGTGCTTTAACCCACTGCACCACCCAGGAGGGCCCTCTGGTGTATATTTTAGAGCACATCTCAACTTCAACTAATCACATTGTGCATTCAAGGCCACATGTGGCTAGTGGCCATCATGCTGGACAGTGCAGATGTAGAGGCTAGAGAGGGGTCATGACAGTCAGGGTCCAGACCTAGGTCTACAGTCACACAAGTGCAGGTCCCAGCCAGATCCCAAAAAAACATCTGCTGCATTCGTTCCCCCCTTTTACTTCTTCTTTGTCTCCTTAGGTACAGAATTAGAGAGGAAGCAGAGAATTAAAGCTGCAGAACAAACCCTGGGCTGCATTACATTCTAGGCAGGTAACCTTTTCGGACCCTTAGTTTACCTATAAAATGTGGTGGGTTGGCTTATCCAGGGACCCTGTCAATATTTCACAATTTTCTTTCAAGGGATTCCCAGATATCTGGTTAAACATTATTGCTAGGTTTGTCTGTGAGGTGTTTCTGGAAGAGACTAGAATTTATATCAGTAGACTGAGAGAAAGCCAGATTGCCCTCCCGAATGTGGTTGGACCTCATCTAATCTGGTGGCCTGAATCTAACAACAGGCAGAAGAAGGGAGAATTCTCTCTCTGTCTAAAGGAATGAGCTGGGCATCAATCTTCTCTTGTTTTTGGACAGGGAATTACACCATCAGTGTTGCAGGCCTTTGGGACTCAGATTGGAGCCACACTCTCAGCTTTTCTGGGATTCCAGCCTGCAGACAACAGATCATGGGACTTTACACAATCCATAATCATGTGAGCTAATTCTGTACAAAGCTTTCTCCCCCTCCCCTTCAACACCTCTTTCCATAGATGGATACAGAAATGTGTGTACATGTATGTGTGTGAGCTATACACATATGTGTTTATTTGTGTATGTTACATATATCTTATTTGTGTGTGTACATATATACAAGTATATTATTGATTTTTATCACATCTTAGAAGCCCACATGACTTCCCCTTCAGTTCCAGGAGAACATAAACAGCTTCAGGGAGGAGGGGTTTTTATCTGTCACACTGCAGTTCCTAAGTCATCACTTCTTTTCCCGTTTTTCTTCACTAGTGTAAGCAGGAGCCAACCAACATGATGAACATGAGTTGGTAAATTCCAAACCAAGCAAAGAAACCTGACAATGTTACTAGTTTAAGTAGGGGAGGGCATGCCTTTTGTTTCAAAATAAAATAAAACAAAACACAGTGAAAACTGTTTGAGGATGCATCAGATGTGAGCATGAAGGGTAATGCAGGATTCCAGATGGGGGACAATGAACTAAATAATCACGTGAGTATCCCTGGCACCCCAGACCCAATAACTAGCTTTCACTCACTTCAGACTTAGCCTGCGACGGTCCAGTGATCCCCAGAGGCTGTTCTGTCTGGGGTCTGAGCCTGAGCTATAGTCTCCAGCTGGCCACACTGTGATGGGTGCATAATATTAGCTTCATATAAAAAATGCAGAGAGGAAAAAAAGCAACATTTCCAAATGAGATGGAGAGTTATGGCAATCAGGGAAGAATCTGCAAGTACAAACTTAACGAAAACAAAAAGCATTTGTTCCTGTGAGGACTTGCTAGAACCAACCAACTGTTCCTATAGCTGAGCTGCACTCAGAGAGAGAAGAGGAAACAAAAGAGCCTCCCAAGAAGGCCAACCTGACCCTCCAGAGCTTACCTGAACACTCTGCACTCTGAATTACAGCCAGTATTAACTTCCCGAAGCCAGAAACCTTCTGAGTACATAGTCTTTGAGGTTTGAAAAAACATCTTTGTGTTGGCCCATGAATTTTGCGTTCAAGTGCTCTTTATAGAAATCTACCAAATCCCCATTAATCCAGTGTCTAGTCAGCTCTGACGATCTCTAATAACGATTCTGTAACCTTTCTGAGAAGGTCATCCCACTTCTAATGGAAACACAGTGATCATTGAAAGTAAAAAATTGCCTCTTTCCCTCTCCCTTATTCTTCCATATCCAAACCTACACAAGACATTTGGTTTCTTGCCGCCTTTCTCTCTCCCATACAAGCTGAGGCTGGTGTGGGGGGGATGCTATATATTTCAAAAAGGGCCTTTATGGAAAGGGGCACCAAGTCCCAGTAGTAGCTATGTATGAGGGGTGGGTGGGGGTGGAACACCCCCTTGTGTGATCAGCATATCTACAAATGGCTCCAGGGAATCTCTGGAGGAGTGCAGGACTAAACTGATTACAGAGAACCAGATACATCGGACCCAAGTAGGTAGAAGAAAAGGAACTAATCAGAATGGAATCCAGAGGTAAAGGCTCTCATTCTATTTGTATAGGGAGATGTGGCCATTTAAAGCAGCAGCTAAAGGATGAAAATCTAAACTCTGGGTTTGGGTTTTATCCTTTAATTTACAAACTATGTGGCATTGACAAGGGCAGTTACCTCCCCTGATCCCTTCAAATTCCTAACCCATGAAATAAAATGAATGATGCTTTCTGTCATACTGCAAAAATTAAATACAGACAGACCAGTTGTCCAATATGGTGCCTCAATAGTCAAGAAAAGTGACTCCGTGATATAACTGCATATAAATCTAATTCCTCCCACACTCATTAAGGGTATGGCATGATGCCAGACCCCAGCAGGGCCAGGAAGAGTTATAAGTGTGCCCTCAATTTCCTAGAGTTATATTATTTTCAAATATTCTCCTTTGTTTATAAGGCCTGACACAGATGCCATGCTACCAGCTGACTCTAGATAAGCCCATCTATATGGGTTTAGAGCAGCACGGACCCTGACCTCAAGTAGTGCTCTGTCTCATTTTGGAGAAAACCCTTACTCAGAAATACCTACGATAAACTGCAAGATGAAAAGATACAGTGAATATAGTCATCCTTTTTATTTACCTACTACTCCATAGTTGACAATACACTTTAATGCACATTTCCTGCAAAGATAACCTCGCAAAATATTTTATAGCCTCACCTTTACATAAGAGAAAACGAAACTGGATGCTTTCAAAACTACTCACAGAGCCAGAGTATTTGATACAAGGCACAGTGGGGGTTTCTGCTTAGATTCTCTTCTTTCTAAAGTTGGTACCTCTTCTGATGGTCAGAGAGACTCCAGTAGAATTCAGGCTGTGGAAGTGTCAGATACCCACTTGACAAATATTATCTGGGCTCCCCAGGGTCTTCAAGGCCTGGTATTTAGCATCAGCTGAACTCCTGGATGGGTTAAACTTTGATGTTTTGGTTGTTTGTTTCTGTAGATTCTCCTTCCTAGTTCACATGAATCCTTTTTTATTTCTCTTTGCCCAAAGTGCCCTTGTAGCAGAAACATGCCATGAACTAGCTTTTATTTACTGGCTTCTGTTGGCCCAGTACTGTTAGGCATTTTACAAATGTTTTCTCATTAGATCTTTGCAACAACTCAGTAAGGAAATATTGTTGTTCTTTCATTCTTTCCCCAACTGAAGAAAGGGCCAGGAGGTGAAGACAATTGCTTGAAATGACTCAGAAAAGCTAAAAAGGGGATCACTTTCACATGATTTCATAGCCCATCCTTCATCCTCCCTCATTCCTTCCTTCTCTTCTACTTTCATCCCTTCCTCCCATTCCTTCTACCCTTCCTCCTTTCTTCTCTCCCTTCACTCTCCTCCCTTCTCCTTCCAAAATACATGAACACATCTTTGCCACTGGGGTCAGAAAGTTCTGGTGGTATCCTAAGGACTGTCAATGGAGAAGATAAGAGTATAGAAGATGTGACCGTGGAAATAGGGCTGGACAAGCGTGGCGCAGGTCACTGAGACTGAGTCTAAGGAGGCCAGCTGACCTAGGTCCTCCAAAAGAGCAGGGGCAGGGAGAACTTCAGCTAACTCAGTCTAGACAGTTGAGATGAGTAAGCTGAGGGGACAGTTGGCATGGTGGTCAGCATGCCTGGGGTGCAGAAAGCGAATAAAGGGTGAGAGGGTGACCCAGCTAGGACCCATCTGCAATTCTAAGCTCTGAACTGAGTGCCACATGTGTTCTATTGTTCTGTAGGCTCACAACATAAGACTCACAGATGTGACTCATGAACCTAAGCTTCACATCTGTGAAATACTCTAATGAAGGTAAAGTATGCTCAATTCTCTGTACACCGTTATAACTCTATTCCCTTTTTACTCTGCTTAACAAATGATCAATTATATGGAAGTTAGTGATAGGAATAGCCCTAGATGTACTCTAACATTTTCTTAAGGAAATAAATACTTTGAAATTGGCCACACTTTATTATTAATAAAACAATGACTTTGGACATACTTCACACCTGATTCAGGGACCAGCTGCCCCACACCAGATGCCTGCTACGGCACCTGCCTGGCTTCCCTGTGGAGCTGTGCAGAGTTCACTTCAAGAAGGCTAAACCCTTCCCCTGCCTCTCTCCAAATGCTCCTGCAGTGTAACTCCAACAGCTGACATACATAGGGGTCCTCACATAACTCCTGCTTGTCACAGAAATGCCCCCTGCTTCAGCTCGCAAGAAAACATAAAATAAGAGATATTCATAGAATGATCAATGCAGCCATTTGTTAGCAAAGAAAACGGGCACAGGACGGAGGAGGCCACAGGGAATCAACACCATCCCAGACAGCAGAGGTTTCTAGAAAGTGACCACCTCACAGATCTATTTCATTTTGTAAAGAAAAAAGAAATAGATAAAAGATTGAGATTTCAAAAATAGTAGGTGTTAGAGAAGGGGGAGCTTTGTGTGGTGAAGACAATGCTTTTGTCCAGTCACAGGATCTTCCAGGGCCATGTGGCCCAAGGCCTTGCCCAGAAACTGGAAACTTGCCTTGCTGGCTTAGAAACAGACAGCAGGTTGTTAAGAGTTGCATGTCTGCCACTTTGCCTGCAAGCTACAAGTGGCCAGACTGAAGTCCTATCTCTGCTTCGTATGCTCAGCAGAGCTCCACACTCGCAAAGCAGAAAGAGGAGAGTCCATCACAGCTTCTGTCTCCTCGTTAGCAAGGTGGAAGGAAGCCAAGTCAGATCCAGAATATGCTGCCTCAGCAAGCACCGTGCAGAGGCAGACAGATGCTGGGGGACACCTGGGGTGCTATGGCAGAACAGCGTGTCTATGCAGAAATGCCTTCAGTGGATTCTCTGGACAGTCGACATAAGAGCTCTTCAGTGGACAGATTTCCTTCACTCAGCTAACATGCCTGTCACACAGTCCACAGTGAGAGGGCTGGGTCAGTTAGCACCACAACTCTGGGCCCACAGCCTTGCTCCTTCACATCACCCTGCATATCTTTAGGCTAGACTGTGTGAGGATGTGGAAAGGACTGGCCATGCAATAATAAAACCCTGGGTTCATTTCCTGGCTGCACCCCTCACTAGCTAGGGGACTATAAAATAGTCCCTCTCGGATTCTTCTAAAAGTGGCTTCCTGCCATGCATTCCCAAAGCAGCCTGTGTTATGTCTAGAGTATTTTCCTCCTCTTTCTGGTTTGTAATTATGCTCACCTACACTGAAAGCTCCTTAAAGGGCAGGCGCTGTATTAGTCTTAATCTCCACCGCCCATTTATAGTGTCTGCTGCACAGTTACAGCTCCTTCAGTGGATGTAGATAGATACAGAACTACTCCCTCCTAGAACTGCTGTGGAATGTGTAAGAACCTGCCAGTGGGCCATGATGTGAGCCTTGAACAGAACGAATTTTTCTAAATCTTTCCTATGCCCTTTCCTGAGGACTACTTGAAGTTCAGTTTGAATGATGGCTACCTCGATTGTAGACACACCACATCGACACCTTTGCCTGGAGAATAGGGTCACTCTCCTCCCATCCCCTTTTTGACACTGGGGTATGGAGCTTGCTTCAGCAAGGTCACCAATCTCAGTTGAGATGCTGCCAGCTAACTAGCCGATTTGACTCTACACCCCACCCAACACCATTCAACAGCCCAGGTCTACCTGTTCATCAGAGATGCAGAACCCTTTGCATTCCTTTGAAGAGCATGCGCCAGTGGTGCAGGTCTAGCGCACAATCATCCCCGCTAGTCATGTTTAACAAAATCACTGTGGTATTCACGATGTGTGTCTGTTTGGTTTTTGTCCTCAGTAGCTGGCACAGAAAATCAAAACCTGCAGAATTTTTGATGTGAATCTGTTGTTACTGAGGTGATTTCTAGCACAATTTCAGGATCAAGGCTGTTCACCACAAAGAAAATCTAAGTTGGTTGGGGGTTGAACTTTCTACTGGGACTCCAGAACTCAGGGGAGATTGAGTTTAATCACATGGCCAACAACCTTATCAACCACCCTTATGTGGACCAAGAAAAGAAAATTACACTTTTTGTGCTTTTGGGAAATGTCTATTCCTCCTCTGCCAGGGTCGCCACAGACGTTGGAGATGGCACAACAATGATTCTTGTTCACTGTGAAGAATCCTGAGGTGGAAAGCAAAAGATCAGCTGAAAGAGTCCATAGACCATGTCCTTGTCATGTTTACAAGTTGGAGGAAGGAGGAGCATGAGATGATAGCCTACCTGAACTCTACATCTGGAAAGACAAAAGATTCAAACCCCCTGGTTCTTCACACACTCTAGCTGACTGTATCAGCTGTGTAGGATCAAGGGCCACTTTGAAGTTATACATTGTTTTGCCTTTACCAATTAAACTAAGTCTTCTAGAAACCAACCTCTTTCATGAACTGAAATTGTTAGAATTTTACTAGATGTCTTATTTCTGTGCATGTAACAGCCTTTGTCAACCTAGGCTGAAAATTCCAGGTTGGGAACCACTCATGGAGAGAACTCTAGGTTTGGTTGCAGTGGCTGGGTCCTCAGTTGGCTCTGAACAACCATTAATAAGTTTCTTTTACTGAACTCGGTTCACTTCAAAGAGGTGCTGATTTCAGTGGACACTAACATAATGAAACCTCCTCTCCTGGATTTCTCTACCTACTCAATGTCCTTCACTGGGTCCTTGTCATCTCCCCAACTTCTAAATGTTGAAAAACTCCATAGTTCAGATCCTGAAATTCCTTTCTCTCTACCAAAATTCATCATTATTCTAATAATTTCCAATATATCTATGGGAGAAATCTCCCAAATGTCCATTTCCAGCAGATACTTCCCTCTTGACCTCAACATTCCTTTATCCAGCTGCCTACTCCACACTGATGCTTGGGCATCTAGTCTCCATCTCAGACTCAGACTTGGTATCTCAAATCACATTCCCCCAACCTTTCACTCCTTTGAGGTTTCTCACGTCCCAGTTTCTCAGACCTGGAAGAACAGTCTCAGTTGCTCTCTCAAATGCCAAAACCAAATTCCCAAAAAATCTAAGCAGGCTCTCATGCAGAATCAATGCTTCTCCACCTCTGCACCACTCCCCTCTGACTTCGAGCACATTCATCTCCCCATTGTCTCCTTGCTTCCACAAGTGAATCTCAGCACAGTCACCACAGTCAGCCTTTGAAAACAGCAAGTAAGTCCAATCTCCTTACTCAAGAGTGGTAAGATTATATCAATGTTTACAAGCAAGGAAACAGAACTTAAGCTAAATAAACTGTCAACAACCAATAAGTATAATTGGTATAATAAGAAACCCAATTCCTTCTGAATCCACTGCCCACAGATTAATCATAATCTATACTGCCAAGAAACCATTCTGTGCTTTAAATGAAAAAAATATATTTCTATCCTAAGTCTTAATGAAGTTGAAATAACCATTTTACACAGACACAATTTTAAAGTATAGTGCAGATAGACAGACTGATTCATTCATTCATTTAACAAATACTAATTGAGAATCTAACAAATGTCAGGCACTACTGAAGACTTGGTGGATCAGCAGTGAACACAAAAGCCTGCTATCACAGAGCTTATATTCTAATGAGAGAGGCAAACAATAAAACAAATAGATGATGTCAGTGGTAATAACTACAAAGAGAAATAAAGTTGAATAAAAGGGAACAACTAAGTGAAGTAAACAAGTGGAGAGACTTATTCTTAATACATTGCTCTTAATACATTGAAGCGAGAGCAAAAAGGTCAGCTACACTAAAGAAGAAGAATAGGGGTGAATAGTAAGACTCAACATTATATCCAATGCTGAGTAGACATGTTAAAACCACTGGATAGTCCCCGATGCTAACCTGAAACAAATGCAGCAGAATTTTCTTATTTCTGAAACACTGAAAGAAAGCTTCTAAACTTTCAACATATTAATAAGATGAAAGTGTCTAATAATGCCTGGGACACAGAAAATGCCCAATGAATCTTAACACCTGGGCATATTATGCTTTTCTTTAAAACACAGCAGGACCTCCAATAACATCATTTCATTAAACATACTTTCATTATAACATGGGTTACAGGAAAATAATTACAAATGGCAATGAACAAAACTATTATTTGAGGACACCTCTCCTTAAATGCCACTTTTCCTAAAGCTGCAGAACCTACTAACATGATGAGCAAAGCCTTACTATAATTTAAACTATCTTGGCCATCTGCATTCCTACAAAGTTTTGTATTCAGTTACAAACAAATACATTCACACGTTAGGATTTTAATCTGAATTGCACTAGGTCTGTGGAGTGATCCATATAAACAATAACAATATACAAAAAGGTACAAAGAAAACATGTGTACACAGAACACACAAAGAATTGTGCCATTAAGAAAAAGCACAAGCACTCAAATAGAGCGAGTGATATGAATGTGAAGCTTACCAGAGAAAACCTAAACATATAAAAGTAACCTAACCTTGAATTCAGGCAAATATAAGTTAAAAAGAGAGGCAAAGTCACACTATATCCATTAAGTTGCAAAGACTACAAGTCTAACAGTAATGAATGATTTTGCTATTGTTTATTACAAAAAGCACAAGAAGTCATCTCACTCACTGGCTGGAACATAAATTGAAAAGCACACTTTAAAAGATAATTTGACAATACCTACTAAAACAGAAGATACCTATATCAAAAGATATATCTGCTGCTAGCTATTCGACATCGAACATTTTCTCACATGAGGCCAAAGGGAAGGACAAAGGAATATTGATGAAAACTTTTTTGGTTGTTTTGACAGTCCCATATTGCAGGGACTACCTAACACTCATCATCAGTAGAGTGGGTAAGTAAATACTGTTTCATTTAGTTAACCAAGTAGCAGTTAAAATTAATTAATTAGAATGATTCATATCAATAAGTCAATCTCAAAAACAATGCTAAGGTAAAGCAATAGAGAGACACATCCATGTTCAGTGTGAATCCACTTTTGTAAAGTTTTAAAACATCACAACACATTTTTAAAAGATAGAAATATACAGTGAGAGCTTAACAATCCTCCGGGAGGGCTCTCCCTTCCCTAGTGGTGCAGCAAGATGAAGCACAGTACTAAGAAGCTGAAGGCCACTTCAGCATGAGTTTGATCCCCACCCCGAGGGACGCAGCAGACCTTTCCTGACCCACCCACTGCTCCCCTCAGCAGTGTACTTCGTTGATCTGCCTGTTCTGCTCCCCACTCTGTCTCTGGTGAATTCTTTCACTGCTCCTGCACCCCACCTCTGTATGAATAAATAAATAAATCTTAAAAAAAAAAAAATCCTCCAGGAAATGTTAAACACCAAACTCAAAATACTGACTTTCCTTTAAGAAGGATGGAATGGGTTCAAGTAGTGCCACAGTGGACTTTACTGGTATATGTAACATTTTAATTCTAAAAGGAAAAAAAAATGAAGGAAATAAGACAAAATGTTAAATTCTGTGTGTACACATGTGCCTATTATTCCTATATTCATATGTGTGCTTCAAATATTCACAATAAAAAAAATCAGATGGTTTTGTCAGGTTGCAAGTGAGAAATTTTCAACATTTTGGTGGCCATCTGTAGGACTATATGGCCATATGCATCTCCCAGTATTATATTTCTCTTCTATGCAAAAGGAAATGCATTGTTTTACTTTCACTGTCAGAACAGCTGAATTTGCCTTGTATCCATTTAAAGTCAAATAGCCAAATAGAAGACTTTTAATTGGTTTCTGAAATGAGAGTCCCTGACTTGATACCCCAAACCCACCATCCCCAGTCATCTGTAGGGAAATTTGCAAGAGACTGACTACAGTACATGCCATACACAGTTCCATCTTCCTTATTTGCTCTTTGCAATCAAAACTTGTTTATTGAGGCATACATTTTCTCTTTCCTAACACATGAAGAATATGACTATTGCGTAGCCTTCTATATTTCAGCTCTGAACTCAATGAACACCCAAGTAATCTTTCTCGTGATTACAGATGATTTCTCTAGCAACCTAAAATTGAGCTCTTTAACTCTCATTCCAACAATGTCTATATTATCTCTTTTATGCCAGCTAACAACTAACTCTGAAAATGGGCAAGCTACCACTAAAAGATTGCTTTAACCATTTGTTTTGTTTTCAATCTTGAGATGTATGAAAAAAAATAAAAATTTCCCCTAAAGACTACATCCCTTCAAAAAAAATCAAACAGCTGCTCCAGATGTTAAGTGAATTAAA
Source organism: Condylura cristata (assembly GCF_000260355.1). Lineage (NCBI taxonomy): Eukaryota > Metazoa > Chordata > Mammalia > Eulipotyphla > Talpidae > Condylura > Condylura cristata. The sequence goes on from NW_004567109.1 coordinate 32,180,721, forward strand.
TGACAACAAAGATAACAAGTGTACTTATCAGATCTTCAAAAAGAATGACATCCTGATAAGGAAATGGGATCATTAAAATTAAATGATTATATAAAAATGAAAAAGTATCATTTCCAATATTCTAATTTTGATTTGCAGCTAACAAATCAACCTCACTATTTTTCTTCTCTAAATAAAGAGATTTCTAGAGGCAACATAATATTCTCACATAGAGAATATTTGAAGCCAGAGGGAACCTGACTGAAGTCACAACTCTATATACTGTTAGCTGCTGACCTCACAGAAGATAACTTGTCTAAATTCCAGTTTCCTCCTTGTAAAATGGGGATAATAAAAGTGTTATGGCATAATAAAATATATGTTATGGGAATCTAGGGAGGATTAACTGAGAAGATGAATGAAAGTGCTTGGAAAAATATTTGTCAAATAATAAAGATGGACTAATAATTACCAGTCTGTGTTACTCTTAGTTACCATAAATACTAGCTACTAGCAGAAGGATATCCAACTGACACATGTGAGACTTGTTTGCAACAGACCATCAATCAAGAATTCCTATTCTTTTAACTCAAAGGTAGAATTAATGTTTTTAAAAGGAAGCCAACTGAACAACCTATTAAACATTAGATGATTATCTTCTTTCCTCAGATTGGGTGAGCACAGGCATCTTCTAAATATTTGAGCTGAGTACAATGGACATCTCACGCAATTCTCCAAGCATTTCTTCTGGACATTTGCAGTTCACACTCCACAAAGCTGACACAGAGATTTCACCAAACTGTCTTGCCATTCATTGTGTTCTTTGCAGTTACTTCTTTGCTCCTTCTATGGTGGGGGTCCCCTGATTTGTAACCTCTGTAACAAGCATAGCACCTACCCAAATCTGGGCTATGGTGATAGATCACAGGGGTCAGGGTGATGGGAGAACTGCAAAGATTATACTATAAGGGAGAAATCAAATACCATCCAAAACTTAACAAAGATGTAAGAAAATTAATGAATTATTTTTAAAGAAGTGAGATATAGGTGCTCAATGAAGATTTAACTAGAAATGAGAAAGAGTGACTAGAAATGAGAAAGAGTATACAAAACAATTGCTTACTAGTGATGTGCCGTGTGCAGGCACAAAGCTGGACACTTTACCCATGTCATCCAATCCAGTCCATGTTGTAACACCATGAAGTATTAAGTAAGTATTGAAGATGGAGAAACCATGTCATTCAACGGCATCAACTAGTAAGTGATGACGCTACCAGCTTTCAAATTAGCTTTGACCTAATTCTAAAGCCTTGATTCGCTTTAACAACCTGTATCACTTACTTAAAAGCACTCTAATTAACGAAAAGAGAAGCAAATCAGCACTCTTACTATGCAGAGTCCCAAGTCTAAGACCCTAGAAGTAAGACATCTCTGACTTAGCCAATCTTTCTCTGCACAATGGATTTCAAGCTGCTTTATCTCTTGCTGCTTTCCTGAGTTTCTCACTCACTGTCTTGGCCTACCACCTTGGCCTAACACCTGCTTGGGACTGTGCAGCTTCTCTAGTTCTTTTAAGCAACCCCCCACCCCCTGATTTTAGCTCTTACCTGATTAAGTCTGGGAGATATGGGGGGGAAAAAAAAAAAAAACCCTGCAACCTGATGATGCTGCCATCCTGTCATGTATAACTCAAAGCCAGGCGTAGACCCCATGTTTCAGTGAATATGCCAGAGTGACCATGAGACTATCCAGTGGTCTGATGAGCCCAAAAGCAACTGTTCCATTATGACTCCCACAACGGTACCAGAGTCGATAGTCGTTTCCAAGAAGTGTCAGCTGCTATTTTTTTTTGAATTCACAAACCACATTGAAATAGACATAAAAGACAGTAACACATGCTGAGAATTTCTTCACTAGCCTCACAGACACTAGTTTATTCACTCCTTCATGACAAGGTACATATTAAACAAATATTTACTGTATGATGCCCAGTCATTTTGGATGACATGGAGGTGCAAGGTGAACAGGAATTGGTCCCCCGTCTCATGAAGTCCCATTCTTAACATACCGCTTGCGCTCTAGCAGGTAAAATGTACCTGAGAGATTATCCAAACACACTCCCAGTTTTCATGAGGAAATTTAGACCCAGAAGTCAAATAGCTAGAAAATGGCAGTGTCTCTGCCATTCCTAGTGGAAATCCCTTTCCAATAACACCAGATGGCGCCCATCTGATGAGCAACATGTGAGCTGACATTTATTAGGCGCCATGAAAGCAGGGACATTTCAAAAGCCTTGGCATTCAGAGAATGGAGACTTTTTTTTTAGCCTCTCAATTCCACTGTCAACAGTTCCACCAGAAGCGTAGGAACTAATTTGACAGTGTAGTATGATTTCTTTGGAAAGACAGCAGGAGGCATATAAATTTTTTAGAATGGGACATCATTAGCATGACCAGGTCAGGTAAAATGTTCAGCCGACAACCTAGGCTTCTGAGGAATTTCAGTTGCTTCCTTTCAAGGTTTTCATTGCATATGTTACTAGTGGTGTCATGTGGGCTGTCGTGAGGAAGGGGAACTGGTTTAAAAATAAAGCTGAGTACGAAAAACAGAAAGACACTGGCATTCTGTGTCCTGAGACGAAAAAGATAAGTATCAACACTCGACATTGGGACCCCACTCTGAGGGGCCATGTCCTTCTGTGTCCTGCCTTTCATCTGCGTCACAACAGCTCTGCTCGCTTACAGCGTAGTCACATGAGGCAACACAGCATTGGACTTCTGCTCCTATTCTTAACAAGCTTATTTCAAATCTGCTGTTGTCAGGTGAGTGGCAAGTCCTCCTCCGTGGAATAAGAAAAGACAGAGAAACTATAATAGTGGGTGTGAGAGGGGATGTGGGGAGCTAGGAGCTGACTCATAAGCTTTGAGAACTGTCAGAAATAATACACGTCCGCTCACTCTGCCAGTCACCAGAATGGAGCAATTTAGGAGAATGGCCAAGGTCAATGAGACTGTAGTAGAAATACAAAGAACCAGCAATCACTGGACAGATACTTTATATGGATTATACACACAGAGACATGTGAGTGGTGTGCATGTAGACGAGACACCACAGGTACCAGGTGCTGTTGTGAGTATAGACAAGTATGCTTCTGATTCAGAGAACTCACAGACTAGTGCACTGTGCTACAGGTGTGCGCCTTAAACACAACCCTGGAGTTTTAAAAGCAGTTACCAAGATCCCCCAGACCCTGAACTGCAATGCCTATGACCAGGACTTGAGAATGTGGATGCTCCAGTGTGCACTCATGGTTGGGAGACACTGGTCTCTGGAGGTCCAGCAGCAGACCTAAAGCAGACAACCAGTCATGCGTCTCCTCAAACCACCTCTCACTTGGGCATGTCTTTTAACCTTTTGCATCCTTAATTTCCTTACTTGCAAAATGAGCATGAAGATAAAAACAAGATGTTACATTTTTCAGTGCTTCCTAAATGTCAAGAATTGTGCTAAATAGTTAATGGTTATTTTTTTTTTCACTTCCATAAAATAAACTTCTTTGGTGCTATTCATGAATACAAATGATCATAAAGCATTTTGTACGTGTTTCCTCTTGGATTAAGCAGTTACTACAAACTTGGCAGCTCAAGGTTTGTTATCTCACAGTCGTGTAGGCCAGATGTCCAGGCAGGGCTAAGGGTCTCAAGAGATCCAATCAAGATGCTGGCAGGTTACGCTCTTATCTAGGGGCTGAGAGAACCCACTTCCAAGCGCGTTTAGGTCTTTAGCACCATTCAGTACTCCATGGCTGCAGCTTCAGATGGGGCCACTCATTGCACCTAGAGACACCCACTCCCTTTCAGGCCCCCTCCATCTCCATGCTGGCAACAGCCCAGTGACTGCCCTGTACTTTCAATCTCCCTGACTTCCTCTTCCACCAGTCAGAGAAATCTCTGCTTTTAAGTATATGTGGTTATATTTAGCCCTCTCAATAAGATCAATAAGGCAAGCCATGTCAATAAACTAATGAATGCAGACTGTCTTTCATTATATTCCTATTCCAGGATTTGATAACATTTTTTGGGGCAGTGGAGGGGCATTTTTAGAAATTTTCCCAATCACAGAGTTACAACAATAAATCAATGAAAATAAATCACAGCATTTTAGTTAGAACATTGCGTTACTTAACCTCTCGGGTCTAGCATCAAAAATCAAGTATTGCCACTAAGCTTACTAGGTAGGAAGGTATATAAAGCCATACCTGTGAAACTCTTATCTGGTACATATTCAAGGTTTAGAAACACAGGGTACTGAAAAGCAGGAGTTGCCACTTTGTATTATCAATCATTTTACATAGTAAAGACTATGTAAAGACACAGTAAAGACTTTTTTGCTACTACCCACTGCAAATAGCACAGGGCTAAATTCTGGAAAGATGTTGGATAATTAGCCCCATTTTTGCTGGCTTTTATGGCTTTAATGGTTGTGTGCCAGGTGATCGAAGCAGCATGCCATCCATGAGCGATTAGTATCTACATTTTACAGATTAGAAAGGTTCAAGTCAGTACTGGGCACCCTCATTACATGACAGCAGCACCAAAACTCAGAACTGACTGTCTTAGTCCCTAGTCCTGTGCTTTCCATCTATAAATTGGAGTAAACAATGCCCAGTGCATGGCTGAATCACATCTATTGCAGCCACCATACTAAGCACAATGTAATGGCTTGCGTTTTAATCCCCTTAACACTAAACTCACAGAATGTAGACTCATCACAATGCCAGCGCTCCACCTTGCTGCAGAGTGCACAGCTCAGAATTTATGGCCCTCTTCATTAGGAGTACACACAGAGCCTGTTAGTAACATCTGTCGAAAGAGAAGCACTGCTCCTTATCTTCTGACCTCCATTATTCTCAAGCCGATTAATGCAGACTTGGGTGCTGTGCTCCCGTATCTAGGTTAACATCCTGAGTTCAAAGGCCCATGACTCTGGATGCTGAGAGATCACCCAGAATTTTACAGCCAATAGAATAGAATTAAACTCAGCATCCAAAAGCTTTTACAAAGCTCTTTAATCCTCATTTGGCCTGGAGAGCCTAGTGTGTTTGTCATTCATTCATTCACCATTTGCATAGCAATTTATTCATTTATGTGGGAACCCATTCATTCAATTTGTCACTTTCAACTTCCTCTTTTATCAAAAGTCAGGGATTCAAAGGTGTCTATGGGAAGTTCTTGTTTTCAAGGAGTGCACAGTAAAGCAGAAGAGATATGGATATTGCAGAATATGAAAAAAGCAGAGGAGAGCTTTGGGAGTAAAGGGGAGGAAGGCCTTGAAGGGTGAGCACAAATAACGCAGATCCATGGTGGGAAGGAGCCTTCAGGTCTCCTTGAGAAAACATAGAAAACAGATTACCAGGGTGGTCCCACAGGGTGGGAAATAGTCTGTGCTGTCTAACTTTAGCTGCTGGCCACCTGTATGTAACCCTGAGCACTTGAAATGTAGTTAACACAATTTAAGTTTGCCATGTTTGGCAGGTGGTGACTGCATCGGAGAATACAGGCAGAATTTCATGGAGGCTTCCTCCTCTCCAGTACGTGGTGGCCAGTCTTCAGAGATGCAAGAGCTGTCCCTTTGGTGGGTCTTTCTGACACACTGTTAGCTGTCACTGGCTGGATTTGAACTCTTTGAGGACAGGGACTGTCTTTTCTATGTGAGGATACATAGAAATCTGACATACATAGGATCTGACACAGATATGCTTGTTGGGCTGAAGCAGGCACCTTTCAGATAAAAGTAACCTCGCACATGGGGAACACTTTTCTCCTAGGGAAGCTTTAAACACAAACAAAACACAAACCACTAACCAGGCTTATTTAGCAGCCCAGAGTAAGCCCTATAGAAAATTATTTCTGCTACCTTATCAATCACCCCAAAGAATGTCCTTACTTTTCTGTAGTCTCACAGCTCTATGCAAATAAGTAGACGTTCTCTCTCTTAGGATGTTACTCCTATTTTCTACTGCAAACTAACTAAACAAAGGCATTAATTATAATTTTTTCTAATACCTCTGAGTATAGGAAATATTCTAAGAAAAAAATAACCTGTATTTACTAGCACTGCTAGGTTTATGAAAAATCTGCACACATAAGGATAGACATGGCCTTGTAAATTTCATTGTGCCTTCATTACCTCCTACAGAAAGACAGAAAGGCTCAAGGTTATCCAAATTGGTTAAAGATACAATGTTTCTAAGAAGCAGAATTAGAATTTAAAACTGGATATATCTAAGAAGTCACCTACCTAACATGTATAAGGAAAACACTTTGGGTCCGATTAGTATAAAGTTGAATTATATGTAGATAATGAGGAAAGAATTAGACTTTGAAAAAAATGAAGAAGATGACATTCCAGGTAAGGCATGGATTTTAAATATTCCATTTTCCATCTCCTGAGAACTACTGACTCCTTTTTTTTTCTTTTTATTTACTCCAAAGATTATTTCATCTTGAAAGAACCATATCAATTAATTAAGTTCCTCTTCAGTAAAACAATAAAGCATGCCACTCAAGTAATAAATTCCCTACCTTCTGATTCTCGATACTTTTTCTGTCTGTCAGGTCATTTGTCAGTTAAGTAATTAATTTATCCATCCATCCAGTCAACAAACTTTTGAGGAGCCCCTGTTGTGAGTCAGTCCCTCCACTGGGAATTCATAGATGAGGAGGAAATTGTCTTTATCCTTTAGAAGTTTACTTGTCTCTTGAACCCTGATTTATTTTTATTTGAACTGTTGCTCATTTTTAAATTTTCATTCATCTCTGGCACACTGCGCTCTTCCTGCAACCACTAAGCTTAGAAGTAATGTCTTTACACAAACTGAAAACAAACATTAACTGGTGACAGAAAAGAAATGAGGAACAATATTACTATTGCTAAATCCCTCTACTGTGATAAGACATGAGACAGAGGAAACAAAGAGAACAAAATAAATATTAGGGAAAGCACTTCCCTAAGGAGTTGAGAATCTGACTCAAGAGACAAGACATTAAAAAAAAAAAAATTAGAATTTCATAAAACAATACACTCAAAAGGACATCCTGGAATCACAGACAATAGATACATGAAATAATGGTTTGATTGTACCCACATATTGATCAGTCGCAGTCTGTCATACACAGGACCAGATACTTTAGAAAATATAGCTGAAGCTTAAGTGGTTTACATACATCATCTGACTAGACATGCCAACCTAAAATGCCAGCATCATTATCTCCACATTATGCCTGAGGTAGGCTGAGCCTCAGAAAATGTAACTTTGACCAAAGTCACAAATAATTGGCATTGCCAAAACTCAAACTTGGGTCTTCTGATTGCATGTACCCGCTGTTACTTCCCTGAGATGACATCACTTCTTTTTTTTATGGTTTAACTAATTTAAGGAAAGAATGATGAGCATGGATTAGAATGAGCTGAAGAGTCTGGACCTGAAAAATGAAGGCTGCATCTGATACTACTATAGAAAATAAAAATTTTAGTCATTAAATTAAGCTTACTATTGCAGATTCAACTTCTGCAATTAATCCACAAGGACCCATCTAACTATCAGTGCTTGGTTAATTATCTCCACCTTCCCTCGGGGTTGCACCCCTGCTCTTTGAAGGGCTCTTTTTTATGATAAATGGAGACTCCCCTTTTTGTCTGCTCTGGTGGAATTTTCCCAGCTACACAGATACGGGTACATAAAATAATGGACAACCGTTATGTTTGTGTGTATCTGCACTATACATCCGCTCAGAGGGTGGATATGCTAAGAGAGAAAACTGAAGGTGATACCAAACAGAAATTTGACAGGGATTATTTTATTCACATAGTTCCTCCAGCAGTTAGCTAGTTATCTGGCATAGATTAGGTGCTCAATAAATGTATACGGAATTACCAAAGTTGATTTTGTTAGCTAATCAACTACTAATCAACGCAATCTCTGTACTGCAACAGCCAAAGAGGTCTATGCAAATATACAGTGCAAATGGGGGAGAGGGGTAAAAAACTAAGAAGCAGACTTTATATACCCTTATGTCCTTTTATCAACCTATCTTTTCCTTCCCAATTTTCCTCTAATTGAGATACAAAGCCTTTGAATGAGACAACCGGGTTCTAGTCTAAAGAGTATAAAGTTTATCTGGGCATAAAACAGATCAGCATAAGCAATACAGCCTGAAACTGGTGATGTTTCTGTAGACCTCTATCTGCTGGACTTATAGTGGGGTCTGGGCATCCAGTTAATGATGAAGTCATCTCTCTCATGGATTCAGCCAGCGTGTAGGGCTGGACTGCCAACTTGGCCATGGCTGTATGCTGTTTCCTCTTCTGGAATGGAAACGTCACCCATTTTGATGGAAAGTGCTTCTGAGTCTAACCCTTAATTCCTGTCCTGGGATTTAGCATCTTCTAATACTTTCTTTACTAGGAGCTTTCTGCTGGATTCTACCACAGAAGGATGTCAGGGACCTCTTTCTCTAACCTAAGAGTTTCAAACACCATTGATTATGTCATATGCTGCTAGGCCCCATCAATCATATTAATCACTTACATTCTGAAGTTGTTGAATGAAAATCAGGTATCCAAGAAGTCTACTGGACACTGCATGTTCATACTTGCAGTCATAGTCAAGTAATTCTCCCTCTATTTCTCAATCTAATAGTAACATCTCAGACCATCTCCTGGAAGAACGTGCTTGAGTTATGACAACCATACAGTCTTAGGTTTGAGGGAGCAAGTTTATGATCTCTCCATCCAACCCACAAACTTTTAAAAAGCACCTGTTTCAAGTTAGTTCCTCCACCATGGATCCATACATGGGAAATGAAACAGCCTTTATGAAAAAAATGTAAGTCAATGATGATAGGTTCAAAGTGTTAAAAGCAGGAGTACAGTGTAGTTTACAAACCCAAATCTAAGGTCCTGGAAAAAAAGCAACCTTCAGCTTACCCTCACCTTCTCTAAGAGTTAAAAGAATCTTTAGTTTTTTTTCCACTTTGGGGACTCAGAGCATCTTAGTGACCAAAACATTTCAGGTGCTTCTCTGCTGCCTTTAATCTTCTAACTCTGGGTAGAGGTGTCATAAAGGACATTCCCTGGGCAAATACATAAAGAGACAAAAAGCCTCCTCCAGCATAAGAAAAGTGCCATGGCCCTTTCCTGGGGTTGGGGGTGTGGAGGGACACAGACTATATGGGGGTTTCAGGAGACACTGGTACTTCTAAGGGAGGTGCTTAAAATTTGTAGTGAGAACCCACTGGCCCTCAGATTTCCTTAGTCTCCCTTTTCAAGTAAAGGGCAAAGCCAAGAGGAAAAAAAAATAACACATATCCAACAAATAACAATGTACACAAAACTCCTTGGGTCTGCAATGACACCTTGCTGGTTACTCTACAATCTTAAGACATTACCCTACAGAATCTAGTTTTTCCCAAGCCAGTCAACATTTTATTGAAGTCCCTGACTATGAAAAATCATAACATCTACCAGCAAAGGCAACTTTTAAATCCGCTTGTCATTTATAAAAGAGCCCAAACCCTCTTTAAACAGTTCAAAATACTTTGAAACACAATGAGGTTTTTAGACAGCTTCCATTTGTCATTCCCTAGGGCCACTATTCTAAACATAATAAACCAACTGGAAAAAATTCAGCAAGGGCAATTTTAGAATACTATCCTTTCATCATTGTCATTCTGGGAGCACAATTTGTGTACTTAGTAGATACTCAATAAATACTTGTTGAATTGACTTGAAATGGGTTGTTACCAGCTGCTAAAGCATCTTCAAGTGGGTACTAGGAGGCTCCCCCTAAATGAGCTACTCTAGTTTATAAGTGAGCCACCACGCCAGTTAACAGCACTAATTATCCACCAGCTTAATGGAAATGATATGATTGATCAACCATGACAGATCAATACTTACATTTTTATTATTATTATTTTTAATCATTCTTAAGGGCTGCCTTACTTGGCGTAATTATGAGTGGTCCTTGAAATCACAATGAATGAATATAACAGTTGAACCGTATTTGGAAAAAATCCATAGAGGATTAGTGGTTAATAGTGCATCGCTCCCACACACTCTCACATGTGTGGACCTCCAGCAAATAGCTCTTCCCAACACTTTTTGCTCCCAACTGTGTTTTTCTTTTCTTCTAAGCTAAGCAGATTCTAAATATCCAGTAAGCTCTCAATAAGCACAATCAACCTCTTTCTTCCTCACCCTCCCTCCCTCTCTGTGTTTGTGGAGGAGGGGAGCCCAGTGTATTGACTGGGGTAGAGAGTGAGCCATGCTAAAATGTGAAGCCCTGAGCCCCTGAGTCCCTTAACACTCCACTCTGTTGCACACTGCCTTCTCTATATTGGCATCTAACCAGCAGCCCACCAGAGGAGCTCCATTTTGCTTGTCAGTCTTCCCTACTGGATGCACAAAAATTTTGGTTTGCTCTTAGTCAGTTCTTCTCTTCACTTGGGCCCCTGAGTGGTCCACTGGGGGTAGATGGATCCTGGTGCTGCCCATCACGTGACAAGAGCAGTATTGGCAGTGGTTTCCCCTCTCCAAGAGCACTGAATGAAAACAACAACCCGTAGGAGCCCAACTCCCCCAGACATAGGGTGACTTTCTTAACCACTTAAACCCAAATCATTCACATCTCTTGTGAAGCCCCACAGATACCTTCCACTTGTCTTCTTTTTAAAAACTATCTTGAACATCTTCACCATCCCCTTTCTACTTAGCATATTCTGCCTGCTGCTTCTTTAACTTGGAAAACTTCCTTTCCTCAAATCTAAGCATCCCCTTTTTGTGTATCCTTTTTTATCACTCTCTAGCAGAGTTGGCTCTCCTACCTCCCAGCCCACCTGCATTTTCTGATGCCCTTTTAAAAACGTTTCAATTGTCTTCCTTCATGAATGATTCCCTATGATATGAGCATCTTACTCTCTTTCTTTCTTGTTCTTATGCCTAACACAGCACAAGACACACTCAATAGCAGAGGGAGGAGTACACAGAAGGCGCATTTGATGAAAGATTTCACTAACGAAGGAAAGACATCAATCGGACAAATCAATGACTGAGCTATGAGCCGCTACTCCAATGCCCTCAGTTAAACATCACCTGCTTAACTACTTCTAACACTGTAATCCAACATGTGGAAAAGGCCAGACTAGAAACAGACTATAGCCCTACAGCCAGAAGCTGGGTCAATAAGCTCCAGCTGAAACCGTGTCCTGAGAAGTTCAGGAGGCATCTGTTACACTACTTCTTTTGACCAGTGATCTCAATTTCAAATGTCCTGCAAATTAGGGACGAGGCGATCGCATCAATCCATCCTCTCACTTTCTACCTGGGACTTCAAATAAACACCACTGAAAGTACTAAGAATGACATGAGTCTCCATTTGTTTAATGATTTTAAAAATATATGGTAGTCCATGAAATTGTCGCGAGGTCAAAAACAGCAAAAGATGTATCACCTAGTTGCCAATAAATCTACATGGTCTTCATATATGACCATGAGTTTGGAATCTGATATCTTCTAAGAGCTTGCTCTGGCAGAGATGGAAGGGCATGCCCAGCCTTTGACACACAGACAGCCCACACTTCTAGCCTCCCTTGCATTTCAATGTGGTTTTGTGACGGGTTCTAGCCCAGGAGAACGTAAGTGAAAGCACTCAGGCTCAGACTGTAAACACCACCTGTGACCTGTGAATGCTCTTTTCCTTCCTTTGCCCATTTTAATTGTGAGGAGTGAAGACCAGTCCCAGGAAGGCCTTGAACCTACTTCCAGGAAGGGCAGGACTCCTTCAGTCATTGTGTTCCCAGGTGACTTGAGAAAAGAGATGCCCACTAACTAGTTTCTCTGTCCAGTACAAACACCACTTTTCACGGAGAAATGGCACATATTGGATGAGACTAGCGGGAACTCTCCTGACTCACACAACTGTACCCTCCTTTAGGGCAAGATCCACAGGACCAGAACAGGATGTGGCACACAGTACACATTCATTAAACCCTTCCACAAGAAAAGAGATGAACAAATGCATGACCAGATCAGTAACGAGGGCCACTGATGAAAGCGTGCCCTTGAATTTGAATTCATGGACTTTCTCCAAATTGACTATAAAAATAGTGTTCAGTGGATTATAGTTTCTGGTTTTCCTGCGTGTAATTCTCAGCACATATTGATTTTGAAGCTCAAATCTTTGCAATTCCCTGATAATGCTATTCCTCCAAATAATGAAGCAGGAAGGTCCCCTACACCAACAATTCTGCTGGTTGTCTAGGTACTGTGATTTTCTTTAACCACAGGTATCTGCGTTTGCTCAGGCCCTCATTATCGTGTATGGGATGCTATTTAATCTCCAGTGAATCTTCCCTAACACTTTTCCTTCTCCTTGTGAAATCCAGTTGCTTGCAGATGCTATGTTGGCTTGCAATTCTACTTCCCCAGAAGTACAATAATTCTCAGGATTAACCCACCTGATTTCTGCTGCCCCTCAAATAAGAGAGGCATGTTGATCTCATAACCCTGGGGTGTGATCACTGCCCAGTCAGATCTTCTAGAAAGGTTTCACACAATGTTTCAGACTTGAATCATCCATTCAGTTGTCAAATGTCTACATGAAGGTCTTCCAAGTAACTTTTTGGAGTGAGGAACTTATGAACTAGGAAATGAGACAAATAATCAATGGAGTATAGTAACTGAATGTTGATGTGGACCTTAGAAATATTAAATAATCTTCATGTTTTGCATTATGATAATTTATTTACACCATCTTTTTATGTGTTGTGTTGTGTCTGAGGCCTTATTCTAAGAGCTGGAGATATTCAGTGAATAAGACTCCCAATGAATAGTTCCTCTTACAACATAATCCCAACACACCAGGGCTCCTTCTTACTGTGTTGTGTTTGCTCTCTTTGCTTAGAAGGCCCCAGTGCTCTTTCTATTACTCCACTCCATCAAGTAGACTGACAATTCCTCTCTCCGAATGCCCAGGCATTTTTCCTTCTGTTATGCTGCTCAGAAAACCCCCTTTTTTTTAGGGGGGGGGAGTTAAGTCATGCCCTGTTGTATGTGCCTGCATTAATTTGTTTAGGCATTTGTCACGATATAATTAAAAACCTACAGGTTTGCTTCTCCTCTTGATAGGTGGTGTCAGAAGGCAGAGTCTGTGTTCATTTGCATTTAGGTCCCAAAGCGTGCAGTCAGTACTGACATACAGTAATTCAGCAAACTTTTGCTGTTATGAGCTTAACCTCAGCCAGGAGACTCAAAGACCAAGAACTAGTGAATAGCAGAGCTGGAACTCAATCCATGCCCTTGTCCAGATGAATCAAATTCACTGCCATGTGGTCTGCAGGAATTTTGCATGGAGACAAACGTTAGTTCCTCACCTCAACTGGCAGAATATACTGCACCAATCTGTCTATGTTTGGTAGGATAGTGATTGATGTCATTAATCTTTCAGTGTCTTTTATGAATTTAGAGTACAAGTATTAAAGAATAAAAATAGGTAAAACTAACATAGAATCTACACAAGGAGGTCAGAACTTAGGGAAAGACCAGCAAATATAATAAAAAGTATAATATTTATTTTCCTCTTATACTACATTATAAAATGCCTTAAGAGCTGACTTAAGAGAATTCTTTGAGACCTTCCTAGTACATTACACTGGGTTCTGATAAAGCCTATTTTAAACAGACTTGCTCCAGCAATACCTTCCAAGATTTTCATCTCCCCACATTCTAGTAAGAACCTACAGCTGAGCATAATTTATATTTGCCTGTCATTACAGAATCTTGGGCTCACAGTTAAGAGTTATTTACCAGCCAACAGTCCTTCACTAATTCATTACTTTTGGTAAATACACATAATTTTTTTTTAACCTCAATAAATTACTACACATACAAGCATAATTTCACATAATCCCTTTAAGAGGAATATTTCTGTTCTTCACATATGAAGCCTGGAATGCTCAAAGGTGGAATACCTTGCATAAAGTCATCCAGATATCACTTTCCAGACCCAGGATTTCAGCTTGGGTCTTTCTGGGTTCCAAGTATAAGTCTTATTTTGCCTATTCGGGGGTTGTATGTGGAGGCAGACAATGAAGGGAGTAGGGGAGTACAGAGAGAGTAGAGACCAGAAAAACAAAGTGTGTTATCACTGAATTTAAAGACAAATCATATATTCCTTCAAATGGAGACCTTCAGAGGTCTAGTTGTCCGCCTGTCACTCTGGACTGACAAACACCGACTCTTACCAATATGAATGACCATCTCTGTAATATGCTTGTCTGAACAGTTAGATGTAACTGTATGTGTTATTGGAAGAAGGTCTTGTTGGAAGAAGAAAGAGAATGGCTTTGGGGTTGTCAGTTAACAGGACCATTTGGAAAACCCTGTTATTGTGTTGCCTTGAGGTCATTGTCAATCTCCAGTGTCCTAAGAACCTACTGAATTGCCAACATCCATAGAATGTTTTATGAGGATGGACACAGCTTCATCTTATAACCAGATGGCTGCTTTAGACCAACCTTTTGAGACTGTCTAGCCTGCTATTGCTGTGTAACTTTGTAAATGAAGTATTCAAAGGTTTAGCATTTTATACAGCCAATAACCCCAAGAACACTGAAACAGCCAGTAAGAAACTTACATACACTCTCGAGGAGACAAAAAGAAACATCATTACAAAAGTGCTTATAACTGCTGCCTCCTTGATTTTTCTCATTATGGGACTTTTATCAGCTCTGTTTTAACAGAAAGCAAAGAAAAAAAAAGCTTGCTTACTGAAATAGAAAGGGAGTTTTTATTTCCTTGCTGCTCCCTGAAACCCTTTTCTTCCAAATAAAACCTGCTGGGAGAAGTTTTCTTTCTTTCTTTGGAGACAATGACTTTGGAAACAGAAAATGCTAGACTTCCTGTGTGATCAGAGGATTTGGGAGGGGCACGCAGTGCTGCTGAGGAGGCACTAACAGGGAATGACCTTTGCATGGGAGTCCTGCAGCGTACAAGCCCACTGAAAGCTGCTGGGCCACAGGCAGGAGAATTGATGAACGGAGTCACTGGGCAAGATAAAAGGGAAACCCACATTGAGCTGTCTTCCCTTTCCTTTAAGTCTTCAAGGATAAATCACATTCATCGTTACCACAATATTAGTGAGTCAAAGACTTCAAAGATTTCTCTATCACTTAAAAGAGTAGATTTCATAATAGGAGAAAATTCCATTTATTTCCAATGTAAAGATACAAGCCATTTGTCCGTCCCTTATATTAAAAAAAAAAGAAAACTTTCATCCACTACTTAGTAATTATCAGTACAAACCTGGCTCCCAGCCCATATTCTGCAGCTTGATTCTGCAGCAAGGTGGGTAAAATTTCACCTAAGTAAAACCAGACCCTGTATCTGAGTGCTGGTTGAAGAACGCATGGAGTTTGCCATGAAGGCCCCTGAGTGAGGTAAAGAGTCTTATTCTAATTGAGTCCATTTAAAATAATAGTAAATCTCATGACTATTTTAAGTGAATCTTTAAAACAGTGAAGGACTACATTAAGAAAGATATATCTTCATGAAACAAACAAACAAAAATCACACCGTTCCCCCCTCCCTACTGATTGGACAAACTCCTCTCAGGTAGATGTGTTTACTTTTTTAAATGCCTTCATTTAGGAACCAAACACACATTTAATGAGTACCTACTATGTGCGAGATATGAGGTCTTGGGTTTGGAGAGTCAGAGAGATGAAATACACTAACAATGAAAGCATGCTGAGATAAGAGAACAACTATAAAATAAATACAGACCTTGAAGCACACCCAACCCAAGAGAATGAGAGCATTTGTTAGAGGCAAGAGTTTGGGGCTGAGGAAAAGCATGTGCTACTTAAGGTCCTGTCAACAGCAGGGTCTGGCTGGATGGCAGTGATGAAACAGGGGAGCAGATGGAAGGCAGGTCACATCCTGGAGAAGCTTAAAACCACACGCATTCCCCTGAAAGGCTAGAAAGTAGAAGTGTGGTAGAACAGTTGTGTGTTTTAGACAGGGTAAGTTCAGACAGCCAACAGTCACTAGGTCAATGGGAAGATCAAGTCGGAAGAGTGAAAGAGGTCAGGAGCCCACACCATGGAGTCCATCGTCTTCTCTCAAACAATGGGAGGGAGCACCAGTGCCTTCATCTCTCCCCACTGCCTCTCCCTACAGGAAAGGGAGTGAGCTATCTGATGCTTGAGACTGGGGATAGCTATGAGGAGTGGCGCCTCACCCACCTGGGGGTCACTTCATTTTGATTCAAGTATGTCTCAGGTATACACTTAGAGGGCAAATAGGAGGAAGCCAGATTCCAGCCTTCAGGCAAAGCCACATGTGCAGTCCAGCTTTGAAAGGAACATGAGGAGATAGACAGATTAGATAGA
>NW_004567109.1:32197250-32209769 GCF_000260355.1 Condylura cristata
AGACAGACAGACAGACAGACAGACAGACAGACAGACAGACAGACAGACAGACAGACAGACAGACAGACAGACAGACAGACAGACAGATCTGGACACAGATTCTATCTGGACACAGTGTCGGCTTTTCAGTTGACTCAAATGCAGAGGGAGAGTGCATGACTAACCAAACCTCCCAAAGACCCCCAATAAGGGCCCAAATCAAACAAATGGAAGGAAGGAAGAAACAAATGGAGGAAGGAGGAAACAGCTTCCAGAGATATCAGAACTGGTATCATCAGTAAGTTAAGGCCAAAAGATCTCTCAAAACCACCACATAATAAACATCATTAAAATTGAAGAGAGGAGACCTGGTTAGTTGGTCCCCTTATTTCTATATTTCTTGGTATTGTTAGTATAGTTGTAATTCATATAAAACTTTCTGGTATCAAGAAAAAGCATATTAAAATCATCATCTACTCTCCATATACTTCTTTCTGATAAAAAAATAATTGCTTTGAAGGGGGGGTGCCATGTTTGGACACCCTTAATCACTGCATAACCTCATAGGACATTTATTAAGGATAAAACATTTCTTTTATCCCAACAGCTGCCTCAGCAGTTGTTAAGATGAGGAGGGGGAGGGTAAAAAAAAGCCTTTATCATTTCCTGATCTCTCTAGCAAATTGCCAATTTATGCACAGAATATTACAAATACTGCTGAATTATTTGAGCCTGGAATTAATTTAGAGAATCTTCTCCTTCTTTGAGTGCCCAGGGATTTGGCTTATCTTTATTTGCTGAAGGAACCATGTCACTGAAAGCAGTCCCTGGATTATTTCAAGTGAATGAATAATGAAATCGCCTAGCTCTCTAATGGTTTCCAAATTCCATGACCAGCTCAGTTTGCTCTCCTGGGCTAGTTCATCAGCTGGTTCTCTTACTATGGATGAAGCACATCAGGCTTGGAACAGGGGCTTCTGCATGGAGTAATTAAAGCCAGTGAGGAAAACCCAATGTCACCAGGGGTTACTGAGAGCTGCTTTGGAAAATGGAGAAAAGATATTTCATCCATCAGACAGTATCATTAGGGTAACATATACAAAATCATCAATTACCAAAAGCAGCTATTTTTTAATAATCCTTCACTTATGTGAAATCCCTTAATCATGTCAGAAATTATTGCTCTTGCAAGAGGTAAGAATGCACCAAACAAGACAGAGCTTCTTGACTTTAAAACAAGGGCAAATTCGGGATGATGAACAAAGAATCCAAATAAACTTCTGTTTTCTACAAAGTTTTTTTGAATCACAGCTGGTCTCCTAAAAATCCTTGCTGGTCTACTATGTAACCTGTAACCCTTTTGGTTACTTATTTCCTTACTTTTTTGGCTAAGCCACAAACAATAATCACGGAGAACTTACAAATAAAATACAAAGAAGAAAACACAAAATATATTTAATTTGCAGGATCAGAAATGCATACAACATTTGGAGTACCTTATTCCAATAATTAGTTCTACTTACATACAAATAACAAAAAAAAGAAAAAGAGGGAAGAAGGAGGAAAACAGAGAGAGGAGAGACTTGAAAATACAGACTTTCATTCTGGTTTTCCACTTAGTTCATAAATGCCTTGTCAAGTCCTTACCCCTCCCCCCTTTTTTTTAAATTATGGCATAAAATATCTATTTTATGTCCATAATAGAGCATGACAGACTACTTTTGTTTGTTTTTGAAACTACTGAATCCACAAAACTCAAAACAGTGCCTGGCAAGTAGAAAGCATCAATACACATGGAATGGAGTGGAGAGATGAAATAATATGAATGAGCAAATGAAAGGGTGAATGATTGGATGGTCCCCTCGCCCCTGAAAGTCAGACATCCAGCTGGACAAACAGGTTGCATCTCCAACAAGGTCAGAAGCCAACTGCATCATTATGATTCCTGGAATTTAAATAAAGTTTGAGTCTAACCAGCTTATGAAAATGACTTTACTCATTACTCATTTACTATATACTTTATAAACTCTGTGAAACCCAAACAATTCATCTCTTATTTCCTAGCAAGATAATGCATATTTATCTCCTCTCTTGTGTTAAAAAGCAAAAAAAAAAAGTCTTTTCTTTGAGTCTTCTCATTTCTTTTTCAGTCAACTGACTAAATCAAAATACTGCTCCAGCATCCTCACAAGCTCCTCTCTTAGTTTTCGCGATAATTCGGTTGAATTGGGATTTCAAGGCATTAAAATAAACAGCTGTAAATATCTACTGATTAAGCACGAGACCCAAGATATAAAATTGCTGTGTTCAAGGGGCAGTCATTTCCCAACTACTCAGCTCTTTAGGTGCAATTTTGATACATTTACCTTAATGTGCCGTTTATGAAATGTATATCTTAAATCAGCAATGAAGTGAAACCAACATCATTAATTCTACAGATATCAGGGAACTGCCACATGTATTTTCCTGCCCTATGCAAGGTACCAGCATGTTTCCCTCCAATGCTGAAATTTAAAACTGCTCGATATTATCCCTTATTACTTTAAAGGCAGTTTCTCATTTCACATCCAAATTAATGGCTAATCTCAAGGGACTTATTAGGTTTAATTACTTTTTTTTTAAATTCCTGAATCCTCCCTTTCTTCCTGCACATTTTCCCTGAATCATGGTCAAAAACTTGAGAGGTAGTCAGAGACACAAAAGTTGTTCAACTATGGGTGCTTATTAGAACAGAGACAGGCTGTAATCTCTCCAAATTCAAGGTTAAAGAATCCCTATGAGCTACACAAAGGTTTCATTTGATCAGTTTAAAAATCTGGTAAAGGATAAGATGTCCAGATTTAGTTCTGCTGCTTATATGCCACATCTTAAGCTAGCTGCTCAAGTGCTCTCTGTTGTCATCTACCCGATAGGCCACGCTGGAGCCACACCCACACAAAGGCTACATCAGGTCTTGCTTTTGCTGAAGCCTGAGCCCGAAACTGTTTTCTAAACATTGCTGATCTTTGCCAGTCATGCACAGGTGCCTCAATTCCTTTTACTACCTTTCTTGCTCTTCACACACAAACCCTTGAATGATGTTAACTGATTCTGTATTCATTTAACTCCTTAATCCAGACTATACTTGCTACTCAGCCAGCCTATTTCCTGAGTAGGACAAGCTCCAGTCCTCTTCAGAGCACCTTGGACTCTCTTGAAGACTCAGACTAACTATTTACCCTCCCCCTCCTTCCCCAACCCCCCAACAAACCCCCCCCCCACACACACACACACACTCCATAGCAGGCTTCAGCAAACTCTTAGAGTGGCATCCTATGTTCCTGGACTTGACCCACCCAGTTCCTGGGCTTGCCAGTTCTGAATGAGGTGGAATGTACACCAGTAGCTTCAAAATCGTAGTGCTTGGCATTGAGTTGGCTCTGACAGCTAAGATCTGATCCCAGCAGTCTCACCTAAATTTCCTTCACTGGCAATCAGATCTGAGATCAAGCATTCCTTGAAACTTCCATGTCCCATTCTATTTCTCTAACATGAAATATTCCCTTTCTCAAATGCAATGAGATGATGGCTCTTGTGTTCTCCTGGGCCACTGTTCCCTGCAACCCAACCTCCTCTAAGACAAAAGCCAGGATGAGCCCCTTGTTCGGGCTATGTCTCTGCCTTCTGTTATCAAACTGGGCAGGTATCAGCAAGCTGCCCACTGCTCTGTAAGGCTGGTGCCACCTTCCTTCTCCAAAATTGTTCTTTCTCTCTTCCTTTGTAATTCTAAGTGCTTACTTAATGCGGCCTGATTCAAAAGTTAAAACTATGCCTAACAGTTTTAAGTATCTATGGTGAATAAGACACATGCGTTGTCACTTTTCCAGCTTTCCAATAATCCACATATGGAATATCCTATTATCCCATTTAACAAGTAACGAAATTAAGATCAAGACAGAGATCTTGGGGTTCCACTGCAGACAGAGCGTGGACTTGATCCGGGTCCTTCCCCTGCTGCCCAACTCTTTTCAACTTAGTTTCTTATCATCACTGGAACAAATTACCCCAAAATTGGAGTCTCAAAGCAAAAGAAACTTATTCTCTCATAGTTTTAGGTGCCAAAAAACTAAAATCAGTTTTACTGGGCAAACACCAAAGGGTCAGTAAGGCTGTGCTCCTCCTGAAGGTTCTAAGAGATAATTCTGTTCTTGCTTCTTCCAGCTTCTAGTGCCTGCAGAGATTCTATGGCTTGCAGCCACATGACTCTGCTCTCTGCCTCACAGTCATAGAACCTTCTTCTTCTATGTGAGGCCTCCTTTATGTTCCCTTCTAAAAGGACATTTGCACTTAGGCCTACTCAAATAGCCTAGAATTACCTCCTTAAATCAAGAACCTTCCTTGAACCACATCTGTGAAGATCCATATAAGGTAATATTTGCAGGACCTGGGAGTTAGATCATTAATAATTTGGAGGGTAGTTATTTAGTTTGTCCCATTAGTAAGCAGCCCATTTCAAATTTCCATGTATGCATTAGAATTCTTTTCACATTGTGAATCTAAAATGAGTGCTCATAAGAGTGAATTTCTTTGGTTTCCAGAATAAATGGTTTGCATGCCTCACATTCGCAAGTCTCATGAAGTCTTCAAAACAACAGGGAAGTGGACAAAGTCTGCTCAAATTACAGTAGAGGAACAGGAAGCTCAGGAGGAAGCAGGCCCTCACAAGGGTCATAGGTAAGAAGGAAGCAGTTGAGCTGTTGAGTGCAATAATGCCAGACTTCCAAGGGGTCATGCCTGCTTTATTGCCTACCCAATCACCATCTTCTCCACTGCAACCATCTCCTTCCTCACATTCAGACATGCCCTCTCTTCTGCATTCCAACCAGCCAGGAATCACCTGGATACTCTGCTCTGTCTCTGTTAACCGGAGCTGTGCTGCTTGTCCTTCTCTTCTAACACATTGAGATAATGATTTCAATGAGCTTTTCTCCCAAATCGTTTTCCTCATCCATAAACTGTGTTACTTTCTCCCCTTGTAATTATTCTCCATTTTTGTACTATGAACTACATTTACCATCTGCTAGCCCAATTACGCAAATGATCCAAATCCTTTTGAATCTGGTTCAATTGTTCAACAGGATTTGCTCACTCTCCACTTCTAAAATCATCTGTGAACCTGGATGTGACACAGCGAGTCATAAAAAGATGGGAGTTGGAAGGTGGGAGGTAGGGTGGGGGAGAGATGTCAGAATGATGTCAGGGAGAGAATGGGAGGTGTGGGTTCGGTGATGAGAGTGAATTCTGTACCTCCTCCCCCAGGGGAAGGGAGCTAATTGTATCAACCTTGAAAGTGCAGGTTCAGCACCTTTGATGTCTCATTTTCTCATACTACACAAAAAATAAATTCGTCTGCCTTCTCTCTTCCTTGGAAGATTTCTGTGAGGTTTAATGAGGTGGTTTTGATTAAGCACCTTGGAGAGCAACATAACACTAATAATTGACATCAGAATGAGGGTACATATATTGCTGTTGTGCAATAAAAACCAAAGTCAAAGTTGCTGTGACAAAAATCTATCCTTTGGCCCTGCCCTTCTTGTGGAGGGCGCCTTGTACATTCAGGCCCTTAGCAGGCCACTTTTGGTTCATGTTACATAGAAGCTGGAAAGAAGACTAGCACTCACAGTTTACACAAAAGGCAAACTAGTAAAGAGACGGTTGACACAGGGAAGGGTGTAGATGCAAGAAGAATGGAGAAAAAAGTAACCTCATTCTAAGTACTGCTCACCCTTAATGCCCACTGTAGTTTCTACCTCTCCCGAAAGTGTTATCTTATACCAATGAATCTGCAGTTTCCTGTACCACTGAGGAAATTTGCATATAACACACTTACTCTCCCCCAAGGAATGGTGGCTTTACCTGATAGGCTTGGTGAACAAGCCTAGCCTATCTTCTTTCTGTCTATGAATACCCTTCAGTTGTGTGAGCCCTTGCAGCATTGTATCCAACCGGATCTACTAGATACTAGATTCCTGACTCATTTATTAAGAGTCAATCAAGATCTCTAAATGTGTAGAATTTAATTTTAACAATATGCATAAGAGACCAGGTGGCAGGTGTACAGAAAGTGTCAAGCACATTCAGCTACACTTGTGATTTTTACTCCTTACCCTCTCCTAATCTGTACTGGCAAACTCTAACCCCCTGCTAGTTTGATATAGCTGCCCCCACTACCACCCCAACCTTTGCAAGAAACCAGTCAGTTTGGATTTAATTCTTCACACCTTAGAATGAATCTCCTTGACATCTGCCGAGTATTTTCTCCCAAGATAGACAGACACAATCACTGACTAGATATTTCTTTTATAACAAGAGAGGCAAGAAGGTAAAGTATCCTTTCAGAAGTCTTAACTCTTTCCTCTTATTTTTCCCCCATAGCAGGCATCACCTTCTAACATTCTCAATGATTTTTTTTTTTTAGATTTATTCATTTATACATACAGAACTGGGGTACAAGCCAGAGGTGCAGGGGGCAGTGAGAGGAGTCACCAGATACACAGTGGGGAGCAGAACAGGCAGATTGACAAAGTACACTGTTGAGGAGACAGAAGAGGTCTATTGCATCATGTGGGTCACCCCCTGGCCAGGGTTGGAACACATGCTGAAGCAGCTGCACTTTAGCCTACTGTGCCACCAGGGTGGGCCAGCTCAATGATTTCCTTAATCAGTTATAGCAGTTGTGTAACTCTACTTCCTCTTCTCACTCACTGACTCACTGAATATAAGCTCCACAGAGGTGCATCCCCACACTCATGTAAGTGTGGTACTTAGCAAGAATAAAATTTCCTTTCCATAGAATCTACTAAAAATAAAGAGGGAGGAAATACCATGGGCACCACCCCCGACACACAGGGAGTGCTCCATGCACATTGCTGAGCAATGAATGAAACATCAGACACAGTGGACAGGCAGGAGCCACCTGCAGGAGTCCACTCCCACCTCAGTGACCAGCAACTTTTCTACTTGGGAAATAATAACACCACTACAGCTAGTTATGCAGATTAAATAAACATAAGTAAACATTAAACCACTTCTCCACACTGAAGTGTGGTACAGAAATGCGGTAATTGCCTTTATGTTTGGAATAACATCCACATTTAATATTCCTCACTCACTTACTCAAGTACCTTGCACTGCCAAACAGGAATAAATGAAACACAGTCACTATCCTCAAAGGGTTCACTGGTAGGGAGAAGAAAACAGCAAGGTGTGGAGGAAGAAGGGAGTGCTTCTAGCCAGTCCACAGAAAAAGTGACTCTCGGAACAGATGGAATCTAGGAATGCTTGTGGAGACAGGAGGAAAAGATGCAATAGCACTGCACATGGCTTGGAAGCAGTTCAAAGGCCAGCGATTTGCATCTGTTGAAACACATGACCATTCTTGTTGCATCATTGCTGTCTTTACACCAAGAAAGAAACCAAGACTGAGATATTAAATGACTTGGCCAAGGTCACACAGTTTTACATGGTTGAACTAGGTCTGTTGGACAGAATCATAACAGATGCAATCATTAGGCAAAATAGTCTGAGCTTCCTTTCTTTAGGGGAGCTGTATAGCAATGTTGGGTGCATGTAATTTGGCACCCTGGGGCCCAGGATCTCCCGTGCACCTGCCCTAGATGCTTCTCCTCAGAGCAGTTCACAAGGTTGAACATTAAGCACCAAATCCACAGGTTTGCCCACATCTGCAGGCTGGCCAGCAAGCTGGGTCTGCATTGCTAATTCCCTGGCAAGTCCCCAAAGGAATTTTTTTAGTAGTCAGAGGTTTTAGTCACACATCCTTTCAGCTCTCACCCAGAGCTCTTTGTAGGAAAGTCATTTGCATCTCTAAGAGACTCATTTGCATCCAGTCTGACCACTGGTGCTCCGCTTCCCCTTTTGAAAGACTGAACCTTAATTTGAAATGTGTTCAAGAGCAGTCTTGCTCAGTGCAGTGGGGCAGGACTACACCTAGTGAATCTCCAGCCCAAGTCCAGGGCCCTTGGAAGGTTTCTCCAGTCCCGGAGCTACCTCCCAGGCTCCAAGGGTAGCAGCGGGGGCCCACCGCACAGCTGAGAACTCAGCAGCCCTGGGCAGTGTTCCTCGGGTAGCCAGGCCCTAAGTAGTTCAGAAGTTCACACGTGTACCAGGTAATGTGCCTGGTAATGAGGGCATGGTGGAAAATCTCCCACCCTTCTGGGTCCTTCTCAGGCCAGACAAGTAATCAACACAGCATCGGATGGCAGGAGAGAAAAAAAATCCATTAAACAACATACATAGGGAGGATTTAAACAGCTGGTTGTAAATTCTAAAGAAAAATGGGTGGACCAAGGCTATTTATCCTGTAATTCAAGGATCGACGGCCTAAAGAACAGAGAAAGGGAAGGTATCACAGGACAAGGAGAGGATGAGTAAAGATGAGCTTCTCAGAAAGGGAGGACATGTTTGCTGATAAACACCTGGATGGTATCCCTCCAACTACACTGTACTACTCCAAAAATGGGGAGCAGTGATTGCTTCTTGGAGTAGGAAAAGAGCAAAGAACTGAGACAAGGACAGACCACCAAACAGTTGTTTTCCTTTAAGCGGTGGTAACAGATCAACCCTCTGCGTAATGTCTCCACTCACCCCATTTCCCAGACCCAGGAGGTACTGCTCAGAAGAGGCTTATTCTACACAAAGTGAGCAAAGCCTGCCCGGCCTTTCTGGGGGCCAGATGTGTGGGGACAGATCCCACACAGACGCCAGGGGTGTGGTGGTGTCTTTCCTCCCAAGGACCTCCGGGCTACAAGTGTCTCTCAGCATCCTTCTGTGCAGAGCCACATGATCTGGGAAAGCTGGTGAACCCTTTGATTCTAAGTCTCATCCTTGGTAGACTAAAAAGATACCTCTTTTCTCCACTGAGTTGAACGGAGATAAATACGTGAAGTGCTTCATGCAGCAACGGGGTTCAAAGTGCTCATTCTATACCAGCGGTCACAGCAGCCTTAGGAGGCAGTGACATTGGTGGGATATGTAAGAGTAAAGGTCACTGAGGACCTCCAAGGGAGTGCCATGGTTAAGTCTCAGCACTGTGAAGTTACCTGCACCCTGGCCAGAGAGGTGACTCACATGGTGCAGACCTCTCCTGTCGCACCTGCTGTTCTTCAGAAGCATATTTCAGTCAATCTGCCTGTTCTGCACCTCACTCTGTCTCTAGTGAATCCTCTCACCCCCACCCTCACACCTCTGGCCTACACTACAGTTCTTGTTTGCATGAATGAATGAATGAATATTTTAAATAAAGGAGCAAAGGTCACTGAGCAAAGGCCAGGTGCCTACAGTACAGGAAGTATTAGAAACAATCACAGCAGCAGAAGCTACACATAATAAGATGACAGATGCCCTCAGTGCTGTGAAGCTCTGAGAAAAATTATATCCCCAAGGCAAAGTACCTGGAAAAGCAGTATTTCTTTCAGGGTGGAGAGAAGAACTAAGGAAAGATGGCTACACTGCAGACCATTTACTGAGACCGAGCTTTTATGTGTGATTACAGTCTTCACTATGTTTCCAAAATGAAAAGGGACACAAGAAAATCAGGTCACAGACTCCAGGCGATAGTTGTTTGATGTTGGAGGGGTCTGGGCTCAAGCTGGGGGGCGGGGCCGTGCCATTCTGACACTGGTCCTGTATTACAAGGGGCAAATTCCAGATCTGAAGGGTAGGGACACCCTGAGAGCCCCTAGCCCACCCCATGCATCCTGGCCCAGGACAATACCTCCTCTTATAAACATACAAAAGACTCGGGGGGCACACAGCTTGTACAGGTCATACCACACTTAGCATTTTACATCTGTTTACATGTCTCTCCTCCAGACCGTCAACCAAACCATGAACTCTGAAGATCACAATATCAAAGTATAATGGACTAGATATTATAAATGGAGTCATGAATGTATGACAGAGAGGGTGGATACCTGACTTCACCTGCCACTGACCTTACCAATCTGATCTTGATCATATTGGGCTGTCGGAAAGTCATCATACATTTTTGCATAGAATACAGCAAAAATGCATCCTGACTTTTCCAACAACCCAATATTTCCAATCATGTGCTTTACATGGGCATAATAGCTCCTGTATACACATTTCTGGTTTATAATATTTCATATCAGTCCTATGAAGAAGGGAATTACAGCATCATGTGCCCTATTTTGTGGAGAGAGAAAATAAGAGCCAAAGATGTCATGTGCTTTGCACAAGGCTGAACCCTTAGAGAGTGAGGAGCTTCTGACATGGAGCCTAGACACTGACAGTAGGTTCCGCAGAGTTCCTCACCCCCTGCCTCGCACTTCCCAAGCCCTCACTCAATGTGATTTGGCTATTTCCTACTACCTAAGGTAAGGAAATACTCAGTTTGAGTACCGGGCAATTCTCTTTTGATTTCCTGATAACTTGGTCTTAACACTTTCTGATCACCTAACCCATCTCTTCCTAATATATTACAATTAGCTCAATGGCCAAAAAAACAGCAACGATGGTAATTCCAGTAATAAAAACCAATAGCTTACTGTATGCCCAGTCTTTTTCAAATCCCAGGATGTTTTACCCTAAACTCATTTGATCCTCCTGACAACCTTGAGAAGCAGGAGTAGCAGAGACTTGCTACTGGCTTTATTTTGCAGCTGGGGAGGCAGACCCCACTTCTGAGGAGGTCAGGCGACAAGCCTGGAGGGGCAGAGCCAGGAGAAAATGCATGCCCTCCTGGAACACCAGTGGGCTTCTCCCTCCCAAAAGCCCCACACCCAGGCCATAGGCAGAAAAGATTTCCTCTGAATGTCTCATTCGCCACCTCCCAACCCCTGAGCCCTTCTCGTGAGTCAGCCCCTGCCATCCCGGCTCCTCATCTTTATGTGGCTGAGATGCGCAGGGTGTGCGTTCTTGTGAGGAAGCCTGTAAAATCTATTTATGGACCTAATTGTCAGTTTTCATGAGTGACAGACATACAGTGCTTTGACTACCCAGCCTAATGTGTCTGTATCTGACATTTTAAATAGAACTCTCTCTCCCCCTCCCTGTTCTTTTAGGAAGTAATTTGAGATAGCAGGTATTTTTAAATTCATATATCTTTAATTCTATCTACACAACTGTCAGAGATTAATGATTTCCTCAATCTAGTTCTTAAAAGAGAATTTGGAACTTATGAAATGCTGAGAAGAGGTCCGGTGGATATCCTGTCAGTAACAAAGATACTGGCAAACAAGAGGTTTGGCTTTAGTCAAGTTCGAGTTTTCATTGTACATTAATTTTGTGTGACGTTTCTATGAATTATTGAAAAAGCAGTACTCGTGTGGATGGCAAACATAAATAGATCTATACATGTAAACCAATAAAAAAGCATGTGACAGACGGTGAGCGAGCCTGGTATAGAAAAACTCCCCTGCCCCCAGAGAAATTAGTAACAACAGGTCCCAGGTGAGATCCATGAATTTTGACCCCTAACAAAAATCTCACCTTCCCATATAAGCAACTCAATCCAGAAGCTTAAGGTCAGACAGGACTTCAGAAAAAATTACATACAGCTCTCTTGCCTAAAGCCAGCATCTCTGCTTTGATGCAACTTATTTTACAAAGGTGTGCTCAATGCCTGACAGGTGCCAGGCACAAGGCATGGCCCCTTGAATCACCAGGCTCCCAAAGGAGAGGGAATCAAACAAGCAGAATCTCCTTGGAAGACAGGAGGAAGGAGGCACAGAAGACTCTACTGTAGAAGAATCTACTGCTGTCAGAAAGAAGGAGGCAGAAATCTGGGGGTGAGTTCTGTTTACTAACCAGGAATGCTGAGCAATTTCATTTCTCTTTCAATCCCAGTATAATGGGATTAACAAATTCCCCCTTGATGAGCATCAAATGCAGTAGAACTCTTTTTCTCTGGCTCTCTGCTCTGGCACCCCCCACCCCCACATGAACTCTGTGCCCTAGCATCCTGGCACCTCAGCCTCCTTCCAAACATGGTGAGGTCTTCATGCCTCAGTGCCAGGTGCTTCTCAGATGGCTTGTGCATGACTGTTTAGTGATTAAACTTCTAGCTGGCTTTCATGGTATAGCTTAAACACCACCTCTTCTGTGAAGTCTTTTCCAGTCTCCTGGATCCATTGTTCCTCTCACTCCCGGTTAATAACTTCACCAAGGTGCAGATAATATTGGAATATAGTCAGTTCATTGTCTATTCTCACAACCAGCTTCTTTCTTAAGAAAAAACTGGGCTACAATTTATGTCCTTAGGGCTTGCTTAATAACCGGCCCAAGATAGACATGAGTGAAGAGATCATTCATAATATGTATAGATACCTTGTAAATAATGATTAAGTACCTTGTAACTATTAGTCAGCTACTGTCGTGTGTAGGTTTATAGTATCCCCGACATACAAATGTAATTTCAATCATCCACAGTAACTACTTAAAGTAGATATATTTTTAAGAATATTTAAGACCTGGGTACCAACTAATCAGAACTTGAGTCAGTGACTGACAACATCAGCCTTC
>NW_004567109.1:32210449-32226512 GCF_000260355.1 Condylura cristata
AAGGAGTGACAAAGCCTCCAAAGGGTAGGTGAGGCAAGGAACAAACTCTCCTCTAACAGTCTGGAAGAAGATGTTGGCACCTTGATTTTGACTTGGTTCCAGAACCATGAGAAAGTGTGATTTCCTTTGTTTTCGCAAGCCACCAGTTTGTGGTATTTTGTTATGGCAGCTGCAAGAAACTAATACAGAGAAATTTTTTTTTTCTCGTTTTCACAATGGAGGAAATTGAAGTTGAAGGAGTAGTGGTTTTCTTCAAAATACATAGCTACTCAAGGCATAGATGAGATTCAGATCCAGAGGCCCCTAATTTGGACACTTTGTCCCACAACCTGAGCTCGCCCTTGAGATGCACAGGTGTCCTACCTGTGGCAATGCTATACAGTGGGTCTGGGGAGCATCATGGTGCTGTGTTTTGGACTCACATGCCAGGTGGTGGTGCTGCAGCGTCACTGAGAGCTACAGCACAGGAGGATGTGATCTGGACTCTGACAGTCCTGCACGGATGTCTCCCAAACACATATCATGTGACACAGAAAGGGAAATTAGCAGAATGGACCAAACCCCAATCCACAAGCTGACTCTCCCATCTATTCCTGACTTTTCCCATGTGCTGTGTGAATCAAGAGAGTAGGTAGAGGGTGGGGGAAACAACTAAATATATGAGTTGCTTCTAAATCAAAGCTATTTCAAGTCCCCATAGGGATTATTAAATCATTTATAATTTCAAGAAGCTGAAGTAAATATTTAATATTTGATTCCTAATCCAAAAATATTTACACGTAGGGATTTCCCCCACATTCCACAAGCCCACCAGAGGTTTTATACTTTTAGTAATTATGACTAATGAAATCTTACAATTCCTCACCTCAAAGCAAGACACAGCTGGCTACTCATCTAAGAGTTTCGAGCAGGGTGCAGCCGCAAACACTTAAAACTGTGAAAGGCCTGAGCTCTGAGCAACTAGTTTATGGAAGAAAAAAGGGAGTGGAGAGGCAGGTGAGGAGGAAGGGAGGGAGGAGGAGGAGGGAAAATAAACAAAGAGGAAGAAAGGAAAAAACAGGGAGGACTAGCGGGAGGGAAGTGAAACGGATGTTGTAATGGCAGTAAGTACCTTTCAAAGGTTCCTGCAGTATTTTTCCATTTGTTAAATGTATGGCAATTAACATTTAAAATGAGCTTCCATGTGAAAATATTGATATAATTGCACTAGAAAACCCAGGCAACTCTTTGAATTCACCTTTACAAATCTTGGACAGATTGGAATGGTGTTGGCAGAATTCCTCAATGCATCCATTAATGGAGATCTATAACTGTAGTTTGACACTTTTGCTACTTTTATTCACTTTATTAAGCATGTAGCATCCTGCTAGGAGGTAAAACATACAAAGCCCTCTCCTAGAGAGGCCCCACACTCTTCCCAAATGACTTGTAGTCAAATGAGCTGCCACTCACTTAAGTAACTACTGTGTGCCAAGTTCTGTGAGGTTCTCTACATATATAATCTCTAATTCTAAAAATCCCAATTTTGTGGGTGAAGGCTCTGAGGTGAAGGAGCTTTTCCCGAGTTGTACCTTCCTATTTTGTGGTTTCACACAAAGGATCCGTCAAGGGCCTATCAGCTAGTTAATTGAGCACTTGCCAGCTAGTTAAAGAGGGAATTTATGTGGTGACCCCTCACAATGATGTTGGAAAAATCAAAAAGGCAGTGGTGGGGGGTAGGAAGGGATCCAGCGATTATGAGGATAGGAAGCTGCTCCAGACATGGAATTAGACTTAAGAAGGAGGTGCTGTGAGCAGACACAGTGGGGGAGCCAGGACTGGGTGGCTGGAACTATGGCAGTGGCCATGGAGGGGGGAACCTGGAGAATGAACTGAGAGCAAACAGATATGTGATCAGCTTACCAGGCCTATCTGGCTTCTGAGTCCTCGATCCAGCTGACAGAAGAACTCTATGCTAGCCCAGAAAGTTGGGGACCAGGCCCTTACTCCCCTGGTGACCGCAAGAGAGCCAAGCAAGCCCTGGGCCACCACAGGGTGGGGACAGACTGGGGACCTGAGGTCCAGCCCCACCCCCACAGGGAGCTAATCATGCGGAGGGTTCTGCAGGAAGCCAGGTATAGTGTTCTGTGACCAAGGGGCCCAGGTGTGCTTCTGCCTGCCTGAACTAGACTTTCTTTCACTTAACAATACAGTATGTGCATATTTATCCCAACGCCTCCTTTCAAACATTTCCCTGCAATCTCTCACCCTCAGCTCTCCCCTGCCTCCTCCCCAGGCACTTTGCTCAGCAATTCTTTTTGCAAGACTTTTTGGGGGGCATGGGAGACTAGGAGGATTTCACTGTAGAAAGTGAATGGCTGGTGTAAGAGAGGTAGGCTAGAGATGGACAGAGGTTGCTGGCTGGTAATCCCCTCTAAATCATGTATGGCAAGAGGTAGCAGACAGTTATTTCTGGTGACTGACACATGATCAAAGGATTAAGGGGTTTTCAGCAAAGAAAGGATGGCGTTGGGTCATGAGAATTATAAAAGCCAGTCTACTGAAATGAACCGCTTGCTAGGCGACTGTCTGCTAATGTAGCCTCGGATTCCTTTGAAAAGCCCAAGTGTTTTTAGGATGAGAGGTAAAGGCAAGTCTAGAGAGCTGTGTGCATGCCCACGAAAGCAGTGGTCACATCCCAGGGCACGGACCAGCCTTTATCCAAAGCTGCCCCCTTCCTCCTGCCTGCCCCAGCAGATGGGGGACCACTGGCTGAGCCTCAGATCTTTTACTAATGGTGATCACATTATCCATGTTCACTGAGTCCAGAGCCCTGCCAGGCACACTGCTCTGTTCACCATATCAAATTATTCCTCAGAGGAACCCTCACAGCAGACCGACATGTTTTCATTTTATAAATGAAGAGACAGGGCATCATGCAATTTTTTTTTCAGTCACTCCATTAATCATAAAAGCGACTAAGAATGACTACTGTTTGGTGAGTAGTTACTATGTGCCAGACACTACTTTAAACTAAGCCCCAGACTGTGAGAGGTGCTGGTCTTCACAATCCAGGAAGAAGGACGAGAGACCAAGTAGCAGTCCATCTTCACCACATTCAGCAATGGCAGGCGCAGGGTTCACATCCAGAGTCCCCTCTGCCATGCAGGTGAATGTTACCATTCACTCATTCAACAAATAGTTAGAGGTCACCTACTACATGCCAGGCGCTGGTGCAGATGCAAGGCCCCACTGGGCACCCAGCTCCTACTCAGAGAGGCCGCTGGAAGGGCACAGCAGGGCCACCTCCAAGATAACATACTGCCCAAGTCTCAGACCATTAGCTCCAATGGGCAGGGGTGGAGATTGTGTGAATGCAGCTATGGCAGGTGCATGGGCTTCCGAAGACTGTCACTCCAAAATCCTTCGGCCAGTCACCCAAAGTGAGCTGAGTGCTAGAAAAACCCAAATCAAAAATGTTTTTGTAAGCCTTTCGCCACAAACGTTAAGCCTGACACCATCCGGTTGGTTTCAGCAACCCAAAAGAGGTGGGCTAAAATGCCAAGGGACAGATGCCAACTCAGCTCATTAAGTCCCCAGAGTTTTCATCTTTCCCAGGCTAACTGGCATTAATGCAGGAGTGCTGGATGGCTAGTGGGGGAGAAGCTGCAGCAGGCTCTTTAAGATTCAAAATGTGGTTCCTCCCTGGTGGCGCAGCAGGTTAAAGCACAGCACTAAGAAGCTAAAGCCATTTCAACATGAGTTCGATCCCTGCCTGCCCGGGAGGTGACCCACATGGTGACCCACATGGACCCGCCCGCTGCTCCCCTCAGCAGTGTACTTCGTCAGTCGGCTATTCTGCTCCCCACTCTGTCTCTGGTGAGTCCTCTCACTGCCTATGCACCTCTGGCCTGTACCCCAGTTCTGTATGCACAAATAATCTTAAAAAAATATCTTCAAAACACAAAGGAGTTTGGAATCAAAGACAGAGCATGTCTCTCTATGATACATGGGTATCTGAGCTCAGTCTCTGCCCTCAATGATGTTTACGGCCCCATGGCGGGGGTGATGATCAACTGGTATTAGTAAAGTGACTGTTTCCTGTGGTTCCTGGGAAGCTCATTCTGTAGTGCACTTATTTGTCTGTTGCCTAAGGGATTCTGCATCTGTAAACATATACTGAGTGGTTGCCTCATGTATGGTGGACACTGGGCTACAGGTAGGGTTTGCAAACTGGATCCAGTCCCTGCCCTCAGGAGAGGTGATCTAGAAATAAGACAGAAATGAGTTTGAGTAAAGTGTAGTACATACAGAGAGCTGGTGGAACAGAGGCCAGTGCCCTGGAGAAGGCCAACTAGCCATCGCTGTATATGGCTGGGTCCAGGAAGGCTTCCTGGAGGAAGTGACATGTACGTTGGATCTTCTTGGCAATTATGCTTGTTCATTCCATGCTCACTACCTTGCATAATGACCCCTCCGTCCCCTATGGGGGCAGGCTCTAGCTCCTATCTTAGCACATGTCTCTTACTCTACAGGAGTTAGGCTGGCCACTACCAGAGCTATGCTAAGCTTTATAGTTTTCTCTGCCCAGGATCTGAAATTGCAACCGTGCAACTCACACTTAGCTTGGGCTCTTAAACTGAGCTGCTAAAGCAGCCATAAGCACAGGAAGCAAGGCAAGTTAGACGGCACAGAAGGAGACGCAAGGACCAGGTCTGAAAAAAAGCAAAGGGAAATAGCTCCTGAGAGAAAAGTGGAAGATGTGTCAATGTCTGGCTTTCCAGCACTGGGTTGGGGCCTCAGGACACTCCATCTTCCAGACTGCTTCTTTTATGAGTAGGTTGCATTCCAGCAATAAACGGTGCTGGAAGCCAACATGAAAGCTGAGCAGGGAGCAGTAAAGTCACCCGGTGTGCTTGAAGAGCAACAAGGAACATGGGTGTGCTAAAGAAGTAAAGATGCTGCTGGGGTCTCCCCACTGCCACCACCCCTGGCACGTAGGCAGGCAGTGATGTGCACAGGCACCATGGCTGGGCTTGTAGACCCCACCTCACAATGCTCAGGTCCCAAGAATCAGCCGTGATTTCTTTGCAGTGACAACATCAGCAACCTAGCACTAGCATTTCAGAGTGTGTGTGAGAAAGTATGTGTGTGTGTGAAATGCCATGCTGGGCACTCATATGACTTCACTTGGTCTCAATTATCTCCCTGAGAGCTGGGTCCTATCATTCCCATTTTACATGTGAAGAAATGGAGGCTTACAGGATTTAGAAGTTGTCCATCAGCACATAAATTCATAAATAGCAAAGCTCCGACTGATCAATTAGTAAGTCAGAAGACAGGTACACCATCCCTACCTGTACGCTAATGAACAGCTGCCTCCCTGGTTGTGGAGTTGGCGTAACAAGGCCCTGTGCAGGCTGACCACTGGGAAGGCGTGCAAGAAATGTGACTCCTGGCCTTCTCTGGCAGGGCGAAGGCAACTGAGCAGGTGAATACTCTCCTTTTGTTCATGACAAGAAAGGAGGTATGGGAAGAACACCAGGTATTCAGAGGACTGGGGCAGAGGGTGACAGGCAAAAGGAATCTGAATTGCTCCTTTGTACCGAAAGGTAGGAGGAAGCCATCTTTGGCTCCCACAAGCTCACTATGGAGTCCTTTAGGGGAAATCACTCCTTAGAAGCCCCACCCCCAACTTACTGAAAGATAATCAGAGGGGATGTCTCGTAGCAACTTATATTTAGTACCTGTGTGGAGCATGACCTTCAACTGCTTTCTTCTTAGGTTATCAAACCCATAACTGCTATCTGTCCCCGCTATGAAGGTCCTGTAGGCTGGAAAAGACAAGTGTTCTAGAGGCTGCTGGACTAACTAGAGAATCTGAGACTCTGCTTTCCATTGGCACCACCATTCACTCACATTGCCCACTTATACCTGAAGGCCACAGTGTGACATGGAAAAGGGAATCTGAATTGCTAGTTTCTACCTAAAAGGTAGCAGGAGGAAGCTATTAGAGGGGAGTCTCACAGCAGTGTGCTGGGTACCAGCTTGGTGCATGAAGGCCACAGTGTGGCATGGAGAAGGGAATCTGAATTGCTAGTTTCTACCTAAAAGGTAACAGGAGAAGCCATTAGAGGGGAGTCTCATAGCAGTGTGCTGGGTACCAGCTTGGTGCATGCTGGGTAAAGAGCACGCATCTTCAGACCTTTCAACAGGGAAAGCAACTGACCACACGCACAACTGCTCTCCACCAAGGCCATGCCTGGCCAGGCCACTCTCAGCAGCCAGGGAGCAGGTCAGGGAGACTCCCACAGGCCCATTTCCAGGAGACCGGGCATTCCTCTGATAAGCCACTGCCTCAGTCTCGCAGTCTCGGTCACAGCCTGAGGGAAGTGGATGGTGCTTCCTACCAACCTCTCTTCCTTCCTTTCCTCTCACTTGCATTCAGGGTCACACATGCACTGCTGCCTGGTGGTTCCCTCATACTCCTGGCTCCCTCTTCAATTTTCCTCTGGGCACAAGGAAGTCTTCATCCCTCCATGTCCTTCCCTAAGTATGAGCAGCACCCCATCAGCCTTGACTCCCCCAGCTGCTGCTGACATGGAAGCTTGAGGAGCAGAGGCTGAGACCTTCAGGCTCCCAGTTAGAGATGGAAATGCCCAGCACAATGGGGACAAAGAGCAAACATATTAAATGGGGTCCCTGCAGATGCAAATTGCCCTCTCTTCATTTCCATCTCTGGAGAGATTGGGTGCCACAGGCATTTTCTGAAATGCACCAACCTCTGCTGCTGGCTTCAGAAGGATTTTAGAGATGATTTCACCCATCGAGATGGATAATCCTTCAGCTTTGAAATGGAAGATCATAATGCTTTGCCAATCTACTCTGATCCCAGAGAAAATGGACCGATAAAAGAAGATGATTTCAAGGTTTAAAGCCACCCCTCTAGCCCAATCTGCTAAAAATTAAAAGTCAGCAAAGCATAGTGAAACGACTTTTCAGCCTGTCATTCTTATAAAAGAGAGATATTAACTAGGCCCAAGTTTTCTTAACTGAAAATAAAATGACAAGTCAGCAGGGCGAGCAGTATTGTAAGTCAGGGTCTGGGGTCCAGTCACACAGCTTTGGGGTCTGTGCAAGTCCCAAAGAAGAATTTCAGTTTCTTCTTTTAGAAGTTAATATATGATCATCTTAAATGAGTTGTGACATGTAAAGGACACAGAACAGAGTGGCGAGTGCTCAATAAATATCAGCTATCACAGATCACCAATAATGTTATTTTCGTTGGTTACCAGGAAGATTACCAGGAAGTAGCATCTTCATATTTTAGACCCTCAATGAATGTTTATCTGACTTTCACTATGGGCATTTACACTAAAATAAAAATAAAAAAGGGACTAATGCTAGTTCCTTCTCTAAGAAGCAGAGGAGGGGAAGGAGCAGAGAGCTTATATTTAAGTAAGGGCCTGGGATGAGGTGGTTGTCTTTATTTCAAGATCTTTATTGCATGTTTTGTTTGACTGCAAGCAGTTCTGATCCTTCTGATGGATATGTGTGCTGTGTTCTCAAAAAGATAAAAAGGGAGAGAAAGAGAGGGCGCATAAAACTACATACATGCAAGCAGTGATGGATGCCAAGGACAGAAAATTTCCAGTAGACCTGGTCTATAAATTGTCATTTAAATTTGCAATTTAAAAACACTGTCTGACTTTTTGATTTAGCTGACTGTATATGAGAGACAAATAATGGAATCCTAATAAGCAATGTTTAAATGACATCTCCAGTCTCCCAGACAGAGAGGGCGGCTTCAGAATTCTAAGGAGAGAAAATAAATCTTCCAAGAATAGGAAAGAAGACCAGAACTAAATAGTTGCACTAATCACTTGATGACAGATACCAGAAAAATGTATTTTTGGCTGTTTAAAATTCGAATCCTTAACAGACGAAGGGTAGGTTATCAGCCGAAAACCCCTAAAGTCATTGTGAGGAGACAAATTTGAGCTTGATTTTTACATTTCATCACATTAAAACAGATGAACCAAAAAATCAAGGCACTAGGACAACATATTAAAGTTGATAAGCTGAGGTTAAAAGATTTGAACTACAAAAAGCGCCAGGACTCAGAGGCACCCACTGGCAAAGCTTCATCTCAATTTTCACTAGAGTGGTGCCCACTGGTGACCACCCACAAAGGGGAGCACACCCCTCAGTCTCTTCTCGCTGCAAGAAACAGGTTCACATCTTGCCCTGGCCGCAGAATCCAGAAGGATGAGCTCAGCATTACTTCAAGGATAAAAACAGAAATGGTAACTGACTACAGAAAGCAGTCACAGCATAGCTTATGCAAGATCTAGTAAATTTGGGACTGGACCACTGAAAAGTAGTAACAGGGACAAAAAGGCTGGGAGAGAGATTTTGGTGAGGAAAGCAAAAGAAACAAGATCAGGTAGCCCTTATTACAGGACACTGCAAACACTGTATAATGAATGACATGGGTGCAGATGGTAAGGTGTAGTGGTGAGCCAGTCTAAGTTAGATAGGCATCAGGATCAAAGCAGAATGGGTGTGCATGCTTGTGCCACGCATACGCAGGACAAAAACTAGGAATGACTTGAGTGTTAAGATGCTCTCACTCTATGACTTCAGGATCTTCTATACAATATTCAAAGCAGACATTAAAGTCGACTGGCACCAGCAAATTACAAAAAAAATCTATCTGGAATCTTTAACTTTCAGAGCAGGAGGAGAAGCCACAGTAATCATTATTTTAAAACATCAAAGAAAAACTAATGGAAAATAAATTACTGATTCTAGGAAAAATGTAGGCCAAAGGCCAAAGAATTTCCTACCTAATATATGCTATTCTATTGTTCAACAAATGCTTAATGAGCACATACTATGTGTCTGACCTTAGGCATAACAAAAAATGAATAAGATGTGTGTAAAACTTGAAGGTGCTTTTATTCTAGAAAAGGGTGGTAAAAAAAGCTTTCAAACCTTCCTTGCCTGGAAGGACAAGGTAGGTTTTCTTTTTCACAACTAGGGATTTATATCTAATAGGTGGAAAATGTCTGCAATAATAAAAACTATTTCACAAATAGTCATTAAACTAAAAAAATAAAAATATCTGAACACTATGAATTTTTATTTAGTTCTCACAAACTCTGGAAAGTCTTTGGATAGTCTGGACTTCAACTTACTGCAGTGAACTGTAATTGCTGAGTTGTCTGTCTTTTGTATTAGATCTTCAGTTCCTTTAGTCCATGGCTTGCTCACAGTATTCTACTTAGGCCAGCACTCTGAATGATTTTGGAAAGTACTCAAAAGTGAAAAGACTGAAGAGGGAGGGAGGGGAAGAGGGAAAGAGTGAGGAAGGGGCAAATGAACAGAGGAAAAGAAGCAACTCAAAGAGCTCTAAATAGAGCCTAACAAAATGAATTCATGTTGACAAATTCTTGCTTTGACTACCGTTTTTTCAACATCGACTATATGCTAAAGGCTGCAATAGACACCTTCACACATGTATTCAGATGCTTCTCCTACCATTTCACCTCCGTCAGGAGGGTGTTTATGAAAAGCTACCATACTCTACTGAGCACAGACTTTGAAATCAGACTGCTAGGTTCAAGTCCTCAGTCTGCTGGTTTCTAGCCTTGGGCAGTCCATTGAACCTCTACAACTTGAGGTTCTCACATATGCAATGCAAATGTGAACATAAAATTAGATTAAACATTAAAATGACTGGCACACTAGTCATCTTCTCCCCACAGAAATGGCTTCACTTCCTTCAGACTTCTATCACGTACCCTCTACTATGAAATCACAGCCTCAGCCTGACCAAAAGTTACTGGACACTGACTAAGAGAGTGGCAACAAGAGAGCAGGTGCTCGTGAAACGATGACTAAAAAAGATCTTAGTGAGCTGCACATTTCCCAACCTGCTATCAAGCATCAAGCTACTACCGTTCATAAGTCCAACCTGATTCAGCTGCTCGTGGCTATCCATCACAGTTTCAGTGCAATGGCCAATGTCTTTAGCACACACTTTCATATCGCTGTTAATAAGGGATACGGGGATGATCATTTTCCCAATGATAGGGGTCCTGATCCTTTTTAGGATCACATAATAAGAACATTTTTCATTGTTGGAGATAATTCCCCTTCTTGTGCACATTTGTCAAAGGCAGTTTCCAACAGTCCCGTACATCATCCTGAAATACATGATAAGATTCAGGTCTGCTATTCATCATCAGCTGGGATTCCTCCAATGCTAGTTCCTACGTGGCTTTTCTGGCCTCTGGTTTAGCAATCGCAACTTCTCCCTGCAGGAGCACTGCAGTCAAGGGTGGCTGAAAGTTTCCAGAGCTGACAACACCCAGTGTGCAAGAAAAGTCTCTCCAAATGACGATATGTAAGTCTTTATAAAAGAAAATTGCATGTTTTGCTTTCACTATACAACAGAAACCTGACTCTCGGGAAGTGAGTTTTCACTGAGGATTTATTTGATGACCACTGCTGGAAAACAGTAGTGGGAAGATTCCATGCTTTATATCATTTGGATCTCACTTTAAAATTTCTGTTCTTGGGCCTCTCTGGTGACACAGGGGTTAAAGTCTCAGTGCTACCGAGCTACCATGCTACTACTACCAGCCACTGCAGCATGAGTTCAATCCCCAGCCAGGATGCTGACACATGGCACAGCAGACCTCTCCTATCTCACCTACTGCTCACCTCAGCAGTATACCTCAGTCAATATGCTTGTTCTGCTCCTCACTCTGTTTCTGGGGAATCCTCTCAACTGCTCCCCAACACCCCTGGCTTATACCCTGATTCTTATATGCATAAATGAAAAGATAAATCTTAAAAATAAAATTTCTGTCCTTCCATTTACATAATAGGCATTCTCTGAACTTGTCTGAGATGGAGAACTTATTCTTATTCATCTGTAAAATAGGAGTATTACCAAACTTTTAAGTATCTTATAGAAATGGTAAGTCATTGCATTCTCTGTATGCCTTCGTAGTTAGTGAATTAATGCCATTTCCCATTTTCCCTACTGGGAATGCTTTAATAAATTTTCCTCTACCAGGCCCTCCCTGGTGGTGCAGTGGGTTGGAGTGCTGCACTGCAAAACTAAGCCAAGCCATGACCACTTCAGTGTGAGTTAGATCCCCACCTGGGAGGTAACCCACATGGAGCAGCAGACCTCTCCTGTCACACTCGCTGCTCCCCTCAGCAGTGTACTTTGTTCACCTGCCTGTTCTGCTCTCTACTTTGCTTCTGGTGAATCCTCTCACCACCCCTGCACCTCTGGACTGCACCCCACTTCTGTATGCATAAATAAATAAAAATCTTCTTTAAAAAATTTCCTCATCCTCCAAACTTTGAAAGGATATAATGATGAACAAGGCACAGTGACACAAGCTGTGCAACTTCTGTCGACTGACAAATTCCGGGTGGATAGAGAACACTCTGAAAAATCGGAGTTTCCATTGTTGACTTATGTTATGACCTCCCTTTTTTGTATAATCATAATATCAAAAATATTGTGGCAACATCAGTTTGTAACTGGATTGCCTTAGCTCTAAATTGGCTACCTGGCCTGGGCAAAGTACAAGCTGAGCTGCTCCAGGGCAGGAAATTCCTTTGACTGAAAACAAAAGGCAAGCTCCTGGAGATATAAGACCCTGGGAGCATCAAGACTCCTGGAAAGCTTCCTTGGTCTTTTGAAACAAAAAACGAATCTTAGATAACTCCCAGGGCATAAGGACCCATGGACAATTTCCTAGCATTATCAACATAGGTTTTGCTTAATGCATTACTATGTGACTTCCTCTTAATTTACTCTTTTCCTAAAACAATCACTAACTACTCTCTGCTAGTCTTAATTAACCTTTTCCTAAAACAAACACTAGCTACTCTCTGCTAACCTTAAGATAGCCATTAGCTTTTCTTTATATTATCACTGACAACTCTGCTAACACAATTTATTCCTTCCCTAGGACTCCTAATAAGAAGTGGTACATTCACACTATGGAATACTACTCAGACAAATGGAAAGCAAAAAATGCTGTCTTGAATAGCAAAATGAGAAGAGTGTGAGGGACTTGTTTGTAGCAAAGCAAGTCAGAATGACAAAACAATTAATGGATATTTCCACAATGGATGAGGGGATAAAGTAAAATACTTATAAAAACCAGAAAATGCCAACAAGCAAAGTGAGGGCTCTGAGATCAAGAGAGAGAGGGAAAAGGGAGAAGGAGGAATCTAAAGGATAGTGATTAGGCCAAAAGTACTCAGAGAACAAGAGATAGTATGTATTAGGATTATATCCTGGTAAAGGATTACC
The DNA here is from genome assembly GCF_000260355.1 of Condylura cristata. NCBI lineage: Eukaryota > Metazoa > Chordata > Mammalia > Eulipotyphla > Talpidae > Condylura > Condylura cristata. Next base: position 32,222,778 of record NW_004567109.1, read on the forward strand.
AAAAAAAAAAAAAAAAATCTCAGAAGTTCCCATCACAACATAAATCTCTGAATTCCATGCAGAAATAAACATTCATTTAAAAAACACTTTTGAGAAGTTAGAAGTGACTTTTCACCCATCAGACTATAGAAATTTTGAAAGGTCGGTAACAGTCAACCCTGGTTATGATGTAGGGAAATGGGAACCCCATTCTCTACTGGAAGCAGATGTTTTGGAAGGACGATTTGGCATCACCTACCAAAATACTTTGAATAAAGTAACTACCTCACAGGATTGTTTGGAGTGAAAATACATGTAAAGGTTTGACTGCATTGCCTAATGTTTTATAATTGTTGACAGACAGTAGCCACACCCATCACCAGCATCCACAACATTTCTGATGTGGGAGTACCCACTGAAAGTGACCTGAACCAATCATAATATTCACAGAAATTGGGACATTTACAAAATCTGTGTCAAATAAAGCTCTAGGAATTCATTTGATTTATGAACAGTCAAATTTCTTTGAGTTCACCTGGTCTTTACTTTTTTAAAATGGACAACACAAGAATAATTTTCATCCTCCACAAAAGAGAAATTGTTCCTTCACTCAAGTGTGTAGCACCCTCCTAACACCACAATTAAGAGATCTTCCTCGGCCTTTCTAACTCCCATTTTAATGACAGTCCATATTCTGACACCACTCCTTTCTCTTACTGGGTCCACCTCAACCCATTGGTGTACTCCTAGGATCTGTAGGAAGATGTCCTTCAGTGAAAGCATTGCTTGGAATTTGGTATGAGGACACACCATTGAAGAGGGATCAGTTTAGTCTAATGTCAAGCATTTGAACAGGTTCTGAGGTCAGAGAGATCTTAGTGCAAGTAGGTCCTTCAATGATATATCCTCAGCTGCCTTTCATGTAAAATGGGAAGACTTACTTAAAGAATGTTTTCAGATGTAAATAAGATAACATGAACAACAGGCTTTACTTCCACTTGCACCTCCATTCCACCTTCTCTTCTGCTTTTGATCTCCATGTGCTCTCTTGATAGACTGTGCAGATAAACTAAGGCCTGCAACATATGTACCCTGGCCATCCTAGAGGCTATACTACAAAGTGAGGGAGTGGCTGAAATCAGTGCTCACTTGGGAATACTGCCTGCTAAGCAAAACCACAGGGATAATAAATCCGCATGGTCAGTCATTTATTGCTTATTTGAAGAGATGCAGACTCTCTAAGCCAAGAAGGGGTGTATGCTTATTTGCCTCATGTGACTTGTAGGGCTAACATGAAGGGTTTTGTTCTTCCAAACATCAAAATTCAGGCCCAGTCACTGCTAGAGGCAGCACACTGAGCTTAATGAAGCAACGGGATGAACTAATATGGTACATCTTATAGCTTCACAACCAATATGGCCCACATCATGCTAAATTACATTGTCAGACATGATTGGACACACATCACAAAAGGAGAAGTAGTTCACTAAATGGTAGGAACTTTCAATGCTACATAATAATCACAAGAGCCAGCTCTTAGGGGAGCTGTTTGTATTTTTCAATTTTCTTTCTCCTTGTGCAAATCATTATCCCCCATACTTTATGATGATTAATTCAACATTTACTGAGTACCTTTCATGACCCAAGTGCTATGCTAGGAACTTACAGCTGATGGCAGAGAAAGTGAACTAATAAAAATACAGGAACAATGTGGAGGTTTGAGGATTTGAATGAGTACACACTGCTATAGAACTCCTCACAAACTCAGTCAGCAGAGGCTTCCTTAGTCATAAGTTCATTCAGTTATTAACTTCATCACTCAACAACCATTGCTGTACACCTATCTCTTTCAATATTGTATTCAGTGGTGAGTGAAGTGGTTGACAAGAAAGATATAGTCCCTGCCCTCAGAGAAATCTCATTTTCATGAGTGATAAGGAAGAATATAAAGAGAATTAAAATAATGGATTATGATGGGGAAAATGAGGTGCCTACAGAGCACAGAGTACAGTTATGGCCCACAGCTGGGAAGCAGGTGGGTGGGCTGGGCCACCAGAGCATTTCTGGGGAAAGAAATCCTAACTTCAAGCTACAATACTAAGTGGAGCTAGTTCCAGAAAGAATCAAGAAAAATGTATTCTGGGGAGGAGGCAAAGCATTCACAAAATGCCAAGTGTGAATTAACATGGTAGGATCAGGGAACTGAAGTTAGTTCAGTTGAGCCACTGTCTAGAGTGTTATTATGAAACTAGCAGGGGGGGATGTAACTGGTAATATAAGGGTCAGGACAGCCTAGGCCTCTCTGAAGCCATGATAAGCAGTGTAGACTTCACCCTGGGGTGTAGCAGCTTCTCACAGAGGGTGTGAAGCAGAGGCGGGTTCTGATCAGATCTTCACATTGGTGAACAGACTTGGGAATGAGTTGGAGATGGAGAATTCTGAAAACCTGGAGACCCTTTAGGATGGTGCTGGGTGGCGAAGATAACCGAAGACTATAGCCTGTACTGTGTTCAGGAGAAGGGCAATGAGCAGAGAGAATGAACACAGGTTTGAGAGAAGCTAAGGAGGTTGCAGGGGGCTGGTCATCAGTGGTAAATTAGTTGAGTGTATTAGGAAACTCAGTATCATACGGGTGCTTCATTTTGGAGGATGATTCAGGCCATGCTGACAGGATGAGAAAGGTGATCCCAGTGAGGGAGCAGCAAGCACCGAAGTCATAGAGGTGTGGACCCTGGAGCTCAGCATGACTCCAGGCCGGCGGAGCAACAAGACAGAAAAGGAGAGAGATACTGGGATTCAAAGGACTCATATGGTATGTTATCCTCCGGGGATGCTGCTGGAGTATGAAAGAAGTTCAAGGAGAAACGAGTTAGAACGAGGCACTGAAATAAGGCAGCAGTGAAATCTGAAATGAGTGTGTCTTTAGGGAATGATCACAATGAGTGAGGGGTCTTGCAATACATTGAAGACTCTGCACTAACAGAGAATACAGAATTCCCGCCTTACCCATACTATAGGATCTGACAGATTTACCATAAATAACTGACTTTTTATCTCAAGATAGCTCTTCTTCGCTCCTAAGTCCTTCAGCCCAAGAGCTTTACAGGTCCACCTCAGAGAAATTTATGTTGTCTTGTAATTAAATCCTTGATTTTGAATTTCCAAAGCCTGCAAACCAGAGTCAGTTGTGAGCAATTAGCTCACCAGGACCCAAAACCTTGTCAAGACACAATAGAGCCATAAATTTACATGATGTGGGTAATCTAACCACTCCCCCAAAATTGTTTAGCCCTGTCATGTTGTCGCACTCCCCAGTCCACAGGCAGAGGACTCATCCCACAGGGGAACCCTGGCCCTGCCACTGACCCACTGGCTGACTGGGTGAGTGAGCCTTCCCTTGAGCCTCATCTGTGAGAAAGAGATGCTTGACCACCCCCTCCCCAGCAGCAATTCAGCCCAATTTTCCTACATCCCATCAGCAACCCAATGCTTGAAAGCCAATAGTTTTCTGGGAGGAAATAATAATGTACTATTCTGTTGCTGCTAATGAATGATACTTGGGACTTAGCTCTAATAGAAATCTAAGGGAAGTGATTAAGTTGATCTCTAGGAAATTCTAGAAAAATAAGGAAATAATGCTCAACTGTGATCGCTAAAGTAAGGGGACCAAAAAAGCTAACAATGAACAAGTACCATATAGCAGAGCCTAAGTTGGCCCTGTGCCCATAACTGCTTTATACCCAATAAGCAGAAGTC
>NW_004567109.1:32226667-32228193 GCF_000260355.1 Condylura cristata
CTAGAGTAAAAACTAGGTATGTCGGGCCCCAAAGGTGCTGCTCTTCCCATCACACTAAGCTCCTGATTGGCACTGATGGGACACTCTGAGCCCTGCCTGCATAATGTCTGTGCATGCTCATCCTGGGACTTTTCCTCTTCACAATCTTCTACCAGGTGTCCTAATCCAGGGATCACAAATAACAAGAACTGTGTCAACTGTTCTCCCCCTTTGATAGCAAGTAATGAACCTGAAAATATACATTCTCTTCCTCCAGTCCTCCATCAAATTCTATTCCTGGAGTAGGAAATATTTGACAAGCTGTATGGATATAGTGACACAATGCAATAAAAATGAAATGAAGAAAACAACTTTATTTCTCACTACTTTCATCCCTTATTTGAATTGTGAATACTCGAGTTACTTCTCATACATGACCTGTCTAGAAATTCATTTTGTAGTGAAATATGCCCCTGTGTGACTTGTATTTGAAACTGCCTGGTTTACTTTCAATAGGCAGGGCTAAAGGACAGGAAAGAGAGGTTTGGAGGAAATTCTAAAGGGACTCTTAACTTTGTGTTTCTCACAACAGATGACTCTAGGAAATAAGATACCTGTCCAATCTTACCAAAGAGAGTGAGGAGAACTCTTTTGTCTGTAATATCATTAATAGTATGAATGATATGCGGAAAGTACTTATAATACAATGCAAATAAAAATCAGAATGTAAAAGTATATGCATAGTATGAATTCAAGCACAATTATCCTGCAAAGTTAAGACCAGAAGGAGGTAACTACTAAACAAAGAATAATCAAGAACATTAAGTTACATACCACAGCAACTTTATCAATGAATATGCATAACAAAATACTAAGGAAAATATCAACGAATCATATTCATAGACTTTGAACAAGTGAGAAATGAAGATTAGAAAATTTATCAGTGGAAACCAACATGATACAAATTCAAAGAAGAAAACTAGGCATACTCATTAAAGCAAACAAAGAAAAAGCATATAAAATTTAACATGCAAATTTAGGATTAAGAAATACTTCTGAAAATAATAAATGAAGGGAACTAGCAAAGAATCTTTAGCAAAAACTTAAACATCACATTTACAGCTAACTTACAAACATTAATTTAAGGTAAGTTACCTACTATCACTCAATATACTGACTGACCCAGACAATGTAATAGAACAAGAAAAGTAATGAGCATTAATAACCAGAGAGGAAGAGATAAAGTTAATTATAGGGTTACATATTACTCCAAAGAAAAATCATAAAAGGAATTGGAGAAAGCATTATTTTAAAAGGTTAACACTACTATTATATTCAAGATTCAAGATCAGCAAGCAAACCCTCTATTTCCTTTGAAAGTTCTATTTATTTTAGACCAGTGAGCATCATTCATTTAATGAAACACTAGTCAAACCTGAAGAACAAGAAAGAAATAAATGAATCTTGTTGCCAGGATTCTCTTTTAATGCTGCCTTTTTTTTTTTTTTTAAATAAAGATTTATTTGTTTGTACATACAGAACTGGGG
>NW_004567109.1:32228317-32343844 GCF_000260355.1 Condylura cristata
CGGGGCAGGCGAGAATCGAACTCATGCGGAAGCGGCTTTAGATTCTCAGTGCTGTGCTTTAACCCACTGCGCCACCAGGGAGGGCCCAATGCTGCCTTTTTTTAAATGTATGTGAGTGCTTTCCTATGGCAGACAAGTGTATACTGAGGATCTTGTTTATTGCTTGCATGAGTATAAACAACTGTAAAAGTCTGGCTCTGGGACAAACCAGCTATAGACTTTTTAAGATTCCCTTGGCTCTAGAAAGGGATAAAAGAAAACAATGTAATCATGAAAAGAAGGAAAAAGGACAGAAGGACAAGGAAATGGAAATAGGTGGAAAGAAATAGAAAAAAAAGGAGGGAGAGGAAGGAAATGGGGAAAGATGACAATGAAAGAAATAGGTGAGAAGAGGTATGAAGAAGAGAAAGAGGAGAAAACGGAAGAACAGAGGAGAAATACAGCTAAACTCTGTCCGGCTTTTAACATATGCCAAACTATACTCAATATTTTATTTATCCTCCTTCAAATAGAATATTTACATATTGCTACATTGAAAAATCAAAAAACAAATTGGAGACAGTATCATTTAAAAAGTTTAACAATACTATTATATTCAAGCTTCAAGATCAGCAAACAAACTGCTTATTTTCTTGAAAGTTCTATTTATTTAACTTTGTGGTGAGCTGTTGAGACTTGCAATTGTATACTCATTTTATAGGAAAAGATACTGAGAGTAGAAAATAAGAGAAACTAAGCTTAGAGCAGTTAAGTCACATTCTAAAGTCACACAGATAGGAAGTGATACATCCAGAATTGGAACTCAGGTGTATCTGTCCAGACTCCATTGATATTTACCACACAATATGGGATGTACACTCTTTGTATCTGTATTGTGCTGATTTTAAAGCTCTAGAACATGAAGATGAGGAGGTTCTTAAAAGGTCACCTGCACAGCTCCATTCTAAATATTCAACTAAGCCACTGTTTCTAAACACCTGAATCCTCTCCTCAGAATACTGTTTTCACATGCTAAAATGAATGAAAAGATATTCACTTAGACACAATTTTTAATGCATTAAGCATTCAAGAGCACAAGTTTAGTGGAAAGGTTAAATTCGAAGCAAATATATAACTTCAGTTCCTACTGAAAAAACATTTGAATTCAAGTACATGCCAGACTCTGCAATATTATTTTTTTCCAGGTAGCAGTTCTCCCAAGACCTGTTCTTTCACCCACTTACTTTTCCTATCAGTGTTAGACCACAATGCATAAAGAACAAGGTTTATGTTAAGTTTTAGGGAATAAAAACAGACTGCTGCCAAAATATTCGTGTTTCAAATAAACATCTAAACCAATATTTACAGTCTTTCGTGGGGTTCTGGTTGTCAAAGAGCTGCATGTATATTATGCTTATGTCCCTCAATTCCTACAGTGTGTCAATAAATGCCATCACGGAACGTAACGGGGCAGGTACAGTGATATCTGGACCAAATCACTGTCTAGAGAAAGCATCCAAGGGCATCCCCATTTCCAAGTCCACATTGACAGATTTCAAGACCTTAAAGAAAGCTCTATTAGCCCTCCTCCATGCAGTTGAGTAGACAAGGGAAGGAGTGAATGGAAAACAGGGAAAACACACCCACACACAGAGAGGAAGAAAGACAGAGAGAGAGAGAGCACGCGCAGAAGTACAGTAAGTTCCTACATCTAATTATAACAAGGAAACAAATTTATTGAATGGCATGGTCCTAAAGTTATAGGATCAAATTCTCCAGAACAAGGAAAGTGATAGAATTACTTTAATATCCCACGCTATGTGCCAGTCTCCATCACCTGGCATCTATGTGGATCCTCTGTGCCCTGCACTGCCTAATAGTTGGATGCCCAAACGTGAGTAAGGGGCCTGCTTCTGAAGCAGTGTATTATTTAGCTGACAAACAAAAACACAGGACATTTTTAATAAAGTGAAATGCTAACACTGCTACTGAAGCAAAACAAGTAGAAGCAGCGAACCCAATTTGGAGGATAAAGAAAGGCTCCCTCAGGAGGTAGTGCTAAGCTCCAACCTGAAGAATAAATAGGAGTCAAACTAGAAAAAAAATGGAGAGTGACAAAAGGATTTCGGGCTGGATTAATCATAGTCCAGTGCTTCTCAAAGTCTGGTCTCTGCGCCAACAGCATCAGCATCATCTGGGAAGCTGTTATAAATGCAAAGTCTCAGGCTCCACCCCAGACCTACTGAACCAAAAATGCTGGAGATAAGATCCAGCAGTCTTGGTCTTAATAAGCCTTGGAGGTGATGTTGGTGCAAAAGTTTGATTTTGATGTTCAAGAACCACCAAAAGGTGAACTCCCATGGACAGAACGCCTGCAGGTACAGAGTTGAATGGGAAGGTGGAGTTTAGGGAGAGAGATTGCTAGAGAGGTAGCAAGCAGATCAGAAAGGGCTGTATACATTATAAAAAAAGAATTTCTATTTTACCCAGTGATCATAATGGAGAATCATTGAAATATAAGCATAATAATATACACATACACCCCCACACACATACTCTATAACATGAAATGATCTAGTATAAGTACAGAAAATAAAACCAAGTAAGGCTAGAAACTTTTAACAATACATGCAAACACACAGTATGACATAATCATTCCAGACTAAACACTTCATTCCTGCACAGACAAGTAGTCATCAGAAAGGAATAACTTTGGCCCTACCTTTCTTTCTGGAGTCTTTCTTGGTGCTGGTTTTCACAGCTACTTGAAGTTCTGTCTCAGTTGACATCCTACTAAATCCTTAGTCCACGTCACACAGATCCCGGACCTCGGCCAGGCTCATCGAGGACTCCTCTCCAAGAGAACGACCCTCCCTTCAGAAATGACACCCAGAGCTGTGCATTTCATTCACTTCTTTCGTGTGCTGCAAATCAAGAGAAGAAAAATTCAAGATGGCCCTCCCTGGTGGTGCATTAGGTTAAAGTGCAACACTACAAGCTGGCCTCAGCCACTTCAGTGCAAGTTCAATCCCCAGCCCTGGAGGTGACCCACATGGTGCGGCAGACCTCTCCTGTCTCCCCCACTACTTCCCACAGCAGTGTACTTCATCAGTCTGCCTGTCCTGCTCCACACTCTGTTTCTGTTTTAATCCTTTCACAGTCCCTCCACCATGGGCCTGTACCCCAGTTCTGTATGCATATATAAATAAATCTTTCAAAAAAAAAAAAACATTCAGGACAATCCCCCCTTTGAAGTTAAATAGAGAAAGAAAAAAAATCAGCTGACTCTTACGATGTCCTTGAGCTGCTGGTGGGTTCACATGGAAAAGAAGATGCGAGGCCAGTCCGTACAACTGCTTCTCAGCCTAGATTATACTAAAGATGCATCTGGAACACTGGATTATCCAAGAAGGTCAAAACCTAACTCTGTTTTTCATGTTTCCTCTTTTGAAGTACTAGATGCCGGCCAGGAAATGCAGCATATTTCCTGACCAGCCTTGTGCAGGCATTGCCAGCAACAGGGTGCCCATCCATCAGCCAGGCTTGACCAGCCTTGGCAGCTAAGGCAGATCATAGGGAAGTGACCTGTGGTCAGTCTCTCACTGGCAGGCTTCAGAGGGGACATGGGGTTGACATACAATTGGGCTTCAAGGGTAAGGTGACAAATGGGGCCAAGAAACTTTCCAGCAAGCCAATTTTTATGTCAGCTTTTCCCCCAGCTATAAGAGCAGACAAGCATTTAATGTGAGAAGAAAAAGAAAAGAAGCAGACACACATTTATTCATTCTTTCTTTAATAAATATGCATTGCACACTGCTAGGTACTATTAAGCTCAGACACTGTGCTAGGAAGAGATAATAATGATAATACAACCACTTCAATTACAGCCAGTATTTACTATGCACTTACTATATACTGTGTCCTCAGTTACTGCTTCAGATACATTATCTCAATGAAATGAATGTATTCTGTGTCAAGTTAACAGTCTTTCCCAGTGCCTATCTACCTGCCAGCTACTTCCAAGAGTTCAGTTGAAAATAAACATTCTGCTAGTTAACTGTTTTTAAAGAATATAAAGATAAATATACTGGAAATGGAGCTTTACACTGTGCACCCAATTCTTAGCTCATCCCACAGACCCCAACCTGTTTAATCCAAAAAGGGTGACTATTTTTACAATGCCAGTTTCCATTTTAAAAAAATAATGACAGAAATCTTTTAATATTGACAATTAAAGATAGCTCAAGTTTTGGGTGTAATATAATGCACAAAAAATACGTCACAATGGGGAGATTTCTGCCTTCCCTAAAATACCTAGTTTTCAAAAAACAAAATTTAAGTATTTTTTAAAAAGACATTGGTCCTTGAACCACTAAGAAAAATAGAAAACTCTCTTCTTAAAGAACTTGATCCATGAACTCATATGTAGAAAATGAGACCTGTTCCTGCCAAGCTTGTGGTATCTATCTGCCACAATGAACAACATTCCATGGGAGATGACAAAGTCAAAAAACTCAATCTTAGATGGAAATAATTGTAATTATAGTACTTATCAGCTTCTTGCAACAAAAATGTACAAGAACCTACCAGGCTTAAATACTGGCTGGCTCACATTAACAGACATTTACTATGTAACCACATGGCCAAGTGCACATAATCAAAGTGAGACTCCTGGTCACAAAGCAGCTAAGTCTAGCAGAAGTGTCACTGTTTCAAGGGACTGCAATCCACATGACAGGAACTAGAATGGTTACTACTGGGGGCACAAAGGAACAGAGTTCACCTTGGCTTGGAACAATCAACTTCACAGAGGAAAGTGAACACTGTGAACCTTGAAGAATGATGCTGTCAAGTGGGTGGTGAGGGAAATGTCCAGCAGGTAATCAATGCGTTTGTGTACAATGAATGAATGAATGTTTCGGGCAGAAGAACCAACATGGACAAAGGCAGAGAATCTTGAAATGCACAACCAAACTAAGAAAAGGAAGCAGAAGTCTAAGGGAGATGATACCTTTTCTATCTTCCCAGCCATGAACGATTACCTTCCTATGGAATCTTTCCTGCCTTAATGGCCTGTCCACCGCTCAAAATTCAGACAGAAGTAGTATCTTAGGAAGATGAGTATTCCACTAAACAGAATCTTATCATTTGATTTGCAACCAACTTCAAAGTTTGATCCACTTACAAGCAATGTGATAATCATAAAGTTACTCAAGCCCTCTTGGCCACAGTTTCTTTGTCTGTGAAATGGGAGTAACAGTATCACCTTTATGGAAGAGCTTAATGTAACTACATACCTGAAATAGTGCCTGGCATACATACGGGCAAGCACTTCACAAATATTAGACACTGGGAGTTTCTTTTGTTAACTGCTCAAGGTCACATAGCTGGTTTGAGTCCCCACATCCGTATTATTAGCACCCCATTACAGAAGCAGAAAATAAAGCTTTCTAAGGAGAAAATGCAGGAAGTGACAGACGATAAGCTATTTCCGTCATGCTGGTCTTGTATACAGTAGGTACCACACTTCCTAAATACCAAAATGAGTTAAATACATGGGTTTTACACAGTTTCAACCCTGATTTAAAGTATACAAAAATGGGTTGAATTTGGGCCATTTTCTTCCCGTCAACTTTATAAGCCACAGTGTAGTACCATCCCTTATCCTCTGGGTTTTCTCCCTTGTTCAAAAAATGTGATTGTATTCAAGTATTAAAAGCATCTTTGCAAATTTCTAAAGTGCATGCCTACATAATATTTCCAATAAGAACTTAAATAAGCAAGCTGCAGTACATAGAGAATGTAGCATGCCTTGGACCCCTCGTCCCCTTTAATTTCCAAAAAACCAGAAGTTGAGCAAATGCTGTGAAGTAACTCCAAATTATTTAGGAAATTCGTTTCTTTGTAATTAAGGAGATTAAAGTCCTCAGGCCCAGAAACCATGTGACAACTCAAATCATTTTTCTCCAGTAAAAGCTGTGAAACCCTATCAGTTAAATTCAGGCTCGCCCAGAATTGTGAAATGCTTCAATAATGTTTCTTTGCTCCACACAATCTGCAGTAATTTAATATTCCTGAAGTGTGTCAGGTTTTTTATAATGAGCTCTTCAAATCTAAATGTGAATTATGTAACATTCCACTACAGACATTCTGTCTAGTGAACTGCTTCTAAATGTAAAACCTTGTGTTCGGTGTTGGGGGTGGGGTGGGGTGGTACAAAAACACCAAAACACAAAGCAGGGAAAACAGATAGGCCTCAAAAAAAAAAAAAAAAAAAAAAAAAAGGTACAAAGGTTTGAGCAGCTATAATTGAACACAATGCAATACCTGCTATAACACAAATTGGTGTTCTCTCTCTCCTTACCGCTCATATGATCCTACAGTAAAACAACTAATTATAAAGGCCCCATATTTATAAAGTGTTATGATATGAACTGTTCATATATTATCCAATTCAATCCTTCAGTCACTTAACGAGTTAGCTACTATCTTCACTTAACAAATGAGGAAAGTGAAGCACAGGTTAGCTTAGTGGCTTATCCATAGTTACAGGGATAACATATCACACACAGAAAGGTGCAGGTCAGACTTCGTCAGTCAAAACCCTCCCAAATGCCCATCAGATGGTGAAGGGGTAAACAAAATGTGATGCTATTTGGCTATGAAAAGGAATGAAGTATTGATACATGCTCCAAGGTGAATGAATCTCTAATAACATCATTCCAAGCAGTTAGACACAAAAGGTCACATGCTGTATGACCCCAGATTTATGAAAGATCCAAAATAGATAAATGCACAGACAAAGCAAATGGGTGGTTTCCAGGTGCTAGCTAATTTAAAACTTGTTTTTATGGATGTCAGTTCTCATCACAGATTCCAAATTCACCCAAATCTGCCCAGACTGCCTGAGTTGGCAGAAGTCTCTGGACTAAGGTTGTTGGGAGCAAAACTTTCTTCCTCCTCCCCAGATTATGGGTTAAAGTTTAACAATCCTTAATATTTTTAGTATGTCAAGGGTTATCTGATTTGATCTAGCCCATCTGAAAAATGCCTACAACTCACTCATTCTGTACATTTGTTCTTTTTAGAGATAGGAAAAGAGGAGAGCGGGATTTTGTTGACCTCAGGGGCAACATTCATTAAAAGCTGCTGGGGTATGTAAGTCCTTTAGGGATGTTAGCAGGAAGACACTCAGAGATAGTCTTTATTTCTCTCTACTAATAAAACATTGCCATTTTCAAAGCCCATGTAAAGTCACTTGTTTTAACCAAACCCTCAAGAAAAATGATGTGTTGATCAAACATACCCTTAGCTTTAAAACTCTGAGGATCACCAACCTGACAGACCAGCTAACTGTGGACTCAATCAGGCTATTTGGCAACTACATGTGTCAAGAAAGGGGAGCCCTGAGACCTCATCTTCATTATGTTGTCTTATTGCTTATATTTACCTTACATTGGGAAAGAAAGAAAGAAGAATTTCAGGTCACATACAGAAAGTTTTATAGAATGGCATTCTGTAAATCAAGATAAAGAAATGAGCATAATAACTGCAGTGAAGGAGAATAAAGGACTAGAAATGACAGTGAAGAGAGAGGCAAGAATAGGGCACCAAAAGCAACCTATACATTTGCAGGAGATACGAATCTGGCTCAGGTTCCTGGGAGCCAAAGCAAAGAAGAAAATACGAACAGTTATAGGTTTTACAAAGTCCCAGTTCAACTAAACCATTTTTGCCTTTTGAACCAAAAATGGAGAATGAACAGGACCTATAAGGGCTTTCATTAAATCATGATATCATGTACATTAATACCTGTCCTGTTTCTATTAAAAAAAAAATCCGAAAGGGAATTCATGTTAATGGCCTTAACTTACATCGAGAGTATGACACTAAAGATACGTTAATAGTGGTCATTTTAAATAGGGTCAAAACAACATGATGTAAGCCATTTTAAGTTCACTGTAAACAAAGTATAGCTCTTAACTAAATTTAAAGAAGTGTCATCTTGATATACAGCTGTCTGGTGGTCTGGCATTTCTAGGATAAATTAGACTTAAAAAATAGTTTATTAGCTTACTCATCTATAAAATGGGATGATGTTTGCTACTCCTCATGGCATTGAATGAATGGAAATACATGAAAGTAACACAAAAGTACTTTCGGAAAAATCAAATGCAATGTTCTAAAACCAGGCACTGTTACTATTCAGTTATCAGGCAGTCTTCAACAAAGAAATGAGAGGAGGAACAAAATGTGTTTCTTTCATCATACTCAGAGCTAACAAAAGGCAGAACCAGGTTTCAGCGATATTAAAGGAATTTATGTGACAGCAACCTGGCAAGGTTAGGAACCTTTCTTTCATTTAACTAATGGATCACACAGTTTCATTACATATGTATTGCACCATGAAAATTCATTACATAACTCAGAGGTTATCAGAAAATACAAGTGTATAAACAAAAAATAAATCCATTAGTGTTTTCAGTACTTGTGGTCCCACTTCTACTCAACCTTCCAGAATCATATGTGAATCATCTCACTCCCCACACCTTCACCTATGGTTTTGGAAAGTGGGGCTTTCCTGGTGGCCTAGGGATTCAGTCTCGGTGCAATCACTGAGGCTAGCATGCCAATTCCCAGCCAGGGAGACGACCCGCATGACGCAGCAGACCTCTCCTGACCTGCCCGCTGCTCCCCTCAGCAGTGTATTTTAGTGGATCTGCCTGTTCTGCCTTCCACTCTGTCTCTAGTGAATATCCTCTCAACCCCAACCCTTTGTAGCACTGGTCTGTACCCCAGTTCCATGCAAAAAAAAGAAAAAAAAAATAGAAAGAAAGAAAGAAATCATAGGTGGCAGAGCCTGAAGCAGTTGAGGAGCGGAGGTAGAGTCCTGCTGACTCTGTGACCCATCGTGTAAGTAAATGGAGGCACTTAATATGCTACTTAAGTGCACTCTGTGCTTCAATCTCTTCAGTTGTAAAAAACAGGGCCCCTATAGGCTCTGTAGTATACAAACTAGGGAGCAAGCAGCCACAGGAGTGCTCAAGAAAACCCGCTGGGATGAGGAGTCAAACTCTGCAATATCATGTATAGTTACTTTTATCTAACAACAGGCAATCACTTATTACTTTAATATGCAGGCTACTAGTAGCACAAGTATGTAAATTCATGTTTAAAAATTCATATACTGGTCAGGGTACAGATTTAAAATTATTCACTGATGTGGTGTGGGTGACCACTGCTAGGTGACAAGGGACCACCACAGTGGTTTAATCAGGAAAGACTTGAATAGTTTAGGATCTCTCAAGATGATGCTAGTCCAGGAATCACTCAGGTAATAGGAAGCCAGTAATGCTAGGGACTGGGGGTTGGGGTCCCGGCCCTGGGGTGGGGATGATGGGATGGTAGGACATCCAGGAGACTTGCATTAATGGAGTTCCTAATTTTAAACATTCGTGTTCTTTTTCCTTTCCAAAGATGTACCTTCAGGAAAAAGGTAAGACAGCAAACACTCCCAACTCCTTCATGCACAGCCATTCAATCAGAGCTTCTGTAAATCCAGTCAATACAATTATGCAACCACCTACTTGGTGCTCAGCAGACCAGGGCTACCCGCTGGAGATGGGAAGAGGACACAACCTCACCCTTCCAAGCACCTGGGCTGATTTCACAGAGCCTTCCTACCTGTTCTTCAACCTCCTTCACTGGCTTTCCAGCCATCTTGCTGTTGCTCATTTTAGCCCCATTCGCCATTCCACTGGGCAGAAGAGGATCTGGCTACTGTTTATTTGCTCTCCAGAACTGTACCTGCTCTCTTTCCTGATTCCTCTGCAATGAAACTCTTACTATTCCCTAAGGTCTTGAGGCAAACAAAGACAAGTATTTAATGAGGTCCTCCTGGTGAAGGGGCTTTTAAATAAACAAATGCTGCATTGGGCAGCTTCACCAGCTGATTTACCTAAAACATATACTCTCCCTTCCACACACTGCATTTCATTATCTTCAAAGTTGACAATAGGAAAAAGAACAATGCAGACCAACACCAAGCCAAGCCCTGTGCAACAGATGTCCCCAAGCTGCCTGGCTTCCTGGGTGGCCCTGGGCAGGGGCTTAGCCCAAAGTCCCCTTGGTGCTCCAGTGTCTGAGCGCTCTGCTCTTCCTGCAACAGCCCTTGCAGCCTTCTCTGGAGGCCTCCCTGGAGGCCACTTCTCCCTGCCCAGAGCCCAGAGCCAGGCAGCACGCTTTCTCACATCACCGACACCCCACTCTAATTCTTCACTGTCTTCCAAGCATCTAATGTTTACCACCTTTCTTTTGAAAAATAAAGATACGTTATCTTCCTTTGCTTCACTAATGATTTCTAGTCCAATCTCAATTACTGCAAAATGGGCTACACGGATGGCTCGAATTTTCTCCACAAAAAGATGTGTACTTGACAGGAAGCAACCCAATTTCCACAATTATCTCCCTCACAAAAAGCGGGCACCACAGTGATAACCGTGGGGCTGTGTTTTCCTAAAGCCATAAATAGGGATGGATGCTCAAACAAAGAAATTCTTTTCTGTGTTTCTTGATTTGTGAATGTTTTTATTCGAACCTTTCAATAGAAACACAAAAATGCAGTCACACTTGGCAAAGACTAAGCAAATCACCAAAAGGGAAAGTCATTCCCTCCCATGAAACTCCTGCCTTAACACTACACAAGCAAACGCCTTCCAATGTTAGTCTCACTTGCTCCACAGGGAGCGCTTCCAGACCTTCACAGCCCTGCCCTGGTTTACCAACAGCCTCTGGTGAGGAGAAAGGTAGACTTCCTCCTGGAGCAGAGACTCCAACTTAGCTACACATTGGGAGCACAGGACGAGCAGGAAAAGCTAGATGCTGGTGTTCCACCCTGAGATCTTCATTTAACTGGTCTGAGCTACACCCAGGTACTGAGATGGTAGAAAACTGCCCGAGTGAGTCTAAAACACAGCCAAGTTTGAGAGATACAGGCATAATGGCTAGAAAACTCACAGCAGCCCTCAGGACCAGCACCACCCCAGTCCCTGGCAGGGAGGGTTGGGCACGCTCTCTAATCCTGAGTCTGAATGCAATCACTGCAAAGTGGGTGGCTCTAGAATGATACCAGGCAGGGGAGTGGACTAAATGACACAATCTATCTAAAATGCTTATCAAGGAGGGGTAAGTGCTAGGGGTAGGCAGGAAAGTGTCCCCCTTCCCCCAAAGACGCCCATGCCTAACTATGGGAATCCGCTTTAGACAAAGAGGTTGCGGACACTTTCACTGATGAATTTTGGGTTGATGAGACTATAGGGAGACCTTGCATTGTATTCTGCTACATGTGGGCTGGATGTGACTCTTTGGAGGCAGAGGGCAGATTGTGAGAGAAAGATGGCAAGATGTCTGCTCCCTAATCCTGGGAACAGAGACCATGTCACAAGCTACAGCCAGAGTTGAGGGTGCTACCCCCGCTTCACATGCTGCTGCTGTCCTCACCCCAGCGACAGCCCAGCCAATCACACCAGGACAGTGTGTCAGCTCAGCAGCAGCCATAACTCATTCTGGCAAAGAGCCAGACCCAAAGCAGGTACATAAGAAGATGGGCATATGCCCTCTTGCTCAAGGATCCAGACTATGGCCACTGGGAAAGGAACCGCAGTGAAGAGATGCCCAGGACAAGCTCAGGGCAGCAAGGGGAGGGCTGAAGTTATGAGTCAGTGGTGATGAGTAGAAACCACCAGGGAGAGGAAAATCTACAGTGCATTGGGGGTGGGGGGTTGCAGAGAGGTGATCCTTTTCAGTACACTTAGAAACTGAGGGTACCCAAGCAAAGGGAGTAAACAAATTCCAGAGCAGTGGGAACCAAATAACCCAGCCAGGAGAAATCGAGATGGCTTCCTGTAATGAGTCATACGCGTCTCTGAGAGCCCAGGCTACATGCCTAGTCCCATACTCAGGGCAAAACCCTGCCCTGTCACTACCATGCCTTGCACCGCATCCTCCTCATCAGGAGGTCCTGCAACAAACAGCCTGAAGCTATTGCCCCCTGTACTAATCCACTCCTCTCATCCCAACCCTTAAGTACAGTACTATTCATATCTTATGGTTAGCAAAGGAGGAAAAACACGAATATCACAGGGATTTCAAGTCACGGTTCCACTAAGTCCGAAACCTGACCCTCCTTCAGCAAGTCCCTTGAAGTCTTTGAGCCTCAATTTCTACCTTTAGAAAGCTGAGAAATTGGTACCTTACTCCTGATGGTTGCTGAGTAAAATAAGTAAGATAACATATGCAAATTGCCAGTTACCATGGGAAGTATTCATTAAATATTGTTTGCCTTCCCTTCCCTCTATTCCATTTGCATATTATTCTTTAGAAGGAAAAGGGAGAAATTTCCAACATTTATTTCCTACACATATACCTGTTAGCTCTTCAGTATACACCTGTCAAAATGAATCAAGAAACAATTACCCAAAACTATTTCCGTATGTTATGAGATTTGCTGTGTAACTCCTGGCCTTCAGCACACGTCCCCAGACCCACAGCTCGGCTCCTTCTCCTCCTCACATAAAATAAATGCTCCTGCCTGAGAGGCTGGTCAGCCAAAGCCATCTATCCTCACCTCTTCTAGCTCATGCTTTGAAGTCCCTTCAGGAAGCAGATGACACACTCCAAGTAAGATAATTCCAGAAGAGGTAGTAAAGGGAGTGCTTAGATAAGGCTGTGCTGCTCTGCTGGGGTGAAGGCCAAGCAACCGTGCAGCACCCCAGGGCTGGAGAAGCAGGGCTGCGAGAGTTGATGGCATGAGAACAGCAGACAGCAGTTCAAAGGTCCAAGAGCAAATCCTCCTCCTCCATGAAAAGCCTCTATCTCTGTTCTTCAAAGTCCCTATGGAACCTCATGGCTGTGCATCTCCTTGTGACAGACCATACAGCAGAAGGAAGGAGGGAAGCCTGTAGTTGCTGTAAAAGCAGCAGTGACCTTCAATCTGGTATCCCCAAACGCCAGGCTGACCCAGACAGATGACAGGCTAAAAGGGATGTCCCTTCTTCTCCGCCTCCTTTCACTCCCCTGCTGGGACTCACACTGGCCAACCTAAAGCAGCAGCCACAGGAGGGAGGCCCATGAATGGGGTCCACACAGGGCAGCTCCCAGGGGGAGGACAGGTGGAGAAGGAGAGCTGTAGGAGCAGACTTCAGGGCCAGCAGAAAAGTCCAAGAGTAATTCCTCCTCCTCCTCCATGCAAAGTCCCCATCTCTGCCACAGCCCGTGTTCTTCAAAGTCCCTATGGAACCTCATGGCTGGGAGTCTCCTTGTGACCATAAAGCAGAAGAGAGAAACGAAGGAACACAGATTTGCATGTTGAGGTTGAGAGCGCCACCAGGTGCCATGCTTTTTGCCTAGTGCAGCACCTGTTTCATTTCAGGAAATCTTTACAAGCTGGGAAGGTATGATCCTCTCCAGGCTGTAGCAGGTAGAAACCGACACACACAACTGGTGTGCCACAGGAAGCCCCAGGCTCCTTGGGTGGATCCAGACTTAGAGCTCAAGTATACTTGACTCTAAACACCACAATGGTCTCCCCGAGCCCTGTGCCAAAGTCACACAACGAAGTCCCACGTCGAGCAAAATAAATCCCACAATCTTTCAAATTTCTACCATCTTATTTTTCCTCCGTTTAAAAATAACTTGTTTTGCCAAAACTCAGAAACTTTTCTCTCTTAAAACAGACTGACTTTTTTTTTTAACACACATCTCATATTGGGATTCACAACTCATCACTCC
Organism: Condylura cristata; assembly: GCF_000260355.1. Classification (NCBI taxonomy): domain Eukaryota; kingdom Metazoa; phylum Chordata; class Mammalia; order Eulipotyphla; family Talpidae; genus Condylura; species Condylura cristata. Next base: position 32,242,085 of record NW_004567109.1, read on the forward strand.
CACAAGAAATGCCCCAGGCTCCTTGTCTACTCAGGCAAGCACTTGGTAACTTCGGAAAACAGTTTAGATTAATGTTTGCCCTGCAAGCATGAGGATTCTGGGTAGCCTTCTCTTGGGCAAAGTTTGAAAAGAAATATCATACTCCTTCCCTTAAGCATACCCACCAACATTTTTTTAATGGGCTCTGTGGTAAAAGTCTTTATTACTATTAATAAGAATAATAAAATGATTAATAAGACAACCAGAGCAGCTCTGTTTATTTGATGTCATGCATGTGTAATATTTCCTAGCAAGTGTTTCTCAAAAGCCCCCAAGCGCCTCTCTGACATTTCATCATTAACTCCTTTTGCCTTCAACGCAGGAAGCAAAGGTAAGATGGTGTGAGCTCTGCATGGAGGTTGAGGCCTGAGGCCCAAACAATTCCTTTCTCCAATCCATACTCTCCTTCTGAATTCATGTAATGGGAAAACCTTATCGGGGTAGCAACAGTGAGAGGAGAGGCTCTCCAGGACTCTTAGGAGCGTGGCCCTCAGGACTCCCCTTCATCTATGCATTCATTTTGACATTTCCTTTCTAAAAATGACTTTCACTGTTTGCTAAGTCGTTCCTCTTCACACACTCGTTGCATCCTCCTTACAAGTAAGTGAGGTGTTGTCCCTATTTGACAAGGGGCACATCAGGAAAAGACATGAGCCAAAGTTTCCCACCCTGCAAGTGTTAAAGATAGGTCTGGAATCCATCCATGACTTCCAAATATCAGGCTCTTTTGTACTTTGCAAACTCTGACTCTTATGGCTATACTGTGCTTTCTTATCAACTATCAGCTCTGGGGTTAAAATTAATACCTTCCGGATGGGGATAGGGCTGGAGCTGGGGCAGGGATGGGATGAGGTGAGAGGGCTCAAATGTTAGCTCCCCTGCCCCCACCTCACCCTCAGGTGGTAAAAGCTCCTTTCCAGTGCTGGACCTAGACCTCGCTTCCTTCTCCACCTGACGAACTAGACATCTCCTTCCCTGTCTGCTGAATTTCCACACCTTTGCAGAGCCCCCCCTGGGCTAACAGGGGGGTCAAGGCAGTGGAGCCACTGGCCCCATAAGGTTGTCTTTTCCCTCTGAGGAGGAAACTTCACTCTTTGGTTCAAGTTCATAGTCTAAAATGGACTATTCTTTAGAGATAATTAGAACAAAATAAAAGTAACAGAATTAATACTATATAGCTACCAAGAGTTAAAGTGGTAAGTGGATTACTCTGGATTTTTACCTGTATTTATCACTAAGATCTGAGCAGTCTTAACCAAGATCCTATTAACCAGCATTTCCAAAGAGCAGCCAACTGGTCCTATAAATAGTCAATCACCTGACATTGGTGATTAGATAAGTATTACCAGTTAATATGCATCTCAGAAGACAGGCATATATGATCAGAAGAAGCATGGAAAGATCCCTTCCATCAGGAATTCCGGGCAAGGGGGGAACACCTATGAAAAATCAGTTTAAATAACAAGATATCAAACAGTCCTTTGACAATTCTCAGGAAAGCTATGAATCCTTTCCCCAAGCTCAAGTTAAAAACTGGTAGAAATTAAAAAAAAAAAAAAAGCATTCAGGTGAAACCAAAAAATACATTTTTTAAAGTATATTTAAAAGCTGTCAATACCATGTGAAATGATGTCTCTTCTCCTCACTTGTTTCTCCCATTTGTTGGCACATTGCCTTGAAATTACAATAACAGAAGTACCCACTAATAATGACAAGATTTTGCAACTAAAAAATACTTCCACATCCCTGTATCCAAATCAAATTCTCTACTATCTTTGGGAAAAATACAAACAAGGAATCCCAGTTCCCATTTTAAAGACTGAGAGACTCAGGTCCTGAGAAGGAAGATGTCTTTCCCAGCTGTGTCACCAGTAAGTGCTGTGTCCAAGTTAGGAAAGTCTTTTGGCTCCCAGCCTAGAGTGTTAAAGCTAGAAAGAATCTTGGATAATATCTAGACCCAGCCTACTTCATTTTGCAGCTAAAGAATGGTCTTAGAACTTGATGGCTTTTACCAAAAAGTTTGCCACTTAGAAAATCAAACAGAACAAGTTAGCCAGGTCACTGGAACCCTGGTCAGTTTCTGACACCACTGTGACCTCCCCATGCACACCAATAACAACCTGAGAGGTAAAAGCACTCCCATAGAAATTTGTACTTTTAGAAGCTTGGATCCTGCCCCAAGGTGATCCACATGCATCAGCAGAACCTCTCCTGACCCACTTGATTGAACAGCCTGTCCAGCTCCCCACTCTATCTGGTGAAGCCTCTCACCGTCCCTGCACCTATGGCAAGTACCCCAGTTCTGTATGCATAAATAAATAAATCTTTATAAATAAAGAAATAAAAAGAAAATAATTCAACGACAACAGGACTTTTACCCATGCTCTATAATGAGCTCTTTATTCAGAGCTCATCTCATCAAAATTCAGCTTCAGAGAGCTCCATGGTAGAAAGACAGCATTGTCCTGGAACTTCAAGCCAGAGCAAGGAACAGCTCAGTCATCTGCTTACCTGGGGAGATACCTCAGCATGCTACAAGTAAACAGAATCCAATAACCTGAGCAAACTAATTTATAATAAAGGGCACTACAGTTTTTTAAAAATTAAATGTTACCTTACCCATGAGATTATGTTAAAAGCCTAAGTCCCAAAGAGACAGCTGCCCTGGCCCTTGTGTGTATCCCAGAGTCAGCCACAAAGAAGGAAGAACAAAGTACACAGCTGGGAAGTGAGAGAGTTTCAGAGGTTGCCCCAGACAGGGTTTGGCCAAGTGTGGTCACATGGGGAAAGGCAGCTCAAAGTGCTGTCGCGGACACCTTCAGGAAGCGGCCCTGAAGCCAAGCCCCACTCACCAAACACTGTGCAGCTTGCTGAGGATAAACTGCTTGCCATGCATTGTTCAGTTCTAAACAAGAAATCCTAGTAACAACAGGATTCTGTAGCTAAAGAGCACATATACATCTCTGCATCAAGATGAAATTCTCTTAATGCCTCTGGGGGGGGGGGACACAAGCTAGACTATGGTGATGGCACACGGGTGATGTGGTGATGGGAAGCCCACGGGGATTAAAATTGAGATGGAAAATGGCACAAAATGATGGAAAAAATAAACTATTATATTATTAAACACACACACACACAAGCTAGGCACAAAGGATTATGATGATGGATCTCCAGTGCAATAGAGGTGGGAGTGTTACGGGCAACCCAACGTGAACTAGGTTGCCTGTGTGTGGGTCCTCACTTGCACACTTAAGATTTAATTTCACTGCAGGACACCCTTTCCCCCTAACAGGAGGACTGCAGTGACCACACCTATGGGGAGAAATCTGATACTGTACAAAACTTAACAGAGGTAAGGGGGGGGGGGGAACCTAAATAATAAAACAAACATGCACACATACATACACACAAAAGAAAGGAATGCCCAAATCCTGGCAGCCAACCCACAGGAAAACATTTTTGGTGGTCTGAGAACAATTAAATCTTTGTAACGGAACACACACACACACACACACACAGTAGCAACGTTAAGCCCCATTTTAAAGCTGACAGAACCAACCAATCCCTGGGGAGCTAAGTGCCCAACACTAGCCAGCCTCGTGTCCAAGTTAACACCCCAGATGCAGCTAATTATGCTCTAGTGGATGGAAGCAACGAGTAACAAACAAGTCATGGAGAGGCTATGTCACGTAAGGTTGCAGAGGGGAATGCCAAGTGCTTAGAAAAGGGGGTGCTGTATTTTAGCTCGGTGGGCAGGGCAGGTGGGACTCACTGCCATGACATGGGGCAAAACTTTTAAGAAGGTAATGGTGTGTGCCATAAGGGTGATGATCACGGCAAGCAGAGGAACCTGCAAGTCCAAATCCCTGAGGCAGCCATGAGTATTTTCAAAGAACAGTGAGAGGCTGGTGTGGAGCAAAGGGGAGAGGAGAAGAGGTCAAGGGTAAGGAGTGAAGATTGAGCCAAGTCCTCAGGGGAGAGGGGACCAATAAAAGCCTTGTTAATCTCACTCTATCCCACTAAGCCTACTCCTTTAACTGACCAGATGAAGACAAAATGCTGGTCTCGGTGGTGCCATCTCTTTCTCCACAGCAACCTGGCATGGATTTGACATTTTCGTATCCAGATCACAGGCAAGGAGCTCAGACATGAGAAAGTCCATGACCCAGGAGCTGCAGGCAATGCAAGAGGATGGGTGTTGGTGTGATGGCAGGAGTCATGGGCAGCTTGTGGGACGGTGCTGAGGCCGTGACACCGGGCAGTTCAGGCAGCCAGGAGGCAGCACAGCCTTGAGGGGGTGGTGGCTGTCCTAGTGTGTTCTGTGGACTGGTGAACAAAGTGCACCCTTCTGTCATGAGATGCAGGCAGCCCACACAGGGAGGCCCCTGGAAACCCCAGGATGACGAGACTGAGTTGTCTGGCTTCTCTTGGTAGGTCTGGGAGCCTGAAGTCTGAACAAACTGGGAAACTGAGGCCATCAATCTAGGTCATCAAGTCCCCAGGTCTAGGAAACTAAACTTTAGTGGGGGGAACAAGAAAGAAAAATAATAAACTGTAACTTTGAAAGAAAGACTTCCTGCCTCCTGCCCATCTAAAGGAGAAAAAAAGAACATCAGTCCCATGGACCAGCACACTAATGGCTCTGGACCTTGCTCCCAGGAAATCCAGAGAATTTGCATTTTCTGGTGTCTTTTGTCCCTGGATGTCCCACACTAGGCTCAACAGACTCTGTACCCAGACAGAGGTCACCGATGGACACCCCAACTTCAGCCAATGTAGCCGAATTCAATTATTCTCCAGTAATACAAAGGTGAATCACATTTACTAGGCACTTTTTCTTCCCGTGCTCTCATCTGACCCTCCTAATAATTCCCCAGCACTTAGCTTGGCCCTTCCACTCTTCATTTACTAATTTTAAAAATCCTGACTGAGGAGAGAGTGCGGACATAACCTAATTTTACCAGTGTGGAAACTGAGGCTCAGCGAGCTGCCATGTTCTGCTTTGATTTGAGCAGCCACTTACTGTAACAGTTCAGAACCTATTCTTTTATATATATATACTATAATAGTTTATTTTTACATCATTTTGTACATTTTTTCCCCAATCTCAATTGTAATCCCCGTAGGCTTCCCATCACCAAGTCACCCATGTGCCATCACCATACAGAACCTATTCTTGATGATAAACTCAGCCAAACATGGGAGGGCATCCAATCTAAATGCCAGAGAGCACTGCCAGACCACTGACAAAGATAGCCAGAGACACACTCAGATGCTGTGCTCTCCAGAGTCACCCCCAAAAAGGCTCGCTTAAACCCTACATTACACAGAAGAACAGCGGAGAGTGTTCTGTGTCTGGAATATAAAGTAGCTCCATTTACACTGGACTCCTGGCTCAGAGAAACAGTGAACAAACTTGCCGAAGCTTCTAATTTGCAAGCATGGCTGGGGGAAGGGGCCCTGTGCCAACTCCAGACACTGCTGCTTTTACCTGTTTGTCACCTCACTGGCTGCCTGAGCACAGGGGAAGCCAGGCCCACGCCAGCTCTGGACAGACAGGGCTGGGTCTGTGGACTGCACTGCCTGCTCTAACAAGCTGGGGCCACAAGGTATGACTCACCATGGTACCTGCTTCTCATCAGCTATCTGGGTGGGCCTGGGAGTTCGCTCAGGGATCTGGGGATGAAGCCCTCCGAAAGAAAAGGTTCTGTGCCTTTCTGTCTCATTTTTCTACAGCAGATGAGGTGCTAAAATTAAGGATGTGGTGCACCAGTTTTCAGGCACTTAATGTTTCTGAGGAAAGAATGCTTAGGCAAAATGTGAAAAGGTGTGGGGAGAATCAGTGGAGGATGAGCCCAGAGCTTGGAAGGACAAAGGATGCAGGTGGGGGCTGTGCTGCTTCTTCTGCCCTGTGTGGCTGTGAGCAAGCTGACCTCCCTGTGCCCTTGTCCTGTCCCCTCACTATGACTTTCAGAAGCCCTGCTGTTTCTCTGGCCACTTCCTTCATAAAATACATTAAAAATTACATTCTGTGACCATGCTGGAATGAAGACAGACATCACCATCAACCCAAAATTTATTTAGCCTGATTTTTTTAAAGATTTATTTATTTATTTAGGTATGTAAAAAGTGGGGTGTAGGCCTGGGATGCTGGGGGTGAGAGGATTCACCAGAGACAGAGTGGGGAACAGAACAGGCAGATCTACTGAAATACACTGCTGAGGGGAGCAGCAGGTGAGACAGGAGAGGTCTGCTGCGCCATGTGGGTCACCTCCCTGGCTGGGGATTGAATTCATGCTGCAGTGACTACAAATAGCTTCACAGCGCTGAGACTTAACCCCTTGTGTGACCAGACAGGTACACATAGTCTAATTTTTAAGAAATGACAGTATTTCTGTAGGTCCCTAAAAACCCTGTGGGCCTCGGATGCTGTGAACAGCCCAGTCCAGTTTCACTAACTGGTAAGTGGAGCTGTCTTCATGACATCGAGGGCACTAGTGGCTTGTATGTCACTTGCCGAGGCCAGGCCTGGGACCCAGCAGGTGCCCATGGCTCTGAGTATTGTGTCACAGTGAAACTCTGAGAATGGAATTTTGCCATTCTTCCAAGAACACAGGATTGTGAATCTTTGTACCTATGTGCTGTACTTCATTTATTCGCTCCAAATCTCCCAGTAATTACTCAACAGGTGCATGTACCAAAGAATGACATTTCTCATCAAAAGGAACTTGATCAAAACTGTCTTTTATGTTGTTCATTTTTTTTAAATAAAAAGTATCAGAGGGCCCTCCCTGGTGGTTCAACAGGTTAAGGTGCAGCACTGCAAGCTAGCCACAACCACTTCAGTGTTAGTTTGATCCCTGGCCAGGCAGCTGACCCACAGGGCACAGCAGACCTCTCCTGTCTCCCCTGCTGCCCCCTCAGCAGTGTATTTCAGTGGATCTGCCTGATCTGCACCCCGCTTGTCTCTGGTGAGTCCTCTCACCCTTGCACCCCTGGCCTGTACCCCAATTCTGTATGCATAAATATTTTTTAAAACGTTTTATCAAGAGTAGTTTAAAAAAAAATCGATATTTCAGGTACTATGGATTGAAACAGAAACTGCTACCTGAAATTCTGGAACGGCAACCAGCTTGGATCTCATATGAGATGCTGGGGTGCCAAGTCAATGCCCACTGGAGGTTTGGCAGACCTCTTGCTCTCCAAGACCCAACCCCCACTTCCCCAGCATGGACACATAATCCCTGCTTGTGTCAGAGGTGCTGTAAGGCCCACAGGACTTAATGAAGGTTCACTGGGTAATTTATCAGGGGTTCGCACAGAAGTCACTGTTCTTTAATGATGTCTTTAAAAATAAATAAGCAGTGAATGGAAGGGAAGAAGGAAGAAGAAAAGGGAGGGAGAGAGGAGGGAAGGAAGGGAGGAAGAAAGGGATGGAATAAGGGAGGTATGAATCCAAGGTTAAACTGTTCTGAAAAATACGTCAGTAATGTGAGTATCAGGGTCATACATAAGAGTCCTGAATTCCTTTAAAATCCTAACGGTAGTATATTAAATATTGTAAAAGAAGTATGCTTTCTATTTATGAGTAACTCTCCCACAATTTGGTTAAGCAACATATTCCCCCTGAATAACTGAATCCTATCTGAACTGGGAAATGCCTATCAACCCTGCTTTCTTTCCATTTGAGGCTGTTGCATTTTTCCTTCTTACTTTACAGGTCTCCCCTTAACTGCCAGTTCTTTAAAGTGACCCTCCGGGACATCCAGCCTAAAGTGGTCACCCCACACCATTCCTACCAACTATTCGATCATTTCAACCATTGTTCATTTTACATTAATTATTTGCACCCAACTCTACTGATAGTATTAGCTATTATCAATCTGACCCTTTGAAAGTAGGTCATTTTCCTGGTGTGTTCATCCCTGTTGTCACTGCACAGAGAATAGGATTGTCAGAGAGGACCTTGATAAATACTGGCTGGCAGGCTGGCAGGCTGGCTACCTGGGTGGATGGATGAGTGGAAGGTGGGACAGCCATATGAATGATAGATGGATGAATGGAACACTTAACTCTTACATGATCATTTCATTTCACCATGCACGGCATAACCTTTACTGCCCCTCCCAGTGATGCTATAGCAGGTTCAACTAAACTGCTATTCTACAAAGCCACCAGTTAGGAAGTTTCCACCATGGAGTAAGGAATTTCTATTGGTGTACTTTTGTTAAGTACTGGTGTTCCTAATCCTTAAATCAAATAGCTTTTTGAGAGAACATTATAAAAGCAATTTCAAGATGAGCAAACTGAAGATCAAAGCCTGAATTCCCTCTAACTAAAGGGTAGAGCCAACTGTCCAGTCCCAAGTCAGTGCTGTTTCCACTGTATTATGAATCTATAAGCCAGAAAGAAATAGTGCCTCTCAGTACTGCGAACGAAATATGACTGCAAGAGGAACAGGAGAGGGGGAACAGGTGAGGCATTCTGCACATAATTCACCTCACCATGTATTCATCCATGCCTGACAAACAAGCGGCATTTCCTGAGTCAGTGGATTTTTAAGAAGCCAAACTTCAGATCTCTACAAATGTCTTCTATTTTTTAATACAATCCTTTTCATTTTATTTACAACACTTGTTCTAAATCATCTCTGTACTTGACAATCAAGCCTCATCCACCACCCCTCTCACGTGAAGAGTTTATTTTCTCTTGGAGAGCAATTACCGGACAAATGCCAGGCTACAGAAGGTATTTCTCCAGCAGCAGCATCTGTTTCCTTGGCAGGGCTCTTCAGGCAATTTTATTGGCAGCATCAAAATGGCCAGGGGTCAGTCAGAGCTCAGCTGCCCACAAGCTCTCAGGTGGCCTACCCGCCTCTGCCCACATGTCTCAAAACTAAGAAACAGGCTTGGATCTACCTCAAAAGCTGAACATCAGCCAGAGCCAACTTGAGCTCCACAAGAACCCATCCTGGTTCCTATTGGAAGTTAAGAAATTCCCATGATCCTCTCTGCTAAACAAACAGGCTGTAAGAGCAGCCTGTGTCAAGGCATACACAATTTGAAACAATAGGTAAATACCTGTTTTGGTAGGCAGCCTCTAAGAGGGTCCCCAGAGATTCCCGCCTCCTGGTTTTCATGCCTTTGGTAATCTCCTCTTTCTGGGCTAAATGAAACTGCTCATTTATAATATGCAGAGTATGGCAAAAGTAATAGGATGTCACTTACTAACTCGGGTTACCAAAGGATTCTAGCTTCTTCCTTGCCAGGCATGTCTTGTCCTTCCTTATAGGCTTGCCCTGACTGAAGCCAGTGGCTGTTATTTGTGAGCTGCTTCAATGGGGGGAGGGGGGGGACTCACGGCAAGGCACCAAGCTTCTGGCCAAAAGCTACTGCAGCAAGCTTGGGAACAGGTCAGAGCAGGCCAGGCCTGAGATAGCTGTAGCTGTAGTACCTTGACTAAAGTCAGTCAGAGGTACTGTGCAAGGGCACCCAGCCAACCCAGCCCAAAGCTGTGAGATAATGGATGCTTGGGATTGGATGTGGTGGCTCAGTTGTGGGTAATTTGAGATGAGGGGATAGTTAATAGATCTTCTTAAACCAAAACAAACAAACAAAAAAACTACATATATTTATTTTAAATCATGTTAATTACAATTACCTATTTCAAGCAGGTGCAAATGTCAATTCCATGGGCCTATTCCTACTGAAAATAAAAACTGACTTCTTCCCCGTTTCCATTCCACTGTACCCCTTTTTCATATTTCCTCAATCCTTAAACGTTATTTTTAAATATTTTAATCTGCAAGGCGTGGCTTCTGAACCATCAGTATCAAGGTAACATGGAAGCGTGTTAGAAATGCCCATCTTAGGACCATTTCAGACTCAAGAGTGTTAAAATCCACCTGACAGGAAGATCTCCAGGCCAGCTGCTATGAAAGACACTTGTAGCATTCTGTAAGTTTGTCTTAATCAGTTTTAGGGGGGACTTTTTTGGGGGAGGGGAGGTCTTTCACATTTCTCCCAACCTCAAAGTGAGATGGTTTAATCCCGATTTACACCACTTAGGAGCAGCTTGTCTATTTCTGTAAACTCAGAAACTAAAGACCTACAGGACGATGCTCATGCGAACTTCACCATGGACACCGTTTTGAGTTAACTGCACCTGAACTGGGTTTCTGCCTCTTGCAGGGTGGGCATCACCCACAATTCCCACCCCGCCTCTCAGTCTGTCACTGGCTGAAATTTCTCTCATCTGAAGCAGCTCAAAACACACTGAGGGAAAGTTAACTGGTCCCCACACATCTTTACTAATGCTCAGATATCTCTTGTCTACAAGGTGGCGCCGACACTACCATTCAACTGGGTGGTAAAGAAGTATCCCTAACAGAAAATGGACTACTTTTCCTGAAAGAGGAGTGACAGTGCTGAGTAACAAAGGGTAAGGCACACTACGTTCTACCTGATGCTGGAAAGTTCCCAGCCACCCCTCCAGAGGCAATCCATGTTCCCTCCTCTGAGAGACTCTCCTTGACTCCCCGGGGAGATGCAGAAATGCTTTTATCACTGATCTTACTGTATCTTCCACTCAATTGGAGAAAATCATTATTATAGTAATTCAAGGCAAAATGATAATGCACTATTAAACTTTCAACCTTTTCATTCAACCAATTAATACGCAAAAAATAATGTTCATATAATTCCTGAGCCTCTGGATTCAGCACCGAGGAGATTAGACAGGCTGGGGCCCCACTACATAATGTCTTCACATCCTGCATGTATATCTTTACCTGAATGCATCATCGGTTCCGTGGATTCCCTGTCAACCCTCTTGGGTAGCACCATTTGCCAAGATCATATATAAAAACAGGCTCTTCCGTCCACAGCAGACATGCAGACTACATGTCCACCTGTTTTGCTTTTGTTGCACATCTCCCAACCCATGGCCTCTAGCAACTGCAGGTTAAAGGCCTCCATGTCATTAGCCTTGGAGATCCCACCTGTCTCTCCATCTGCGAACTATCAGGGGTACTGATAGATATTAACAAATCACCTTGTCTTTTCAGAAGTGTTGCGCAGCCCCAGGGCTGCTGCTAATTACTAAACCTGCTACAACTGTGTGCTGCCCACCCCCTCCCCAGGAACAGCTTGTTTGGAGAATGGGGAGAGTGCCATGGCAATGGGCATCTTCATCCTGGCAGAGCTCACAGTCCACTCTCAAGGGCTATGATCAGCAGCTGAGGATTGGGGAAGGGCAGAATTGGGCCAGGATCAGCAGCTGCAAACAAGAGCAATTGGCTGACTCTTCCATGACAGTTTTTCTCCGCACATACCTGGAACCCAGACACTTCTCTGCATTTCTCATTGACGAGTGACGCCTGTATAGTGTAAGGCGCCTTGAAGCATCCAAAGATCCACCTGCTTCCCCTGCCCTCGAGATGCTGTCTGTCTCTTACCAAATAAGTCCCCTCCCCCAGAAATCCAAATACTCTCTGGGACCTCTTTGGGGCCCAGAAACACTCCCGTTTTCATTAGTACATTGATGTGAGAAAGCATTTTCATCTCCCCTGCCTCTTTTCCTTGCCCACCTCCCTTAGACAGGCTGGAAAAGCCAGAGACTTGCTTTCTTGGCCTCCTCCCGGCTGGAAGTGGCAGTGTGATCCAGTGTTGGCAAAAACAAGACTAAGTGGGAGATGCGAGGTGTCTTGCTTTGTGGGGGTTCCTTCTGGGGAATTCTTTTAGTTTTGCTTCTGATAAAAGGAGACACTATGGAAAACTATCATTCCTCCCTGACTGCCCTGGCTTCTTTCCATTTTTAGTGAAATCTTGGGAGGGTGCGGGACTTGTTTCTATGGCAGCTATCCCAGGACCATGAAACAATTACGAAGGATAACATACAGCATATAGCAAAAAGAAAGAAGCTGAGCTCCTGAAAAGCTCTTTGAACCACTGTTCCCATCTTGAAACTACCTATAATGTCTACCTTTCCATTCTATGAGATAACAAAGTGACTTTAATCCTGAAGTTACATTTAGCCAGATTTTCAGTTTTCTCTTGCTAGTCTCAAGAATCTCAAGGTTTATCCATTAACACTTCTTAAACTTCATCAGGTCACAGAGTGGTTAATGAAAACATAGAACTCCTCCATGTAGATGGGCATATCCCCATGTCTTGCCTACGATTTCAAGTGCATCAAAGACCCTCTATAAGCCCACTATGCACACCCCCCAAACCATTAGTATCTTGCTCACAGAGAAACCTGTCTATAGGTTATAGACACTATGGGGTAATATAGTTAACACACATATATAATAAGGAACCCAAGGCATGTTAAGACCCTTTGTCTTATAAGCTGCTGTCCTTTATCTTCATTTGTTGAACACTTTACTATTTAAGATCCCTAAGCACTCACACTTGATTTCTGCCTAGAAAGCGAAGCCCTGTAAAGTAGATATTACTATCATGTCCACTTGATACAAAAGAAGCTGAGACCTACATGACCAAATGTCCCTGGTCACAGGGATGGTGAATGGTGCTGTTAAAATTTAAGCCCAGAGTCTAAATGACACACTGCATTTTTTAAAAACTGTACTTCACACTGCTGTAATTCTGTACAGCAGAAAGTATCTTAGAGCAAGAAGTCCGTTCATACAATTTAGAAGACACAACAAAAATGGATTAACATTCTAAGCTAAAATGTCAGTAGTGCACTTTAATATTTAAAAATGTAAGCTAAGTTCTTATAGTGTGGACCAGCTTAAATAAAGTAGGAATTAAAGGTCTCGTAAGTACAGAGTTCCACTTTAGGTATTACTGAGAGGTAAACTAGTAATCTGATATCAACAGCAACTTAGTGTGTGTCAAGTTTTAGCCTCAGTTTAAACACCCTCACACATTACTTCACGTAAGCTTCATGGCAAACCCATGGGAGAGGCAGTGTTATTGTTCCTATTTTACAGATGATGAAATAGCGGTACACAAAGGTAATTTATGAAAGGACACACAGCTAGGGAGTGGCAGTTTCCTGAACCCCAGGCCGACTTTTCCTTTAACCACTATATTATGCTAACTCCAATTTCAGCACCTGACTTGCAGAGACTCAATCTGGAATCTAAAAATTTACCCCAGCATTCACATGGAGGACAATTCTCTCCTGCCTACACAGCAAACAAGACTCAAAGCTATTCCCAAGACTTTGTGTTTCCAACAGCCAGACCACATGAACTTCCTCTCTGTAGTAATGACCTTGAGGATCTGTAGTTACAACCCAATGGCGAGAATGCACACCTCTTGCCAGAGCATGCGAGCCCATGCCTGCTACTTGACCACACTCTCAATTCCTGATTCTTCACGTCCTGCTCTCCATAGGTCACGTCAAATCTAGTGTTTGAATAGACGTGAAATCGTAAGATCTTAGGGGTGAAAACAACTAAACAAGGCAACCAATGTTACTGAAAAGTTATGAGTTTGGAAATCAGAAATCCTAGCTCTGAATTTATTTCTTCTATTCAGTGAAATAATTCTCACTCCCCTTCTACTGTTCCTGGCACTTAGTAGGTGCTGGGTCCACAGGTATATAGTAGTCACATGCACTACCATTATCATGATAGAATTTCGTTCAGCCACATGCATGAATCCTTCCCCAACACCTATGACAGATGGCCATCCAGGCTCTGCTAGAACATTTCCAAAGATAGAGAGCTTGCTTACTCGCACCATCTCCCCAGGCAGCCGGTTCTATTATTGGACAGCTCTCACTGGCACAAAGTCTTTCCTGTGTTGAGCCAAAATCTGCCTCCATGAATTCCATTGGCCCTAGCTCTGTCCTGTGGAGCAGCACAGCACAATTCTGCAATTTTCTCACACAACACTCAGCCTTTCTGAAAAAATCAATCATACCCTTGCCACATGCTCTCTTCTCCAAGCGGGGAATTCATTACCACACAGCCCCCATTCCATCACATGATTTCTATAGGATCCACAATGCTCACTATGTCCTCAGAGTGTGATACGGTAACCAGAGGAGATGCAGCAGTCCACACCCGGCACAAGCGAATGCTACACTTCCGTTGACGCATGTCAAAGTTACATTGGAATCACTATCTGCTACAGCCTCAGGGCTTGAAGTGAACCAAACCTGTTAAGTGTCCCCTATTAAAAGAGTTCATACTCTGGAGTCTTCTCCACCCCCATCCTATTCCCATGAAATGGGCATCAACAACTTGACACCCTGCCGACTTTGACTGTGGTCAACTGAGAACATTCTAAATCAGCTTCCTGCCACCTGTACTTGTAATCCTGCCTTAACTCTTCACCCAAACTATTGATACAATCTTTCAAAGTTAACTTTAATACTGTCCTCAAATTCTGCACTAAAAGCATGCTTCACATTCATTTCTGCTCACTTTAAGAAACAATTATTCAGTGAGAGATACTGAATTAAGAATCTTAGAACCTATGAGTCACCGCCCTTAAGAGGCAGAAGAGTTGCACACATAAATGAAAACAATACTTACCGCCTGGTTAAGTACAATGATGGGGGTACAGCCCAGAGAAAGGTCATCTATATGAAGGTGATGGGCACCCCCTGAAGAGCTTTTCGTTGGCTGCAGCCCAACCAATGAAAACATAGCTGCTGTGGGAGGGCCCCAAGCATTAGTACTGTATAAAGACCCCCACGTGATTCCAACTTGCAGTCAAGCTTGAGAAGCAGTGGCCTAGACCAGCCCACCCAGTTCTCCTTAAGCTTTATAATGCATCTGCCTTTTTACTATTATTTTTTTAATGTGCATCTCAGTTTCCTGGGATGTGCTGAAATTCTGATGCTCATTGTAGTTTTGCATTCTCGACATATTGCCAGGAGACACTGCTAATGCTATTGATTCGTGAACCACACCTGAGCAGCAATGAAGGGCCTGGGATGTATAGTTTCACTCTCCCTAAACTCCCTCTTCAGCCTCCCTCTAGAAGGTGAGGTGAACTCTGTATTTCAGCTGCCTGAAAGAGACTCGTAAATGGTAAGATAAACAAAATGATGGCTTATGACAAGAACTGTGAGCACCCAGAAGAGGGATCATTATAAGCCAAGGGGATGGTGTCAGTGACCAAGGACACCAGGACACCAGATCAGATAGGAGTTGCACAGAGGTTCCTCCAGACCCAGGAAAGAATTGGGCACATGTCAGAATCATGAGGAAACAAACACAAAACCCAGAGTATACTCAGAGTCCTTAAATATCTCTCAGTGCGGTGGCCACCACCCCTTTTTAACCAGGACACCTGGGATTTTCCCTGAAATGCTGATTTGAGTCACTACTTGTCATACATTTAAAACCTAACACCAGAAACAGACTTGAGGGTCTCAAAGGCAGAACCAGACTCAGCTGTGTGGAATATGCCCCTCCCACCTAGAAGCCCATGCCACCCACTAGAGATCTGAGTATGTTTGCAAAATAATTAGGAATTACATTTCTTTGAAACATGCACTTTTTCAGTTGGAATACTTTTTTGAAGCTCACATTGGTGTAAGGAGTTAAAGCTATTTACTGAGATTTTGAAAAGGATGTAAACCAGCGAGAATGAGGTGGACAAATGTTACCAAGGGTAATTGGAAAAGCAGAACATTTCCGAGAGAGGTGTCAAGCAACGCAGTCAACGCAAGGCTGACAGGCACCTGCATTTGCGGGAGGCTGGTGCGTTTGTCTCTAATCTGAGGGCAACACAGCCCAGCCTATTCCAGTGATTGGCATGGAGGGAGGAGAAGTTACAAGTGTATGGGACAAATGAAAGGCTCAGATAGAGAAAAAATCAGCCTAATTCAATCAGACATTATAGTCAGCCCTGGTTAATGTGAAACAATTAATACAATCCATTTTTATGCAGATTAAAACACTTCAAATTAACAGGTCAATAGCACTCATATGTTCTGAATTTGGGCTCCACCAGAGCCAGGTGAACCGTTACGTGAACCAATCTAAACTTCATTACGGAGGAGGACTCCGATTCTCAGAAATTCACACTAAACTCAATTTGGAGTTAATCGTTCACATTTTTCTCTCATCTACCAGATATCCTAATTTAAAGACAGATCTGCAAGGATTTTTTTTATGACAAAAGACAAAGAGAACATGAATTATTCATTAGAAGTAAAGGTATCACTTTATCTGTTTATTTTCCAATTAGGTGAAGTCAGATAAAAAAGCCGTCAATAAAACCAAGAGATTCCCCCCACCCCCCCTACCCCCACTGTATGGAATTAAAAGTAGACAATGTTAATGTGGGTCTTGGAGTCTATAAAAAAGCATTCAATTAGCAATGTATTAGAGAGAAAGCGAAGACATGAAATTGCTCACCGTCCAAAAGTCTTGGTGTTTCAGGGCTGGGAAGGTCCTCCAGGGTTGCCCCCCCCCCATCTTCTTGCCCCTCTTCCTCTGCATCACCAGCCACTCCCTGACTCCCCTCCTCCTCCTCAAGCCTCACTCCAGAGAGATGCTGGGAAGGGACAAAGACTTCCCTGGGCTCCAATTTCAAGTTCCTTTCAGAGCAGTGTTGAACACAGGGGACACAGACAAAAGGAGGGGAAAGAATGCACCCTCCCTGCCACATCTCTCTAAGCCTCTCTGAGTCTGCAGAACAAACACCAGACTCCCTGATGGTGCCATGGCTAAAGGGGGTCAAGTCCACTTTGATAAGCCTGCATTACACCACACAGTGGATCACCTAAGCTTTCTGAACATTGAAACGTTTCCCCACCTGCAAAAAGGGAATTCAGCTCATCGACAGAGGCCTGGTGTGAGCACTCTGTTTCAAGGGCCTAAAGTGGTACCCGGTACTGAGTAGCTGCAATTATTATAACCTGAGGTTTATAAAGACTGTGAGTTACTGAAGGATACTGATGAGGTCTTACCATTTCCCCCTAGAGCTTTGGATGGAATGTTTGTCACCCACAGCCCCTCAAAATCCATCTGTTGAAATCCTAACTGCTAATGTGAGGTATTAGGAACTGGGGCCTGTGGCAGTGATATGTTTATGGGGACAGAGTCCTTCTAAATGTCTTAGTACCTTATCTAAGAGGCTTCAGACAGCTTCCTCATGCCTTCTACCAAGTGAGGACAGAGAAGTAAGCTATCTGCAGTCCCCAAAAGGGTCCTCTCACTAGAACCCAGCCCTGCTGGCACCCTGATCTTAAACTTCTGTCCTGCAAAACTGTGAGAAATGAATTTCTGTAGTTTATAAGTCATCTAGTCTCTTATTTTATGATAGCAGCCCAATTTAGACACAAGCCAATCACTGCTAATAATTACAATGGTTGTTAAAGTGAATGATTAAAGACTAAAGATAAACTGGGATAAAGGGCAAACTCAAAGTTTATAATGTCTTTGGCCTCCCTCACCTTTTCCATCTCCACCACACCCCAACTCCGAAAAAACACTTTCTCTAAGCACACCTCTAGAACAATTCATCAAATTAAGAACTAATTGGATCTTGATCTTATTCAATTCTGTAACATCAGGGCATACCAGACACTTCTTCTCTGACTCTTGCTTTCCTTGTTTCTAAAACAAATTTGGGCTAGATAATTGCTTGGCTTATTTCCAGCACTGAAGGTTTATGAATCTATTATCATCTGCAAATGATTTCAATTATATGACAAGCATTGCCAAGGGATTCCTTTGGGCTCTTCAGTTTGCTAAGAATAAACAGAGTGGATAAGACACACTCCCTGCCCGCAAGGAACTCACAGTCCAGCAGTTAAACATTTAGGGATAATTAATACTACACTGCAAGCTGAGTACTCGGGTCCTCCCCAGCATTTTCCTGGATATTTAAAATGACAGCCTGTACTAGGTTTACTTACTTCTTCTCAGCAGCCCAACTGGCCAAATCTTACCTGGACATGAACTAAAAGGGCATCTAAGCTCAAGATCAAACCCAAGTTCTGCCTGATCCAGACAGAAACTCTAACATTAGCAGGAAGCAAAGGACACAGTATGAGCAAAATGATTCCTGTTAACAAAAGTAGGGCACAGAAATGCTTCTATGGATAGGTGAATTCTCTGGATAGTTGCAAAATGGCAAATACTGTAAATCCCTCTTTCCACTACAGAACCTTCACTGATACCACAGGCATCGTGACTCTGGAGTGAAAGGCCCAGTCAGACATGCTATCCTCCAACCCCTGCTCAGTCCCATGAGCCTTGGGCCTGGAACATTGCCTTGCCAAGAGATACATAGTCTGTGACTTTCCTGGTGGTGCAACAGGTTAAAGTGCAGCACTATAAAGCTATTGCAGCCACTGAGCACAAGTTCGATCCCCAGCTTGGGCGATGACCCACATGGCATGGCAGAACTCTCCTGACCTACCCGCTGCTCCCCTCAGCAGTGTATTATAGTACATCTGCCTGTACTGCTCCCCATTCTGTCTCTGGTGAAGCCACTCACCCCTGCTCCCTGCATCTCTGGCATGTACCCTAATTCTGTATGAATAAATAAATAAATCTTTATTAAAAGAGTCCACAGAGTCTTTTGGGCTTTTCAACTATGTAAGAATATCTTTCCCTGTTTCAGACTCAGTGTGTACCCTGTTTTCTGTTTAAGGGGGTACATCAATGACACTGAGGTTGCCCCCAGCTCCAGGTATTTCAGACTCAGTAGGAAGGGGCTGAGGTCCTTCTCCTCAGACAGAAAAGTGTGTAATCCAACTGTCCTGTGTTAGCTACCAAGGGGAGCCACAGGCCCACGGTGGCTGAACCCACCATGGAAGCTGATCTTGCTCTGTGGCTTTCCTTTGGAAGAAATGTGCTCCCTCCAGTGCTTGGCTGTGTAATTTCTAACACCAAGCAGTCGTGGGCAAGTGGACACTGCATGGCGACTTCCATCCTGAGACAATCTCTGCTTTGCCCCAGGGTGTTAGAGTCTTCCCCCGCACTAGGGAACTGGTGCACAGTGCTCTGCTCTCTACTCCCCAAGAAAAACAGACAGCATCTTCCTCAGCTTAGCCATCAGAACAAAATGCCCAAGACTGTGTGGCTTAAACACCATGATTTATTTTTCACAGTTCTAGAGCTAGGGAAGTCCAAAATGAAAGTGCCAGTAGATTTAGTTTCCTGAGCGGGATCTCCTCCTGCCTACAGATGGACCTCCTTGCTGAGTGCTCTCATAGTGATCAGAGGGAACATGGTCTCTGGCATCTCTTACTATAAGGGAACTAATCCTATATGGGCCCCACCTCCTTGACCTCATCTACATCCAATTTTGTCTCCACAGTCTTCATTCCAAATATCATTACGGTGAAAGTTAGGACTTAACTGTGAATAGCTGGGGAACATAAGCCTTTAGATTATTATGGGCAGCATGCCCAATCTTTTCCCACACAGAGCCCTCTTCATAAGAAACAGTGGGTAGGGCTACATGCTCAGGACTACACTAGGCAGGCTGCAGAGAAAGCCGAGGACATGGTCCTTCAGAGAAGAGTGAGATCTGCCTTCATCTCCCCACATGCCACCATGCATGGTACCAGATGCCAAGCACAGAAGAGTTTGTTGGGGACTTCTCTGAGAGTGTGAATACATTACTATGTGACCCACAGGGAAACCATCTTCCAGTCTTCCAGGGTTGCAGATGGGGCCTCTTCAGACCTGCTGCTGAACTTGGCAATCGAGCCCCCCAAAATGGTTTGCTGTGCCATGGAAGATGTCATGGAATAAAAAAGGTGAAGAGATCACCAAAATGATAGCATGTGTTAGAACATACCTCCTGTGCTTTGGCAAGAGATGGGACGTGTAAACGCTAAGACAAATTGCATCAAGCCTGCCAGGGAAACGAACCAAAATGGTACAGAGAGGACTGCAATCCTGCCCATGCCAGGGAGCTCTACAGTGGCCCCTTGAGACGTGAGTGGGCAAATCACTCACTGTGCCGATATTCTTCAAAACCAAAGAGAGAAAGAAAAAAATGTAGAAAATATGAACATGGGAAATTGACTGATTTGAAATTCAGGTGTCAGGTACCTGATAGCTTTTAACTGGTGCTGCAGGAACCTCACAGGTCACATTTGGGGAAGAAATCTAATCATCGCAGAGCATGCACACTGGGTCTCTTGGGTCTAAAAATACACCTCTCTTGGCCTCACCAGCTTGTTCACTACCCGCAGCGGCTGTTGCATCCTGCAAGATGACATTTCTCACAGCTGCCACCTGGCTCATGGCACAGGGCACAGCTACCTGGCTTCTGACTGAGGAGTGAGCTTGCAAGTTTTCTGGGTCAGCTCATTTGAAAGAAGGCAAAGAGAAATGCTCATCTCCTAGGAGAAGGAGGGGAGTCAGAGCTTGAGAACAATATCTTAGCTGATGACTTTCATCTCATCTAGCAGGTCTGGTCAGCTAGTAAGCAGCAACCTAGAGCTTCTAAAAAGACTTCTGTGGCTGTACATTGGCTCATGAAAAAGATGCCTCCAGAGAAGGGAGATGTCCACTGTGCTAGGGGGCTGTGGCCTCCTAGATGCCTTGCCTTGGCATTCCTGGTCTAGACGAATCCTTGACATCTGTAGTTTATCTCGCAGTAGGGCATGATTTCATATATACCTCACTGGACTATATACCTATGTTATTTTCTTGATCAAGGTTATTTCAAATGTTTTAGGCTAAGACAAGGTTCTCATTTTCCTCACTGACTTAAAATTACTAGGGCAAAAGTCCTCAAGGTCAGATACCTGTTTCAAATAACATCTTCCCATGTGGGATGTGAGATGAGATAATATACCTAAATATGACTTTGTAAATTATAAATCCCTAGGTAACTTCCAGCTGATAGTAACAAAAAATGATCCGTAGTATGTATATACAGGGAGTATTAACAGGCTGACATGAAATCAGGGCCTTAGGGGAAAAAGTTAGTGTTGACAACACTTCAAGAAGCAAATTTCAACCTGAGAAAATTTCTGCCATCACACTATGCTACCTTTCAGTAACTTTGGTAATTCATGCTCTGCACTCTCTCCAGCATCGAAAAACATCCCGCAACGCAGTTGCAATCCAATGCAAAGAGAGCTAGATGCTGGTCAAGAGATTTTGTTGAGTAGGCCCATTAACAACTAAGCCAGAAAACTAAGGGGTCTCAACAGAAATGCACCTCAGGCAACTGCCTCCCAGAATTCTCCTCCTTCCTTCCTCACAGCTCTTGAGAAAACGTGCACTCTGTTCTAGGAACTAAATGGGTATGACTCCATGCTGCTTTCCAGTTCTTGGCCACAACGCCAGTGTGAGAAGGCTTTATGGGGTATTAGTCCTACTTTATATTGGCAGTCATGATGCAGCCCTTTTAAGGCCCGCTTTTTTGCTTTCTGTCTGTTTACACTGAAATTCTAATTGTGGACTCGATCATCCACCTCGTTGAAACCTTTCTCCAGTGTCATCAACAGTTAGAGTCTTTGCTACATTTAGACTTAGTGAGGTTATTTATGCATCGTGTTCATTAATTTCAGGATGGTCTGCAATTTGTCTCTTTTAAAGAAATGCATACCCGAACAAGCATGCACCTCTCTGTTCAGCGGGCACTCCTATCAGCAGAGGAAGGTGGCCGAGTGTTCAGCCTTAAATCTTGTGAATAGTGAAAAATCTACTATTAAATAATCTGGAAGAGGCCAATCAATAAAAATAACTAAATAATTGATGGTGTTATATTAGGTTAAAGTATAACATATGATATTCATTAACCCGTCAAGAAATATAGCTTGAGTTAAACCGCATCTCTCAAATGAGCATTTCTGGTGTTAATTCAAAAGGCAATAGCAGTCACCCAGGGGATGTTTTTAATCTTTTATGCTTTCATTGTGGTTGTGTTTATAGAGGGGTTAGCAGGGCAATAAGGATCATATTTAGGAAGGCAGCTTGGTGACAGCTAAAGCATTGAACTCCAATCAAGCCATCCGCCTTTGCTTAAGTGACCTGGACGGCTCCACTGCAGCTAATCAGCCTGGCTGAGGAAGAATTGACAAGCTGGTGGAAATTTACTGTAGTAGTAAAGGAGGGACTTTCCAGTCTCTTAAACAAAAGTAAAAAAATAATAATAATAAAAAAAAAAAAACCCTAGCATTTGGTGCATATATTTTATTGACTAATGTGCTCTGGGATATTGCTGCATTTCACACCGGGGGTGGTACAAGCCTGCATGTACATATGTGTGTATGTGTGCATGTGTGTTTACACTCCAGGCTTCTGGAAGCATTACAGGAGCACACAGGAAACAGTGAGACCTGAAATCTGAAGCCCTGCTGTGGCACTTATTAGCTGGGTAATCCTGGTCAATTCATTGAATTTTACTGTCTCACTTCCCTCACCTGTAAAAGGGAGGAAATAATAATGACCACAAAGCTCATTGAAACAATATCCAGAAAGCCTCTAACATAGAGCAGCAGATGGTTAACAAAATTTAGGCTTCTTTCATTTTTTCCCTCACTTAGTAATAAGTGAGAAAAACAAGTGCCCACGTGGAGAGCAAGGGCTGCAACTCACTGTTTACTGTGTCCCCAGCACTTCTGGCCATCCCTGGCCTGAGGGGGACACTCAGGAAATCTGGCTCATGCTGCTGCTGGCCTTATCCCCATGCCACTTCCCAGCCTGTTGGAAATACTTGCACACTTGCAGCCCCCTGCCCTCTCTACCCCCCGCCCGGGGTCATGCAGAATGACCCTCCTGTGGCTGGACACATGAGAGGTTCTGTATTCACTGTGGGGGATGTACTTCCTTTCCTCTTAGGGGAGCCTGGCCTTCTGGCTCTCAGACATCCAAAGAGCATTATCTCCCTATAACCAGCCGGCCTTTCATCGCCGACTCCCTCACACCAGCTTGCACTTCATCCCCAAGGAACATCACGCAGCACGTCTCTCATCTATGTGGCTCCATCACTGACTTAACACGTAGATTATTATTTATGAACGAGTCTGAACAGGTGAGCTCCTAAAAAAAGCAAAGGCTGTGTTGTATTTTGTTTGACTATAAGTACTGGCACAGAAACCGCAAACAGCAATAAGCGTAACAATATCACAGTTAAAACAGCTAACATATATTTGGGTTGCATATACTCTGTGCCAGACATTATGGCAATGGCTTTATACTAATAGATCCTACTATTTCAATGTTCTTGTTTTTCCTGTTCTACAAATAAAAATTATTGGCATAGAAAGGCTAAACGGCGGATCCAAGATTGCTGAGATGCTCCCCGATAGGGAGGCACTAAGACACTATATGACCGTGGATGTGACCTCTAGTGTCCAAATGACTCAGCTGAAGCTTCTGTTTCCACCACTGACAAGCTGTGTGACCAAGGCTATCACTGCAGCCTGGCTCACTAGCACACTCGCTAACTCCATTCCTTCGAACTCACAGTCTTATTCAACTATAAAGTAAAATTCTAAATCCTGCTTCCCTTTGCCCTACAGTTTGTCATGGTCCCCATTAGGAGGCAAGGGGAGTGCACATAAACACTGCTGGGAAAGGCTCCCGGACCCCCAAAGCCAAAGCTCCAAGTTGAAGGCTCTTATCCTTTGCACAACTGCTCTTCTCCCTTGGTTCTCATTCTTCCTCCTTACGTGGTGTTGAGACAAGTAAACTGGAGCTGTGGCATCTACTATGGACTCATAAGGAACACATACTACATATGAAGAATGTTGGAGTAAAAAAGCAGAGGATCCTGGGTTCCAGGTGACTTCCCTAAGCAGATGTACCAGCACCAGCTCACTCAGGTTTTGGACTTCTCATATGATAAAAACACACATCTTGCTTGTTCAGGCCACTTATTGAGTTTTGTCTAGGTGTGAAGCCCATTCTCTTGCTTGGGTTCAAATGGAAGCAGGTATGTGCAAACAAAAACTTAATCTTGCCAAGCCCCAGTCCCTCAATTGTCAAATGGAGGTAATAATAGGTTCTCTCTCATACAGGTTGTGAGGACTAAAGATGCAAATTTAAAGAGTTTGTCTTGGGCTCTGGTACAGAAGATGAGCTTACTGAATATTACAGCCATTACTGACAGCAACTGTCATCATCAATTAAATAAGCATTCAGGACCTCCAATGCTTTGTTTTCTTTTCTTTTATAAAATTAGTCTTCAAAAGATTGCTCTCTCACACACGTGCAGATAAACAGATCAGGTGAATTAGCCATCTTGCTCTGGCTTTTTAAAGAATGCCACTAGATATCCTTGTGATCTGATGTTCAAACAATGCGTAAAATGTATGTAGGATAGAATTATTACCCACATCTAACAGACTACGCACCACAGAGTCAGAGCTCAAGGTCACCAGGCCAATTTTCTGCTAAGAGTTATAGGAGTGGGAGAAACCCCAGATGTCGCACCCTAATCTGTGAGACCCTGCTACTCCAGGTCTCTGACACTGCCCACCAGGCCTTTCTTCTGTCCCTCAAACATTTCCTACTTTGCTGTGCTTCAGGGCTTTGTCCCATCTCTTCCATCTGCTGGGATGCCAACAGCACGGCTGTTTGCTTGGCTCACTCCGGCCTACCCTGGATCTCAGTGTCATCTTCCCTAAGAACCCTAGTAGTGTCCTCCTCTTAGATCCTGTCTCCCGATCACCCTACTGACCCCACATCTGTAATGATCTGCTTATGTATCTGCTATTGACTGATCTAGAATGTTAGACACCTACAGTAGACACCTTGTCTGTTTTGGGTTTGCAACCACTGTCCTACAGCTGGAGGGAGAAAGTGAGGGAGAACTTAGAGAAGCATTCAGGAACTCCAATGCTTTGCTTTCTTACTTTTATAAAGAAAGCCACAGACTGAGCCTCACCTGGATAGACTTGGACTCCAACCCCAGCTCTGCCACACACTGAACAGTGGAAGTGGAAGCAAGTCCCTTAACAGCTCAAATTCACAGAGCCCTTCTCTCTGGAACCCAGAATAGCATAGTCACCTTCCATAGCTGCTGTCAGCATCCCATGTAAAAGATAGAGTTCTGGCCCTCCCTGGTGGCGCAGCAGGTTAAAGCGCAGCACTGAGAAGCTAAAGCCACTTCAGCATGAGTTCAATTCCCACCTGCCCTGGAGGCAACCACATGGCGTGGCAGACCTCTGCTGACCCGCCCGCCTGCTGCTCCCCTCAGCAGTGTACTTCGTCGATCTGCCTGTTCTGCTCCCCACTCTGTCTCTGGTGAAGCATCTCGCTGCCCTTGAGCCTCTGGCCTGTACCCCAGTTCTGTATGCACAAATAAATAAATAAATCTTAAAACAAACAAAAAAAAGATAAGAGTTCCATACATGGCACAAATGTGTCCAATCACCTCTTTGTTCTTCCCCTTCCTGTTTGCCACCTCACTTGCATCACTTCCAGTGCCAGAGCATGAAGCAAATTTATGTTCAACTTGACCAACCAGTTAACTCAGTCAGGAAGAAATGAGTAGAATTAAATACTGGAAAACCAGTCATTTATTCCCTTACAAAACTACCCCAGCTCTCTACAGATAAAGGACCATTGACTTATGTGCAGATTTCAGACAGTATTAGTCCCTACTGCCTAGTGCCGCTGTGAGGATCAGATAAATATGTATTAACTGCCTAGAAAGTTCTGGCACATAGTAAATTCTCAATAAATGTTTGTCATTATATAATCTGTGTCTGTGTGGACTAACTAAACCAATTTGATATTTTCAATTATCACTGAACATCTACTCTAGAGCAAACTGGAAACCATCACTGTCACGCTGTTGTCCTAATACCTTTTATTGAGGTTGCACACTGGACTGGGAAGAACAGGAGGGTGGGGTGAGGCAAGACCAGAGGGGTATTAAAGGGAGTGATACAGCTGGAATAGGTATTGGGGGAGAGAAAATTATTAAGTCCCCAAGTAATGAGCTCCTGTCCCCACACAATAAGGAAACCGGGCTGGGTGGAAGTTGCTCTGGAGGGATGGATGGGCACGGCAGTGTGGTTAGACACACACACACACGGAAGCCAAATGCAGCTGGAATGCTGTGTTGTGTGTGTGAGGGAAAGACAAGAGGCTGCTCAGAGCACTGCCAGGATGGACTCCAGGTGCCAGGCTCTGAGACCCAAAGGAAGGATGGGAGGAGGCACAGGTGTGAAAAGACAGGTGCTTGAAGTCCTGGGATCTGCTGTCAAGTACTGACCTCACCTGCTCATGCGTGCACCCCAAGGGGTACGTGGCTGAACCACTAGGTACCCCTCTCCTCTTCTGCAAAGTGAAATGAGGAATGCATCCCCCTCACAAGCTGCTACAGGATTCTCAATGTAATCTCTTACATACAGTGAGTGCTAAATAAATGCTGGACAACGAGTAAGAAAAATACGAACAAGCACTTAGAGGCTGCCCATGTGCTGGTTGTAAGTACTTTACAAATATGAACTGATTTAATGCACACAAAGACCCTATGAGGAAGAGCCATTAATTGTAAGAATGATGATAACACTATAAAGGAATGCACGAATTGCACTTCCTTTAGCCTGGCAGTTTTTGAAGCTTTTCCCATCTTAAATTTTACTCACAACAACCCTGTGAAGCATTTATTATTGTCTTCACTGTGCAGGAGAGGAAACTGAGGCAGGAGTAAGTAGGGCTGCCTGAGGTTATCTTAGTAAAAGCAGAGTTGGGCTTCTCATACAGTTTAGTGCTAGCGCCTCTCAACGGGTTAAGACCTCACAAAAATTCTAAAGGAAATGAAGGGGCATTGTCACCACCTGCTTATAAATCAAACAACTAAGGCTCAGAAAGGTGAAATTAAGGTGGCATTATAGAAACTGGGAAGCTGACTTTCAGTTTCTTCCTTGTAATCAAAATCCAACCATTGTGTTCTGAGCTACGGTCTAGAACTATGTCCATTTCACCAGAGTCTTTGCAAACAAGTGAGTTCATAGAAATATATTCTGATTATTTTTCTACACAAGGTTGAAATCTGTAAGTGTAGAACATAAGAGCTTAGGAGTTTCCTGATTTTCTTCTGGAGACAAATGAATTTGACTATGTGGGATCTGACTAGCTTAAAAGAAAAAAGAAAAAAAAAAACTTGTATGCTCTCATCATGAATAAGAACAAAATACATCTGACCCAAAATGGAAGTAGTTTGAGCAAAACTGGGTCTTCAATCATTGGAAATGCTAACACGCTGTCTGCCTGATTAAACACAATTTGTATTGTCAATAAAAAATGCAAATGACTATTTTACTGGCAAATACAGCATTAGACTTTGCTTGATATGAGGATTAAATTGCATTTCAAGAACAATTCAGGAGGTCAAATTATAAATGAACATCCCCTTCTATTGTCCTTACATTCTGGAGGCCAGGATAGGAGATACAATAACAAAAATAATTGCCTGCCACTGTGTGCCATTTCAGTTAAAATCAAATCCATGCCAGTTCTGTGTAGTGGTGAATAATATTTAAAGCCCCAAATGGGCACTGTAATTTAGTGCATAATTCCTTGAAATTTGCATGGCACACTCCCACTCATCTGAATCAACTGATAAACTCTCTTTTATTTGTATTAAAGAAAATGGGGATTACAAGGTCGAGAATCCACGAAGTGCAGATACCGAGAGCACGGGCGACCATTTTAAAACCTTTTAGTCAGTCTGGCCCAGAGCTAAATCAAGAATACAGGAATTATGTTTGACTGCAAATATTCCCTGGTTACAGATAGGAATAAGACATGCATTTTGAATCCCACAGAAAAATATGGAATCACAGATGTTGCTTTTGAGCATCTTTACTTCTGAAATTACAAATAATCATTGTTGGCATCTGCAAGTGGAAATACTAAAAAAGCAAAGAAATACCTCATCACTGCATTATGATGTGATAAAACCTCAGGATGGCAGGCAGCCGGCAAAGCATTAACACAGTTGTGCATTTACATTCAGAAATGCACATGTCATTTTGGTTAAACATCATTGCCCAATTTCCCAAATTTCCCTTGTTATTTTTTCCTCCACATTTTTCACATTAACTTCAAGTAAGACAAGTTTATACAACCCTCTAATACCTTGTTATAACTATTGTTGTCTTCTTTCCAAAGACTGAACTGTATTTTTAGAGCTGTTGGCAAACACGACTAATCCAAGAAGAAATTAAAGAGACACTGATTGCCTGTGATGAGTAAACAGAGAACCAAAGGAAAGGATCTGGTTTCTCTGAAATTTTTTGACCACTGAGGTAAGATTTGGATTCGGAAAACATGTGAAGTAATATTTTTTTTAAATGCACTGGGAAGAATAGGAGAGCCCAAATATACCAGAGTCCTGCAGATATCCCAACAACTCACTCCCCACCACACCAGGACTAGTTCTGCTGGTCGCATGCCAGGTGCTGCCCCATATCTCTACACAACGGCCCACTGCCCACACAGCAGTCCTAGGTCTAGGCGCTATCACCATTTCCACTCCATGTCTGGGTGTGGAGAGGTTTAGGACACTCATCCATGATGACAGCACTATAAGGGGTGGCAGAGGTCTGGCTTCTGAGTCTGGACACTTAATCATAAAATTGTTCAGTCACTTAAAGTCTCTAGGTGTTACCTATGTCCACCCTAGTGCCTCAGCAAACTGTATTTACTATTTACGTGTGTTGTAAATATACAAAGAAATATCACTTTCCCATTTTGGGAATGAAAAACGGAACCAGACGTGAAAAGACCCTCTTCCAGCTCACTGCAGGACGGCAGCTGGAGGCCAACCTCCTGCCAGCAATGCCTGGGTCTCCCTAAGGCGCCTGCTCCAACGGAGGGTGTGTTACTAACTCACTCTTCAAGGATGCCAACTCTCCAGCTATCCCTGTCCTAAGCCTTGGTGCTTGGCATCTAAGCACACACTCACGAAACACTTGAGTGACTCTCTAGAAGCCAAACTCCCTCCAGCTCCCCCCTGCCGTATCCTGGCATCACCCTTGATATGGGTTACTACAATAGTCTGCTACCTGTATTCTCTGCTTTTGCTGGGCTACCCTACAATTCAATGACAAACAGGATCAGGTTCTCTTATGATTGCTCTCTAGGAACTTCCTGTCTGGGCCCCTTTATTTGTGTTTGGCCACCACTGTCCCCCCACTTCCCTCATGCCATGCTAGGCACACCAGCCACCTTGCCAAACCTTCGAACACAGCATGTTCTTGTCTTTACATCTGCTGTACCCCATGTCGCAGCCATCACGGAGCAGGACCCCGACTCTCCTGCAGGTCTTACCTCAAGATTCTTTCTTAGGAAAGCCTTCCTTGATTCCCCAATTGAAAAGGACAAGCCCCACCACCTGTCCTCCTGATATGCCTCCCCTGCTAAGTTTTTCTACCCAGTATTTTCAAATAGACCATGCTCTTTACACAAAAATTTTGTTTCTTGTGCAAATCACCCAACTGCAATGCCAGTTTTACTGTGGCAGAAACTATTTTGTTGGCTGCCCTGGCACAGTGCCTGCCACAGAAACAAGTGCTAAAGATTAAGTGTGTGAGTGAGCAAGAGAGTGAGAGAAGGTGAAGAGGCACATCCCACATCACTCAGGCTTCCGTGGGTATCCAGAACAGGTCAGGCGTCTCTATCCCACTCCCCCCCCAAACTTTCAGACACCAAGGTCTTTTTGTTCATGTGCCTTTCTTTTCTCTCCTAATTCATTCTTCTCCCTACTCAATTTCTCTGTAACCCAACTCAAAAAGACAGAGTTTCATCCCATCATGTAATCAGGGCCCCAAAGATCCCTTGCTCATTTTGATGGTGGTGATGGTATGCAAAAATCAAAAATATATACCCTCTTTGCTATCTCAATCCCCTCCTGGCTTTGGTCCCCCTTGGTTAGCTCCCTAATAAGTATCTGGATACAAGGCTCAGCTGTTTCCAAAGTTTTTTTTGTTTGTTTGTTTTTTGAAAATTGGAAGCAAGTTTACATGTAATACATACATGTGAACCTGGTCAAACACACCTACGCCTTGTCTTTCTGCTCAGTACTGGCTAGCAACCTGAAACCCCATCTAAATAAGTCTGTGTCTCTGCATACAGCTGTTGCTCAGCATGATGTGTTACTGTAATACAATCTTTGAGGTTCAGTCCTTTATACTAGTTAAGGCCCCATAAGTGACCAGTTTAGGGGCCTCAAGCAAGTCATTTCAGCTCCCTTATCCCAACTCTAAAGGCATTAAGGATTCCTATTTTATAAGTTTACTGAAAAAATAAGATCATATATGTTCAAGTCCTCTATGCACCCTAAGTGTTCAGAAGCTCTATCACCTTGGCCAAGTTATTCACCTTTGTCAAGCCCTGATCCCCTCATCTGTAAAATAGGGATGAGGGAGAGCTTACTGCAGAGTGAAGATCAGACAAGAAGGCCCCCCCAGGAAAGCCTGGCAGGATGTCCTCTGCGGCAGGATGCCCTCTGCAGCACGTGCCCATCAGCACAATGTCTCTGTATCCCCCTTCTGACTTAGGGGGAAATGTGGCTTCTTTCTTTAATAAACTGTTTGCAAGGCCTTTAACAGAGCACTTTGTTATAGTCTTATTACTAAATTATTGCTATCTCTCAGGGTACACTTAAGAAAGTAAAGCAGAAAGCAGAAGAAGTGGTTACAGACCAGCAATTTCAAGCTGACACATTAATTGAGCTGATATATTTAAGGTACTAATAGTCTCATTTTTTAAAAGTCACCTTTCATCAAAATCCAACCAGTATTTGTTACACATACTCTAGGTGCACACTTCCATATTAGAGGTTATAAGAATGCTCAAGGATTGTAATTAGAAATATGTACTGGATTTAAAAATTAAGATCCTTTATCACAGCCCTTATCCATCAGTTATGACAAAATGACATTTAGCACCATAAAGTTAAGTGTCAACAAAAGGTTTTCATGTTTAAGCAAGAGATGTTATTCTGCAGCTGTGCTTAATTAATTTCTGAGTGAATGCCAAAGAGGCAGAGCTCTGGAGCTTTATGGGGATGGTAGAGACTAAGCAGGATCTGGGATTTGTCCTATAATGGAAATTTCCAATGTTGGTCACTTGTGCATGTGTGGAAGAAGCCAGAGAACAGAAGCTTAACCCAGGTACCCTTCAAGCAACCCCAAGTAGAAGGGAATTTGCACAGTAAACATTACTGCAAACTTACTACTGTTTCATTCATTTGACACTGGGAAAAGAGACAGGCCACCATTTACATGCCGAAGTCCTTCTCCAGAAAGAGGGAAAGCCAAACAAAAGCACACTGCACAAAATTCTAAAAATCCTGACATCAAGCAAAGGCAAATTAATGCTTGTACACAAGCTCATTCTTCTTGATTACATTTTAAAGCATGTGCCTGTTGTCAATTTGCATGTGTTCTGTGTTGGAAAATAAGCACCCTGGATCTAATGAGGAGCAAACAGTGAAAATCCATCCTGCTGCTGCAGCTCAGGAAAACCTCTGCATCTGTGTGTCGTGGTCCGTAAAGTCTCTATCAGACACACTGTACTTGAATTGATCATGCAACCATCTGTATTGATTCCTGCGGCCACTGTGCAAACGCAGTCACCATGACCATTCTCCAGGCTGCGCAGAGGCACAATCCCCGTTTGCTTCAGTTCCTCCAGTGTAATGCCTGCGAGGTCTGGCCAGGGGACTCGGTACATGACAACAGATAACATTCATTGAGTGGCAGCCTTGTGCCTTTTGTTTTCTACAGCTGCCCTAGGTGTGTGCCTGCAGGAAGCAAGAGCAGAGTCTGGACAGACAGGGCCACCTAACACCAGCACCTGGGCTCTGCAGAAGGCACAGGACCTACCAGGCCATACCATGTCCCCAGCACCCACTCCCTTTACTGCTCCTAACCTTCCCAATAGCTCTCAATGATGGGCTTGCTGATCACTGGAAACCAAAGCTCAGAGGGCTGGTTAACATTCCCGGAAGCATTACAGTGAGGCTGCACAAGGCAGGCAGCACCTCCAACACCTCCTTCACATGGGTGCTGTCCCAAGGGCCTACACTCTCGCTCAGCAGCTCCATAAGGTGGGTACATCTCCTTACCCCATTTTACAGATGAGGACAAAGGGGTCACAGAAATTAAAAAACTGCCCAAGTTTGCATTGCTAGGAAGCAGCAGAGCAGAATTTCAGAGTGATGCGGCATCTCTGATAGGGGTCCCTGCATCTAGCACCCTACTCTTCCCTCCCACCTGGGAGATCATTTGACTACAACCTCCTTTAGCACTCAGCCACACTAAGCCAGGACTTATTTCTGTGCAGTCCAAATTTTTCAGCTATTACTCTGGCCCATGGACACCTATAAAAGAAAGCTATTAATTTGCCATGAGTTTCAAAAACAAATTTAAATGAACAAAGAAGGATGGAGTACTCCAAGCCTTCAGTTTCTAACCCCGCTGAATGTGTAATTTTATTAAAATTCCCAGTGTATTTATGTAACTCCATGAAACAAGGAACCCTAATGGCAATAAAGTCTACTCTGCAAATTCCAAAAACAGTAAAAATGGGGTTTTGAGTGTCAAATTCTCAACTAGGCTACCCGCATTTTGAACAAGGAAACAGATATCGTCTCTAATGAAAGCATTTCCCAAACCTTAAGAGTACAAAGATGGTAGAAAAAAAGATTATCACCAAGAATTTCCTATAAAGGAGTATTTTCCTCCATCCAATGGGGTAACAGATTTAGGGAACGCAGCCCATCAGAGCCCTTGGTACAACACAGAATGTTCACCCATGGGACAAAGTCCTAAGAAGCGCTCAGGCAATGACTTCAGTTCAACACTATTCAATGCTACTTTATGCCCCTTGAAAACACACTCCTGTATTTTGTGCCAGGCTTCGTTCCAAGAGTATTCCTTGACTCACTCCCTTTTATCCTTCAACCGCTCTATGAGCGACCACGGCCAGTAAAGCCCACATAACAGGTGAGGAAACTGAGGCATTTAAGTTACACCTGTAGAGCTTGCTATAAGCATTTGGAACCACTCAGAAGTCCCCTAATGAATGGTGCTTTTCTCATCCTGGGGTCTTTGCGTACCTCTGCCTGAATCTCCCTTCTAACCATCTTACCAGGCTGACCCCTACATCACATAAGACTCTACTTCTCTGCAGGGTTTTCCCACGTGGGCCAGAAGCTCCTTCTCTGAGGCCCACCATACTTAACAAACTGTATTATACGAATACTTCTATGTCTGTCTCTGCCCCGGGAGGTCCTTCCTGGGTGACTATTTTCTTCTCTTCATCTCTTATTGCTGAGCACAGTACTAAGCACATAGAAGATGCTCAATATTTCCAATTGAGGGGGACACAACTGCTCATCCAAAAAAGTGAATTTTGCTTGTAGGAAACCAAAGTTCAGGAAGGCACTAACAATCACATGTTGACTGAGCTCCAGCTGACATGCCAGTCACTCTGCAGAGGCGTCCCGCAGAACTCAGCGTCTGCCCTCACAAGTCTTCCTGCTATTTGGAAGTTATCCCACTTAAAAACAAGGCAAGTTGGGGCTAAAGCAGAGCAATGATTCTGCCCTGAATCACACAACTAGCTGGAACGAAGAACTGCGTGCTGCAAGATGGAACCACGATCCAGAGTCCAATCCATCGATGCCAAGGTCCCTGCTCTTTCATGCACAGAGTTTCAAGCTGCCTTTGTGGGATCTGCAGATCTGATGCTTTTGTAGTCTGAGCACAGAGATCTCTTCACTGCCTGCCCAGCAGCTTCTCTAACTGTTAAAGGAAATGAGCTTACGATAGCCTTCAGCTATGCCATAGTGGTGGTGGTTAGAAAAATTAATCCTGTGCCGTTTTGCATTTGCTGCTTGTGAATCAAACTGTGAAAGCTAATTTAAAAACTTTCACACTTGGTTTGAATGAGGACTGTCAGCGCTTTGGGAATGCTAAATTGTACACAATTAGCTCAAATGGTGTTAGTTTAGGCATACCCAGCAGCCTCCCCAATGAGAAGGCTCCCCTGATCACCTCAGTGCACCAAGAGGATCGTTAGAGAAGTTTCCAGCAAAAAGAAGCATAGAGAAGTGTTAAGTAGTTTGTGGTGGAATTGAGCAAGGATAGATCTGGCCCAGCTCATCATCCTGTTAAAAGGAGTTTCCTCTCAGGAATACTAGTCTTCACTGGGATTATGGACTTCGAATCACCAGATCTGGATTTAATTCCCAGCTGTGGACCTCCCTGGTGACATAAGGAGTTAAGTCTCAGCACTATGAAGCTATCTGAAGTCATTGCAGCACAAGTTCAATCCCTGGCCAGGGAAATGACCCACGTGGCTCAGATTTCTCCTGTCTCACCCACTGCTCCCCTCAGCAGTGTATTTTAGTAAATCCACCTGTTCTGCTCCCTACTCTGTCTCTGGTGAATCCTCTTACCTCCCCACCACCACCTCTGGCCTACACCCCAACTCTTATATGCATAAATAAATAAAATAAAACTTTAAAAATAATAGTAATGATTGCTAGCTATATCACCTAGAGCCAAACAGCCTGGTATGAGTTGTGTAAGACATTGAGGACTTTGTTCTGTAATCTGTAAAATGAGCTAACACTACAGTCACCACCTAGCTTCTATAGGATTTTACAGTGTCATGGAACACCCTCAACACAGCAGCTCCCATATAAGAAGCCCGTCAGTCTTTGATGCTGCGATTATGCCTGCCGTGTGCTACTTCAATAGAACATGCACTCCCTGAGGGAGGGCAGAATATGATGCTCCAGCACACCTATACATCACCTCAGAACACAATCTTCTTCAGGGTAATTATTATCACCAATAACACTACTAGCGATAATACGGTTTGGATTCTGGGAGTGTCACAAGTCTTGGTCTGACGCTGTCTGGCCAGGGAGTAATGCACTGAACTTGGGGGTCCCCAGCTGCACAGACCGTGCGATTGCCCAGCATAGTGTCTAGCAAACAGCACACCAGTCTAGGTTTTGGATGAAGAAACAACAACATGTTTGAGCCCACATTTTCTCACCTGAAGAACGGCAATAAAAAATAACTGCCTCAGGGAACAAGACACCAAGGGTATATTCCATAGAGGGGGTGCAGAGTGTTACATCAGGGTGAAGGCTGAAGAGGAGTAAGCAAGAGTCAGCAGATCACAGAAAGCTCCTCACTCTAGCACTACCAGCAAGTCCATGGTTAGCAACATCATTTTTTGGAGTTATTCCTGCATCAAAATAATATGAGTTAATATCTAAATGTCTAGCACCCAGTGATCTGACTCAGAAATTTTACAATCTTTCATAATTACCAAAGGGGGAAAAAAAGATTTAATAAAAGAATTTTAATAACAGCAGTTCCATTTTTTAAAGCAAAAATAACTGTAATTACTAGGAGCTTTCATAACATCTTAAATCTGATTAAAATGTACCCTCCTGTATAAGCTGAGATGAGATGGTTATCACATAAAAGCCCTGCAATTATTACCGGTGTGTGTGCTCAGGAAAAATTCTGGAATGCTTATTTTTCACACTTGCATTGTACTCTAATCCCTTGACACCAAGGGCAATTTGAACACACACAAAAAAGCAGAGACATCCCCATGTGTTGAACTATATTGCCATATGTCAGGAACTAGTGGGCATTTTTAAAAACATAACACATTTAAGTATTAGCATCACCAATTAAAAACTTAAAACCTTCAGACTGGCCCAAGGTCACTGAGCTACAAGAAGGCAGAAGTGAGTGAAATCTGGACCTGCGCTTTTGTGCTCTACCACAAAGGGCTTCTCAGGGCTGAGGAGCTGTGTAACTCCAGCTTGTCTTCAGGGCCACTGTGGCAGGGTTTACCCATGTCGAGAAAGAGGAAGAATGTAGAAGATGAATGCCTAATCAGTTAATACTTGAGTTTCCACCTGATTTCATGGAATGAGTGGGAAAGCTTTCTACCCATTTTATAAAGAAGAATGTTATCCTACAGATATTTTAGTGCAGAAACACTGAGCATTTTAAAGTATCCATCCTTTCAACCATGATTAAATATTCATTCATTCATCAAATATTGAAATGTCAATTCTCACAGAGACCTTGTTTGTCCACCTCATGTGAAATGGAGCCTCCACATGTGTTATCTCTGCTTTGCTTTTCTACTTACATTTTAATTACTACATACACATGCTGTTACAAATTTTATTATCTTTTCTGTAAATTTTAACTTGAATAAGTTATTTATTGTCATTTCATTATACCAAATTGGGAACTCTACTTGCACAGGAATTTCTAATATGTTTTGTTGCTGTGATTCCTGACAGCCCGGAACAATGTCTTGAACAAAGGAAACTCTCAAATACTTCTTGTATGGGTGGGTGTGTGGATGGACAAATGGATAGATAGATGAACGAATGAAAAGCTGAGGTTATAACAGAGTAAACATGTAGTCCATTTTTTCTGGCTCAGAGGTCAAGTTCTCAAAATACTGAGTTTTATTTTTTTAAGTCTCTTAACGTCAGACTATCTCTATTTGCCACCTATATCCTTCAACTACTAATTCAGCCACTTAATAGGTGTTCAGCAAGTGCCTGTGGGGTATCAGACATTGTTTCAGGTGACTGGATTCTAACTGGGAACAAAACAAGTGAGATGTATAAATATGTGTGTGTGTGCACTTACACACACATGCATGTATGTATGGCTCATAAATATATCCATATGTATATCACACATATAGAGGCAATATGTATTATATACAGAAGCTAAATAATGCTTCTATAATGTCAGTAATAAGGCTAATGACATCAAAGAAAGAAAATAATATGGAAAGACTGCAAGTTAAGGGATGAATTAAGTTCAAAGACCAAGCAGGTTCCTCGGAGCAGATAAAGCTCTCAGTAAAGACAGGCTCTTCAAACCAGGTGAGCCAGACCTCAGGGGGAGCAGGACACTGTCAAAGTTCTCTGCACTGTACCAACAAAGCATACACATCTCTCAAGTTCAGGTGTCTCTCCCTCACTTGATGTAGTGAGAATAGTATCTGTCCTGCCTACCTTGCAAAAGAGACCTGCCATGACCATAAAACAAAACAGCCCAGGTCCTGGGGGAGGTGAAATGGGTAAGTGATCAAAAGGGTACAAATGTTAATCATGAGAAAGGAAGTCCTAGCAAGGAATGTCCAGCAAGGAAACCACAGGCAATGACACTGAAAGTTACTAAGAATCATCTGAAAAATTCTCATCAAAAGAACAAAAACCTATAACTAAGTGTAATGATGGCGGTTAACTGAACTGACTAGTAATCATTTTCCAAAATATACATATTATCACGTCATTAGGTTGTACATTTAAAACGAATACACAGTTATATGTCAATGATGCATCCATTAAAAATTCCTAGTTGCTTTTTATACTTTTTTTTAACTAGATTTGGCTAGATTTAAAATACAAATGGCCAGTTTCAAAATGATGCCTAAGTATCATCTACAATAAAATACAAGTAAAGCTGTTTGAAGTAATAGTAGTTGTAGTTTCCGAGGTATTTAGATGCAGTATTACAGCACTGGAAAAAATCCACTGCCTTCACCCATATAACAAAGGGGATGTTTTGCATGATTTCTACCATCTCTTCCTGTTCTAATTTGCTAAGGATATTGCCACACAAATGTCTAAGATAATGGACATCGCAATTCGATGTTGTCATTATTCCAATGATCCACCATGGCTTTGGAGTTCAGAGCCCCCAGCATCATAGCATTCTTCTGACTCATTTTATTTAAGTGATTTCAAGATTTCACTGAAAATGTAAGTTAAATGGTAATTTCATTCCCAGAGATGTTTTGTTGTCTAAGCCATAATTTAAATGTCCATACTTAATTCTGCTAATTATCAGCAATAATGAAAGACAAAAATGGCAAAGCTAATCCAAAAGGCCTATTCTAATTTGGTTTTAGGCTGTACTTTAGGATTTTTTTTTTTAAGCATCAAATCTGTTTAGCCACCTCTGTGGCAAAGTTACTGCTAAAAATAGCAAGTTCCAGGTAGGCAAAGGACACAAGGTAAGACAGTACTGTGAAGGGGTCAGCTGGGGGCCCCATCTCTCCTTTGAAACTGAAGCAAAACTTCTCAAGAAATGTACACAGTTTGTAACTCAATACAAGTATGATTTTTCAAAGAGATTTTTAAATAGTGTTTTTGTCCTATGTTCACTGCATCCCTACTTACAGTAACCAGATTATGGAAAGAACCTAAGCATACTATAGCAGTTAATTGAATACAGACTATGTGGTATGTATACATAAATGACTATTACTCAGCTATAAAAAAAAAAAAAGATGAAATGTTTTCATTTGGGACAACATGGGTTAAAGTGGAGGGGATTATGCAAAGCAAAATAATTCAAGAGGCCAAGATGAATAAAGGATGATTTCCCTGTATGTAGAATATAAAAAATGAAAAGATTAGTTAAATCAAAACAAACCCTAGAAATATGACCCCAGTAGTGTGGCTACCAGAGGAGAACCGTAGGGGAGTAAGGAGGAGGAAGGATCCAATGCACCGTCGTGAAAGATTATTAGCTTTGATGGTGGGCTGGTGTGGTAACAGACAGCTGAAAAGGCACGAAACTATACCCCTACAATACATATAGCATTGTAAACCAATGTTACCATTAAAAAAATTGGTAAATTCTAAAAATATATGTAATAAACCAAATATGAAACAATGGAATGGAAAGAGAATTTTGAAAATAGACAATGTACTAAACTTGAAATTGCTCCAAGTTTCCTCCTACACAGAGCAGGTGGCCCTTGAATCACCATAACCTGGAGCAATTAGTGAGGGTATTTGGGGGAACATAGGAAGATAAATTTATTTCAAAGACACTGATATATCAGACAGAAGGAAACAAGTTAACCTATTCAAAACTTAAGTTTCTTCTGTGCTAGGCAAGTTGCTGAGAAACGGGAATACAGAGGTGCACAAAGACTTTCTTCAGCTTCCTGGAAATTCACTGTCTACTGCAGGAAGCAGATTGCCCACCCACCTATAGAAAAATCTGCTAAGCTGTCACAAGGGTTAAAGTAGAGCAGGGGAGAGACAAGGGATACCAAAGAGAGGAGTGGTTGATATCTTAGTTTAGAAGGTAAATGAAAACACTGTGCATAGGTGATCCATGATATGCAAAAGAAGTGTTTGTAAAATAATTGAATGAACAAAAAGTGAACAGGCCCAATACATATTTTCTAACTACTGTGTCATTTAAGCTTTGAAGTGTCAGTAACACATGTTTTACCACCCCAGTGTCAAGTAAATGAGGCACGGAGGTGACCTAACTCGCCCCCACGTCACTCCACCTGCCAAAGTCGGGAACAAAAAACCAATCCACAGAAGCCACCTGGCATCCCCTTCTTGTTCTCTCCAAGAACTCCCATGATGTTTTCATGTGTTCTCAGTGTCTATTCTACAACTAGCTGTCTTCTGCCTGACAGAAACAATGAGGCAAAGCCTGAGTCAATGGTCTCTGAGCTTTCCACCTCTGGAAACGTCTCTCTTACTCTGTCCTTTCTTGGTGGCTTGCTTTGTCTTCAGTAATGTTCCAAGGTTCTCCAGGGAAGAAGCCACACCTGACCATCTTCCTTCAGCACAGCAGTCTGCCCACGGAGGTAACAAGCAGGTCCTGCCATCCAGTGGAGGCCCCAGGAGCAAACCTACAAATCAGATCCATGTCCTTGCCCCTGAGAACAGACAACTGAGAGCGACTGAAAATTTATGCCACTCGCTGCAAGTAGTTCTGGTCAGGTGATCCTGACCCTCCTCACTGTTCTAGCGAGGGCTGAACCTTCATCACATTGGAAACTCTCACTCCTTCTACACAGCCTCCTTTGTTTCATTTCTCTTTGCTTCCATTTCTCCTTTCTGCTCTAATTGGAGTATTTTTTCTCCCAAAGCATCAGACATTGGTAGCGATTTTTAAGCATGTCTCTTGCCTTGCTTTTGCAAACTAATCATATTTTAGGTAAAATGGTGTGTGCTTGTATAAATGTGTGTGAGAGTGTGGGAGAACGAGTGTGAGCATGTGAGTGGGGGAGCAGGGGGAAGACTCTGCAGACCAGCTACAGCAGCACTCACACTGATTGAACAGCACAAATTTTACCATTAATTTTCTGACATTAGGCTTTCTTAAAGTCATATTTCTAAATCATGGAATGCTGTGGCACCTTTTTTCTAAATGGGTAAGAAAAAAAAGAAGTTCCCTGAAGAGGGTCCTTAGGGTTTTGAAATGTTTGAAAATAATCTCTTTTCCATTAGTGCACAGAGGAACATATTTCCCCTGCTGTTAAATGACACCTTTCGGGACTGATGATTAACATATAGTCGTACCACTTAGGCACCTACAAGGAAAAAGCAAGTGACATGCATTGAGTATCTGCAGAGGAACTGTGTACCAGGTACTTTCATGTGATGATAGTTTCCCTCTGAAGGGGGAAGAAAGACAGAACAAAAAATAAAGATACAGATAAAAACAAATTATAGTCATCTGTACTTTGGCCAGGGGTCACTACAAAGGAATCTATTTTTATATGGCTCAAATATGGGAAGAAGTAGCATTCCCTAATAAGGACATCTGAGGGTCTCACCATCATATGGCTATCCTGAGACAGACGTATTTATTTATGGTCAAGCAATGACAGGTAGAGAGTAGTATGTCATCTCTACAGCAGTAAATAGTGGCAAGTGCACAAATATTCCTCAAGTGACCAAGAGCCCAGGATGGTACTTTCTCCGGAACTGCTGTCTGGATCAGCTAGCTTGCATTGAGAATGTACCATGTGCTGCATCTTGTGATGAGCGAAACATCAAGTCATTTGAGCTGATATTCATGAGACAGATCCTATTTTTGTCCTCTTCTATTTGTTTTTTAACCAAGGTCCTGAGGCACAGAGCACTATGGATCTGGCTTTAGGTCATGCCAGCTTCCAAGAGGCAGAACAGCCTGGGGTATGTGTATGTGAGCATCACTCTCTACTACATCCTCACTAGCTAGTACCCTCCATCAACAAGAGTCAACCACCTATGCAGGTCAAAAGCTACATAGATCACGATCCACATTCAGAGAAAGAGCAGGGGAAAGCAGAGCAGTCCCCTGGGTCCCTGCAGCCAGCCAGAATGAACTTTCTCTGCACTCAGATCAGCTACGGAGAATGCTGCTCAGAGAGAGAGGTCATCATTGTAAGTTCCTGACTGGCTGAGTCAATCAAAGGGATGTGTACATCTGTACCTAGCAGGTTAGAGGGGCAATGAAAGAGAGCTCAGCCTGTCTCAAATTCTAGGTGACGCCACATAAAGTTAAAAAAAAAATCAGGTGTCTTCAAGGAAAAATAGCCATGTCCAAGCTCTGAAATAATATGGCTGCCTCTTAAAGAAAAATTATGGTGAACGTTTGCAAACCACAACCTGTGGGTTTGTAAAATGATTTATAGACTCACTCACACAGAATTTTCTAGCTGTTTACTAAGCAAACTGTGCTGGAATCCAGAGATAAATAGGAAAAGGACCCTGAGCTCCACCAGCTCCAACAAAACAGAAGAGACAGACATACTGAGGTAGCCCTACAGGACCCTAATTCTTGTATACTCACTGTGTATACTCAGGTGTGTCAGTATATATAAGCTTGTATACTCTGTTTATTTCCTCCTTGATGCCTTGAAGAGGTGCACTACTCTCTGAAGTCAACAACTGTTGACTTTGTATTCACAAAGAGTGAGTGACTTGTTCAAGTTTCAAAAATGAGGAAACTGCAAGTCTGGAGTCATAGCTAGGTGTTACAGATTGCTGAACCACTAAGTTGTACTGGCACTATGTCTCTGTGCTCAGAAGTAACTACACTGCAAGGCTGTGAGCACACAGAGGTATAGACAAGCCCAACAGGAGCCACCAAAGAGAAAGGAATTCATTTGAGGGTGCAAAGAAAAGGTGGGGAGTCGTTCACAAGGCTGGTGGCATCTGAATCAGGTTTTGAAGCATACCTAGGAGTTCATCAGGCAGTTAAAGGAAACAGTTGAGCACTCAAAGCAGGAAGAACTCAGGAGCCAGAGGCATGAAAGTGTTCAACCCGATACAGAGGAGTGATGAGGGACTGTATACTGCAAGTATAAAATATGATCCTAGGGATAGAGATAACAAGTTGGCTGCAAATGCAGGTAGGGAACAGGCTAAAGGATCATACATATAAATGTGTGCATGAACATTACATGCATATACATCTTTTATGTGATTTTCCCAGTGCTGGCTAACTTGAGCTTTACTGGACTCCTGGTGTGAGTAAAAACAGGCAGAATTCAGCTAAGGCCATCATTGACTTTCATGGGGCCATTGAGCTGCAAAGAGCTCAGTCTACTGACACTGAGCTTGTATAAAACACCCATACCTGTTTATTTGTCATTTCTCCCTGCTCAGAAATAACTACCCAGCTACCTAGCCTGTAAAATGTAGCATGTTGTGCACCTGTCATTTTCCAGGGACCCCACTACTGTCACAAAGGAAATGAAACAAAGTAGAGAAAGAATTGAAACTCAATGTAAAATGTGAGTATTTACAACCCTTTTACAGGAAGAGGCAACTGTCAAATTTAAACCAAAACAAACAAAAAAAAAAACAAAACTGTATTTCTAAATGCAAAGAGGCAGAAAACTGACCAATAAGACAGAAAATGAAGCAAACAGTGAACAGAATTCAGACAGCAGCCCCAATTCTGCTGCCAGTTTCTGCAGGACCCACAGTGTATCACTTAACTCTGTAAGCCTCAGCTTATCACCTGGAAATAAGCACAATAATGTACCTCGTGCCAGGCTTCTAATAAAAATTAACCAGAAAATGCATATAAAATATTTAAGCAAACGGGATGATAAACAATACTTACATATATCTATCATTATGCTTGAAAACACCTTTGCCTTGACTTGCCTGTGCTGAAGCTCCACAGCTTGCGCACTTCTGATATGCTCAGTGACAGCAGCCCTGGCCTACTGAGTATTCACTATAATGCCTTTCATTGTTTTGCTTCACCCTTCACAGCTACTCTGCAGAGAGGTTCCATTTTATGTGCAAAGCAACGGAGACATAGAAATCAAGTAACCTGCCTAAAGATAACACAAAGAGAAACATCAAAAAGGTAAGACTTGAACCCATATCCTCTAGTGACTTAGAGCCTTTCCTCATGCATATGCTAAGAATTAATTACTTTGAGGGTGTGATGGTTAATTGTATGTGTCCACTTGGACAGTGTTTTGGGGTGAGGATAATATAACATTAAATTGATAGAACTTTGACCAGACTGTTTGCCATGACACAGGTGGGTCTTCCAACCAGGTGAAGGCCTAGACAGAATCTAGACACACTCTAAGAACTTAGTACTAGGCTAGATTTGATCACAAGGCTGAGATGATGCTCCTCATCCTATTCCTCTTGTGATTTTCCTTGTCTTCTCAGTCCACTATTCTCTTACCTGGATTACAAGATACTTGAGGTCTGTGACCAGTCATCAAGGACAAGTATTTGAATAG
Source organism: Condylura cristata (assembly GCF_000260355.1). Taxonomy (NCBI): domain Eukaryota; kingdom Metazoa; phylum Chordata; class Mammalia; order Eulipotyphla; family Talpidae; genus Condylura; species Condylura cristata. The sequence goes on from NW_004567109.1 coordinate 32,285,595, forward strand.
ACAACAGTCTAAAACCCATCAAAGTTATTCAAATGAACACTAGCTACATTTGCCACTGCTTTTTTTTTTCATCTTTTACTAAGTATTTGCAAATTCCTACACTAAATGTTCAGCAGTCATTTCTATTTCATTTTATCCCTACAGCAACCAACAGGAAGGGAGACCCCAGGAGGAAGGGGGACCTCTGGGGCCACTTATTCATACTCAGGTTTGAGTCCACAGCCAGTGGGCTGCTCATCCCAGCTTCTGCTGGTTTCTCTGCCCCTCCCCCTTCTAAACTGTGAGTAACAGATGAAGCCTGGCAGAATGTGCACCACCAGAGCTCCAGAGCCTTCAGCCAAACTTCACAAATATACAACTTCATCGCTTATAGGAGGCGAAGTATAAAAATGAAGGCAATCGGACATTATCTATAAACACCTCAAAGCTTCTTTTCCTTTCACTTAAAAATTCTCTAGTAATTGTTTTTACTGCAGTTAATCATAAAAATGAATCACCTCAAATTTTTTTAAAGAAATTCTCCTTCAAAATCTGTCAACTTCGGGCTACAAATTCATTTATTATGAGACCACATGATGCCTCCGAGTACTGCATTTTATTTAAACGTGACATTTTTTCACTCTGTTTTGATTCTACATCTGAAAATCACTTCTATCAATCTTTCATTGGAGCCAAACATAACTGTTTTGTTCACTGAAACATTAAATACAGACTCAGGATCTTAGACTCAAATTAAAAAATAAAATAATGTAGTAGATGCTGACACCCACTGCATCACATCCAAGGGTACTACGGACTTGAGAACCCTCTTCCAGGATAAACATCAGTCAATCCTAATCCTTTGGACCCTGGATAATTTTGAAAAGTGTCCAGAGACTTTATGTAGGTTGATTTTTCTTTCTGAGATTCAATTTTAGAAATTGTTTACTACTCTGATTCGAAAGAGATATGACATCTTCAATGAAATCACCAGACTCAGTTGAGGCATTGATTTTGATCAATGATTTTCTGCATCAGTGGCTGTTGGGTTGAGGGTAGGGGGCTGGGGTGCACACTGTATACTTACAATCCCCATAATGCATCACTGTCTTTCTAAACAGGGGCAGCACACAGGCGCATCCAATATTGTCTTACATTCTTCTTTCATTCATGACGATGTCCCACATGGGCACTGAGAGTGTGAAAAAAGAAGCATTTCCAGGCTCTAAGGATGAAGGGAACCCTGGCCAAATCCATCATGCTTTGTCTGCTAATGAAGACTCATGCATAAGAGCTAGAGAGAGGCCATGGGCATGAAAGGAAGTGAATCAAGTATCAAGTGTCGATGGTTGAGATATGAAGGACAGCAAAACTGTGATTAAATTTTCAATCTGGACTTCCACAATTCATGATGCCATGGGGGGAGGGGAAGGGAAGTTTGTAGAGGCATATTCTACCATCAGCCCTGTCTTCCCCTCTTACTGAAGTCCCAGAGGCCATGGAAAACTCTGTCTTAGTGACCTTGAAAGGATCTGCTTAAGATCCTGGGGTCAACGTGTACCAGAATGAAATGACCAAATTTCTCCCCTCAGTGCCCAGATTAATGCTGCAAAGATACAGTTCTGATCTTGTTGTGCTTAATTAAATCACTTTGATTTCTTCCTCCCTTCTTTCTTCCTCTCCTCTTTTAGCTTTGCTCCCCAGGCTTCTTCCTTTCTTTCTTCCAACTCACTTCCCTTTTTCTTAACTTACTTTCTTCTCAATTTCCTTTCTCTCTTTCCTGCTCATCTATTTTCTTCCTTCCTTCCACATTCACTAAGCACTTGCATAGGAAAAACATTTCCTAATGGAAGAATCCACAGCCAACAGGCAGTGAGGCGCTCACCTACTCCCAATATAGCATGGATAACACATGTGCTATAGAAAACAGTGGGTGAATGCGAAAAGCTTCCTAGATGGGGTGGGAATGTATTGTAGGCAGAGGAAACAGTGCAAAGGCCCAAAGACAACAGAACATGGTATTTTCAAGGAAATGTAAGCAGGTCAATAAAAGAACCATGTTTATGGAGAACTGATACAAAATGAGCTGAGATAGGTACACAAACCCCCTTACAAAAAAACTTTGTATGCTGGGATTTTATGAAGGTAATTAAATAACCTTAAGCTGAAAATTTATGGACTAGAATTGTACTAAACTCCAATAAACACGTACACACACACTCCCTTTCTGAAGACACTATTTAAAACTTCAACTAAACTCATTGGTTATCCTCCTTCCCTGCTTTATTTTTCTCTACTGCACTTAGCACCACCTAGTACTTATTCATTTGAATTATCATTTGTCTTCCTCCAGGAGAACAGGGATCTGGGCTTTCCACTGCTATGTCCTTTGTAACTAGCATACTGTTCAGCACATCATAGATATTCCATGAATATTATAAATAATATGATCATTCCAGAGGTGGTAAAACTTAACTCATCTCAATGTTTTATTTAGAGAAAAGACTTTACCTTTAAAATAGACACATTACTTAAACTTGCTCAGTCTCAATTATCTACAGAATGCAGGTGAAATGCCTCCTTTAAAAGTAGTTATGATAAAAAAAAAAAAGTTTTATAAGGGCCCTTCCTGGTGTCGCAGTGGGTTAAAGCACAGCACTAAGAAGCTAAAGCCACTCACCACGAATTCGATCCCCGGCCCTGGAAGTGATCCACATGGCGAGGCAGATTCTCCTGACCCGCCCGCTGCTCCCCTCAGCAGGATACTTCATAGATCAGCCTGTTCTGCTCCCCACTCTGTCTCTGGTGAATCCTCTCACCACCCCTACACCTCTGGCCTGTACCCCAGCTCTGTATGCATAAATAAATACATCTAAAAAAATGTAGAACTATAAGTGTCCTACAGTAGGTCCTCAGCGAACTTCAAGTGCAATTGTGTACAATCCCTTGCTAGCACATTAATTCCCACTGCCTGGGCAGGGCCTAAAACATGACCAAGCTGGAGTCATCCAGCACTCTAGGAGCTTACTGCAATTTGGATTCATCCAAAATCTGGACCATCAACTCAAGGGATACTCTCTTCCAGACAGTGAGTCTATTCTCTAGAGTATTCGAAGCATTACAATAAGCTCTTTCCAGGGAGAAAGAAGTCTTGGAAATTAATTTTCTTGCATTTTCAAAAATGTAGGTTATAAAACATAAGCTCAGCTGTGGTCATGTGGGTCTGAGAAGCATGTCTGTGCTTCTTGAGGGCCTGATGGCTGTCTTCCATGACGCCTGGGTGCAGCCGTCACAGCAATGTGCATTACTGCTCTGAGATTCTGCCTGCCTTCCAGGGAGACATATGCATCTCATCATAAAGACACCCCTGCTGTGGAAGCAGTCAGGTGCAGAGTGGAGAGTCCTCAGTCTCATGCCCAGTTTCTAGGATTGAGGCCTGACTCTGCTACTTTCTAGTAACTTAATCTCTCCACGCCTCAACTTCACGCTGGCAACAATACTAACCCTACTCTCAAATGGACTTGCAGCATCACACCTGAAAAGCACTTAGAATGAACAGTGACTAGCATGTGGTGTGTGTTCAAAAACTGTTTTACTTTCTCATCAATACTTTCAAAACATATCAGGTGCCCAAACAATGCTGCTGTGTTGACAATGCAACATAAAAACATGCAAATTTCTTTGAGTTGCTCACTGAAAATTACAAGAGAGGGAATTAGACACAATTCAACCCTATCCCTGATTGGAGAAATGTTTTTAAAAATACTAGTAACTCAAAAGGTGCTGCCTCTTTCTGGTTGTTTGATTTCAAGCAATCTTTACTTGCAGAACCTCTATGCTTCACTTGCAAAACTCACCTATTTCCCAGTGCTTCCTTTGACACTCATTAAGGTAACCTCTGATGTTTTATAAATCCTAGGGCATTATAAAATATTAAGGTGGTATTATAAACAGAAAAGCTCCAGTAACTAGACAGGAGAGGGTTAAAAAAAATGGCATGTCAAACTACTTCTTACATTTGTGTAAAATTTAAATGACTTTTTGCAGAATCCAATTTGGATAAGCCCATGTCAATACTGCTAATACAAGCCATCACTAATGACAAGATTGATAGCTCAGGAGGGCAAGTCATTTCATGTTCACTGTACATCATGTTTAATTCGCCAAAAGGAGTTTGTGTGTATAATTAATGTGCTTTTCTTCTTGGCTTCATTTGAAAACATGTAAAGGGTCTCTAGGGAATTCTGTAAGTTAGAAACAATTAATAAAATAAAACCACTTAATTAAAGAGAATAATTGGAGCCCATTTTATACCAGAAAATGGAGGGATAAAAATTACTTTGGAAACACATTGTATGAAAATTGAGTTTTCAACGAAAGAACATTCTGCAGACAGAATACATATAGGTCATGATAGTGGACCCTTTGTTCTAGAACGATTTAAATCCATATGACTTGACATGCACGTGAAAGCCAAGATGACTAACCCCACACCAACAAGTGTCATCCACAGGAAAACTTCATTGCTTCTTTATTTTACTGTGCATTCATAGCACTTCTCCAGTCCCACTGCAGGAACTCAGAGGTGAGGAGCAGACCCTCTCTCGCTGCCTCCCGGACATTTCCATCCCAGTTAGAGGAAGACGGAAACCCATGTGCAACTAAAATGCAGAGGGATAAGCACTGTGAGGAAACACAGAACACAATGACTGGAGGGAAGTTTCCTCACCCTGCCCCCAGAAAACTGACAATACTGCTTTCAGATGCCCTGAGCTTCAGGGGGGAAAGCGGGCAGTAGCCATATAGAAAGAGGAAAATAAAACTGCAGATACAACATTATGTACAGCAGGTCCTCGAACAATGTCCTTTCTTCAACAACAGTTGTTATAGTGTTAATGAAGGAAAAAATCTAATCCCCATGGGGCCCCTGTGTGGAGCGTGCACAGGCTCCTTGTCTGTGTGGGTGTCCTCAGGGTGCTCTGGATTCCTGTACTGTTTCAGTCCGAGTGTGGGAGACTGGCCCTAGAAGAGTGTCCTGTCCAGACTGGGTCCAGTTTTGTCCCAAAGCTGCCAAGACAGGCGGTGGTCACCCACCACCTTCAACCAGAGTGAGTGGGCTGGACAGTGAATGAATGAATCATACAAATTCTTGTTTAATACTGGAAGTGTTTGGGGTCTTTATTTAGAAGCTGGGTGGTATTTTGGTGACCAGGAATATACTGTAGGAACTTAACTCCCTTTTATATCAATGAGCATATGCTCAATGGGTTTCATCAGACATCACTTCACTTACAGCTGTGATTTCAGGAACCTACTGATGACATTGCATCAGGGCTCACTGCTTTGGTAAATTACATAAAACTTCATCCCCAAAATAGGACATATGTTTCTAAGAAGAAAGAAATACTGTTGGAAACCAGGCTGGGAAAGAGCATGTACACAGACTCAGAAAAACTAGTTCATGCAACGTAACTGAGTCAGTCTGCTTGTAAGTCACATCAGCAGGCTTCAGTTTTATTTTAATAAAAATGGAGTTCTCTGAACATTCTGATGGCCATATTGAGCTATGGTTCCCAAATCTGAGTCATTCTCCGTAAGGAGTTCATTCACCCACATCCTTTACCATGTGACAGCCAAGCACTTCAAGGTAAAGGGAGACTAATCTCAGGCCTGCTGTCAGGTTCAGCACATGACTTTCTTTGGCCAAAGGGACATAGATGGACATAATGAATACCAGAACAGAACAGAAACCTTAAATGTGCAGAGCTGGCTCAATTCAGGCTTTTATCCTGATCTTTGCCATGAGCATCACATGGCCCAGATGGAGAAAGTCCCACAGCCTAGGTTCCTAGAATGGAAAGACTCTTGAGATAAGAGCTGAACACAGCTGCAGTAAGCCTGAAGAACAGATGAAAGTGAAGGATAGCTCATTACCTAAGAAATGATCACCAATATATAGATAAATGAATAGTTCATAGGCTAGGAGGAAGACAAACAGGTCTACTCAACAATCAGAATGGTGTCATGATAAATATATGTATGAGATAGTACTGATGAATTCATAACATACGTAAAGACACCTGTCCCAAATTAGACTCTTCATCAATGTTTGATTCCTTCACCTTAGACCTTCTGGAAGAGGCAGTCTTACACTTAAGCAGGCACAATGAAGGTCATGAACATCTCTTTGTTCCATATTAGATACCTGCTATCGGAATTCAATGGACATATTTTAATCTTGTTCCTAAACCTACCTTAAGTATGTCTTTATATTCTCATTTGCAAAAGGACAAAGTAACACTGTACTTACTCCAAACAGCAGTTCCAATAATTACATTAGTTGATCCCTAAACTGTAATTAAAAGAGAGTCTAAGTCAACATATTCTATAAATGTAAACCCATTGTTACAAATACTAGTAACCTTGCTGCAATTTACTAAGACAGGATCACTTCTGTACCTGCTCAATGACTTCAACTACAAAATCAGGGACTTTTTAATTAACTATAAACTGATTACCAAAACTGAGATATGAGTATGCACACAAGCATATAAACACACACACGCAAAATCCCTTACACATGCCTCTCAGCATTTTTGAATAATAGGCAACACTGCCTATAATTCCTTTGCTGAATTCCATTAGTGAAAAAAATGATGGTGAAAGATATGGATTAAGTAAAGGATACCTCACAAGATAGGTTTGTTACATAAGTATATTCCTTCAATGAAATTCTACTGCAACTTCACAACTCCAAAATATTTGGTCAGATGGTCATTAAAGAACATCATCCCTATGAGTCTACGATTGATTTCTTGATTCCTAAACAAAATGGTTGCCCTTCCCTGGTCTTCAAATGGCTGGTTGCCTAAGTTTGTTTTCTCAGTGACTTTACATCAAAGTCAGTGGTTCTTCAACTTTCAGAAGTGACAAGCCTTTCTGAAAGTCAGAAACCTTAAACATTCTCTCCAGACAAATGAGTGTCAAGGACTCTCCTCTGAAATTCCATGGCTGGTTAATGATGGGACAGTCAGGTGATAGGAGTGAAAAGGAAAGTGAGAAGGATACCTGTAAAGTACAATAGTTCTCCATGCAAAGAACAAGAAGGACAGAGGTCCAAACAGATCTCTCCCAGAACCAGTTACACCTTTGTCTGCTGTGTGCACATCTAGAAGTGCTCAATCTCTTCCCTGAAAAAATGGGGGAAATAATAGTACTTATAGTACTGTTGTGAAAACTATAAAACTGACCAATGAAAAGGACTTGACATAGTGCCTAGCACATTATAATCTTTTAATAATTAGCTCTTACTACTATGTTAGGATGGGGGTCACTGAGACCAGAAAGGGCAGTAACTAATCCAAGGTCACAAGCCCAAAGGTGGAGCAGGCCGAAATGCTGGAGACTGCAAGACAACTTCCAAGTGAACCAAACGCTGGAGTTAACAAACCAGGACATCTAGAAATAAGAAGTGCTAAAATCAGCTGATATTTGTTTGTGGCTCAGCTGTTCCACCGCACCAGCTGTTCAGAATGTTCAGACGTGTTCTAGTAAGGCACAGAATCACCCCATCCTATATTCATTCCATCAGCCTCAAATCTAATTTCAGTCCCAGATAACTTTTTTTTTTTTTTGAAGGGGGCCTAAAATTGAATATCCATCCCTATTTATAGCAAAGGGATATTTCCGAAGAAAGTGCCTTGTAAGGATTCAGATCCTCTTTCCTCAGCAGTTTTCCACCCTGGCCATTTAGGGTCTATTTTGATTTCCTTGTTGATTGAAGCATGTCTCAGAAGCTCTCACAGCTGAAGGGGAAGTAGCTTATGGCCAGGCACATAGCTATGGGGTGTGCCCAGGGAAAGCATTAATGGGACAGGAAAGCCCCAATTTTGGAGATGGGGAGCAAGTCATCTCAACAGCAAATGAATGAAGAGTCAGCCCAAATTAAAACTCCAAAATTATAATATTGATAGCATGGGAAATCACTTAAATCTAAAAGGCAAACAATCAGACATGGAGTCTAATCAAAACGATGAGCCATGAGGCTGCAGTTAACTGAAGTCACACTGCCACTTAGTAGTTGTGAGGCCCTGGGAATCGCTCTGCTCTCTGAGGCTTCAGCTATCCTATATGTAAAACAGCAAAGAAGAGGCAAGAGATCAACTTAAATGGTCTATAAAGATGATTTCAGCTGAAGCTTTTAAGGAATAGAAGAATATAGATCAACATATTTCAAAACAGCAAGCCTGTAACTTAGAAAACTGCCTAGTTTAAGATAAAGGAATATTCCTAGGATGAAAGAAATACTATACAACAGTGAAAGCTAACTATAGTTGCATACATCAATACAAAAAAAATCTTGAACATATGAGAACCAAAGTTTCAAGAATATTCTAAATGATTCCATTTATCTAACATTCAAAATGGGCAAAATAAAATTAAATAATAAATTACCTAGTGATACGTTTGGAAAAACATCAAAGAAACAGAATTCAGACTAGAAATGACCTGGGCAGACTATTATGACAATGATGCTATTAAGGAGGAGCCCCCAGGAAGCGTCTAGAGATTCATGACATTCTATTCCATAGCTTGAGGAGTGAGGACCTAGGTTTATTTATTTGTTGTTCATTAATCACATCTGCAGCCATAGGCTCCTTTTCAGGGTCTCTATTTCACAGTAGAGATACAACATACTAGAAACATACTAGATAAAGATTGTAAAGGGCCCCTTATTTTGATGATAATGCATCACTATCTGAAAATTTCAACCAAGCAAACTCAAAATACACCATTAAGGTCCACACAACTTGGCAACACAGGTAATAACTGTCTGCATTTTTGCAGATAAGGAAGCAGTTCAAAGCAATTCAATGAAGATGAAGACCCAGGAGTCAGGGCAAGCTCTCTTCATCTGCAGAGTTCATGTGCTTCCACCATGCCAGACTGTAGTGCACAGGGCAAGTATAAGGACTTCCCCTATACTGCAGAAAGATGTCATGTCTTGTTCAAGGCTGCATAGAAGTTTATAATTAAATGGGAAGGAGAAATTCATCTGACCCTAAAATCAAGGCTCCTTCTACCATGACTTACTAAATCCTATAACCTACAGTTAAGGAGAATCTGTGTCTATGACCTAGTTCCAAAAGAGAGGACGTATACTAAGCCTCTCCTGTTTTGATATGTTTTGTTTGACATGAGGTTAGGGAATTTATCTCCTGCTACATGCAGTAGTGGGAAAGGTGTGCAGAAGTAGATGACTAAGTTGATAAGGTGGTCTGAATGTAATTTTTATATCCAAATGAATCTAGCTCTTTGCAGGATCAATCTTCGAGGACAGAGTATGCAAATATGTTCACGCCTTCCTTCTCCCACCCCAAAATAACAAAATGGCATTACTCTATATTATGATATCCATGGATTTCTAATTTAAATGGTGTTGCTGTTGTCTTTCCTACTTAGGAGTTTGTTTCCCATTTCAGGAAATTTCAACCCACACATAGGCTACAAATATGCGTACTTTCATCTTTTCCATTACTCTTAATTAGGTAGTAAAATACAATCCACCTACGTGAACAAGATGGGTAAAAGAAAGTAATAGCTAAATGCATTTTTCATTTCACACATAACGATTTGTAAGCAGAGCGTCAGAAGTCCCCTGAAGCTAACCATACAGTGCTTCCCCCAGTGATGGAGGGTTCAGCTGTTTACATCCATCACTGAACATCAGAGCTGAAAGAGACACCAGGAATCCATCCCATTACCTACCACGATATTTGGCACATAGCAGAGGCTTATTAATGTTTAAAAAGTAAATTATAAAAGCTCTTAATTATAGTAGCTAATACAGGAAAAAAACCTTATCATATGTTAGACAATGTTCTCGACACTGTAGCTACACAAATTAAATCTTTTAATCTTTACAATAATCTTGCAAAGCTTATATTGGTATTTTTCTCTCCCAAGACAGAAAACTGAGTTTTAAAATCATAGTGGACCTTGCCCAACATCACACCGCACGGGAAAATCAGAGCTTGGTCCAGGCTGCTGGCTACAGCATCTGTATTCTCTCCCCTGGATGCTCCCCCGACTCTGCCCCATCCCTGTTCTTAACTCCAGAATCCCTGTTCTTAACTCCTTACTATTCTGAACATCTCTTAGGAGAGATGGAAAAAGTGAGGTCCTGATATGTAAAACGACTGTATAAAGATCATGAACAATGTTTCTCTGGAGAAAAGCAAGAACTTGGAGTCTAAAAGACATTTCTGGTCAGAACTAAGTACCTCACTTGTTTGGGGAACAAATCACCATATATTTCCAGAGATTTCCAGGGCACATTGGAACAAAAATGGGAGATTGGTGGGCTGGTGTCAGTCTTAAATTTACATGTTTCCATTTCCTCCTCTGTTAATGAATCCAGTTACATAGACCTCAACAGACAGCAGTGAGGATCAAATCAGTAAATGCTCTGCCACTGGCAGCTACCTAAGAAATTGTGGAAGCTCAAGTCTGTATTATACCTCATTCTGACTTCCACCAACTTTGGGTAAACTTACAAGGTAAGTTTATTCTCCCAAAACTAGCTAATGGATTCGATAGAAAGTTTTTAAAGGAAAAATCGCAAATCAGGGGGTTAAGTAAGTGGGAAAAGCTTAGGACTCCAGACAAGTAAATAAGGCATTGCTCCATTAGGGTGTCAGAAATTGCCCAAAAGACTTAATGCATATTAAGGGGCTAGGCAGTACTGTCCAATCTGTATATAGGAGACGCCTGGGCTAGACAGACCCGGGACTGTGCCCTGCCACCTCTGCCCGCTAGCAGCCAGTGGGACAGCCTGCCTGCACACTGACAACTTCACCCTTGCTGTGCCCGCTGTGAGGATGGAGCACAATGGCTGGCCCAGAGCAAGAGTTTAGTCAGTGGGTGTGAAAACTTAACAAACCACAGAATGAAGGTGGGACAGCAGGCAAGCCAAGCCTCCTGGGGTTGGAGTCCATACATAAAGATGATATAAACTCAAGAGATTATCTAAGAAAGAGGAATTAAAAAGTCATCGTTTTTTTCCATCTACAGGCCCAACCACTTAATATTCTCAGTAAGCATTTTCCTGTTACCTTTTACCCATTCACCAAGAATAGAAAATCAGTAGATAAGAAATGAGTGCTGCACACTTATGTGCCAGAGGCCAGCTTTGGCAAAATGGCTCACGCCACCTATGCCCTGTGCATGGGCCCGCTACGTGGACACAGGACATTTTGTCATAGAGAACGAATGCCCACAGTGTGCACTTCCCTGTAATGACTGAAGCCCATTGAATGTTCCAGTCGTGTACTCCCAGGGGTACCAGCAGCTCCAAGTCTGGACTTTGGATGTAAGATCGGGAGAAATCAAAGCCCTGTTTTGACCCTACTAGGTAAACTCCTCCCCTGGCATATCACGTGGACAGTAGGCATGCCCCAGCACTTAGCATGAGAACAGAGATCTAGCCCTCAAAACAGAGCACAAATGAGCCTAATGAAGGGTTTGCTGCTGCAGGCCGTCCTCATTAAACCGATTGAGCATGAGAACTCTGCATCAAGGTTATGCAGTTAGGTCATAGAGTGAGATCTCGGGCCAAAGCCTGTGTTCTTCCAGGGCACTCTGCTAACTCTCATTGCAGACTCTTTCTGGTGCAGGGTGTCTTCTCAGACCTTGTGATAAAAAACATTCTGCCTGCAATGACCATCACACTCCCAGGTGGCACTGCCACAGTTGTCACTGACGGCCCCACCCAGAACCTACCTCACCTTCTAATCCTCAATACTATGCTCAGCAGATATCACCTTCCTGGTTCCCAATCTCCTACCAAGATGGGACCTTCTAACGGCAGATTATTTAGTCGACTACTGTTCCTTGGTACCCAACCTCCAGGAGCTGTGCAAGAAACACCAGCTAGTAGATGACTGAGTGCAACGGGAGAGTGTAAATGGGTAGTAAGAAAGCTGTACGCATCAGGAAAAGTAACCTGAGCAGTGAAGACACCTGGCTTCAAGCTGTAGGTTCATTAGGTAATGGCTTTTTAAGAACTTTAACCCATTCCCAATCTCAGGACCAATGTTCACTCATTAAGTAACAGAAAGTAATAGCATTTGACTTTTTCTAAACCATCACTGTTGTCAACTAACTTGCTATTTTGGAAAACCACTGTTTACCTGTACATGCATACCTTGGTCTTTTCCTACTAGGTAGTTAGTGGGGTTGGAGGGGGGGGGAGAGGTGAGAAAGCAGGAGGAAAAAGAGGAGGAAAGAGAGGGAGGAAGAAGAGATAAAGAGCTGGATTTAAAAGACAAGCAAAAAGAAAATCCGTGACCTTGGACTAGTCACTTAATCTCCCCATGACCTCCAGTCTCCTCATCTGTAAATCCAGAAGGTTGAACCAGGTCATTTAGGCATATTTCCTGATTTTAACTGAAGTGCCTTTTAATTTGACTTTCATTCTCAAGCCTTTTTGAGTCCTGACCTAGAAATCCACTGTACCTTGTAAATGTTTTTTACAGTCCTTTTAAAATTCACACCATTACAGTGGTCAGAACCTAAAGAATGAATTTAAGTCTAAAGTTCAAAAAGTGATTTCAAATACCTTCCGATTGCATGAAACTTTTGTGCCACGTCAGCCTCCATCTTGGCAAGAGACGCTTTCCTCTGACTTTTGTTTTATGACTCTCTAGGTCTGAGAAACAGCCTGTGTGGCACGAGGCAGGCACAGGGCCAGGCAGCCCTGGGAAGAAGTGGCAGACACACACACACACACACACACACACCTGTGATGATCTGGGGACAGTTAATCCGATGGTGCATTCTCTCTCTTGCCAGCATGGGTTCACACAGACCCAGCAATCCTCCTTAGCCCTAGATACCAGAGGCCCAGAATGTGACGTGCACAGGAAGCAAAGCCAACAGGCATGTGGGCTCTGGTTTGTGGAGCTTCCCGCACCCCCAGCAGACTGCAAACACGCAGCTCTAATGGCACGTGACCACAAAGGCAGTGTTGATTCATCATTTTAATGTACTTTTTATGTGCCATGTAGTCATTCAACCAACAGCTACGAATGTCTACTATGTGGCTGGTTTTTAAACAACCGTGGTTTAAAAAAAAAAAAAAAAAGACTCGAGTTTTGTTTTCTTATTAGAAATACCTGAATTTATACACTTTGAATTTATATACAATATATACATGCACACAGACATGCATGCATACCTCAAACAGGCCTGTCGCTAACACTTATTGACAGGTAAATGGTTTTGATTACTAACCCAATGAAACATACCGGGGGCTTCCTATGTGGCTGGCAGTCTCCGGGGCTATAGAAAATTCATAGCTCAGTTCTCAAGACTTACATTTTAGAAACAAAATCAAAGTACAAACGGGTATTTGTAACACTGGGGCTGGCACCTGCCTCTTGTTTCAGGTTCACTTCATCCTGGATTCAGAAGGGTCTGGAGGGGATACCACTTTGAAAGCAGTGATCCCCAACAGGGGTAGGAGGGTCTCTTACCCCTCAGGGGACACTAACTGAGGACATTTTAGGATCATCAGAAGTGGTGTGAGGAGCTGCACCTACTGACTAGAGACCAAGAAGCCTGCTAACCGGCCTGCAAGGTGACGATGTCACTGAGCACAAGGCCACTGTACTGAGACTGAGAAACTCTCATCAAGGCTTGCTTGACTGGCCTTCCGAGTAGTAGGGTTAAACTTTTAAAATCAGGGATATTTGTGGAATGAGAAAATTGAAGGCAGAAGCCTGTGGTGATGCTTAAAAAGAATAGAAGGAATCGAAGAAAAACTATTTGATTTGCATGGAAATAATAAACATTTGCAGGAGTGCATTAGCGTTTGCCTTACCCGAGAGGAAATTCAGGGACATTTACAAATTATGACAATTTCTTTATATCTGCCATAAAATGGTGTGCTTAATACCTCTCGAATCACAAGGGGAGAACAGTGCTGAGTCCGTCTTTGGTTTGCCACCTTGTGGGGCTCACATTTTAAGACCTTACATCTTCCAGTTACAAGAAGAACTTATCTCCAGAAAGACACATGGGCCCTGAGGCCTAATTCAAGATTTGAGAAAGGCTGTAACTCACGCATCAGACAATCAATATTCCTATTTGGAATTTAGCACTTAGGAACCAGAATGTTCAGAAACACACATAAAGGATCTGCTTATGATTGAGGCCCAACTCATATTTATAATATAATCACCTAATAAAAACAGTAATGACCTCCGGCTAACTTTACTCAGCGTGCTTTGGCACACAAGCTCCATCAAATGATTTTCACAGACCTTGCCTTCAAGAAGATAATCTGAGTTTCTGTTTTTCCTATCAAGGCCGAACAGCCCAGACAAAAACACCATTTTGCTTTCAGAGTGTCTATATATATAGCGTGTATGGTAGATTATCTTATAGTAATGGGTTGCTGTCCTCAGGAATGCTTTCTGCTTACACATGTGACCTTATGACAAACTCACTTCTTGGGTCATCCCTTTACAAGCAAACAAAATGGCATCTCTCCTCTTCCATGGCTCTCAAAGAAATATATCAACATACCACCCACTGACCGACAAACTCAGCAGCTGGTGTCTTTGTTCCCTCCCTCTGTCTCCTCAGTCTAGCTAGCTCTAGCTTTCAAGACCTTTAACTCCTTAACGATGTCCAAAAGTGATACAAATTTAGCAGCATATAACCTATCTGATAAACAGAGCAGTTAAGACAAACTGAGAGTGAGCTGTGAATGAGAGAGAGTATTCCTGGCACAACCCCCTACTTCCATCTGAAAGCATTTGTATTTAGTGGAAAATAAAAGAGAATAATGTACAGCAGCTTCAAGTTCAAGATGGGGTAGAGTGGTATGAAGAGATCTCAACTATATAAGTTTACCTACCTCCCAAATTGCTGATGCTCTACTTTTAATATCTACCATCTATTGTTTCCACATCTGAAAATTACTTCCTGAATATCTATTAGCAAAAGTGGATGAAAAGAAATCAGCAGTCACACATTCTGATCCAAGTGGAAAAAATCAGGGAGGGTGGCCCCCCTCAACACTGGCATAGGCATGAACATATTTCAAGAACATAATCGCTAGGTTCTTATAAAATTCAAGTTCATTTTTTTTCCACTGCAAATTATATATCTGTAGCACCATTCTGAAACACATATCAGAAGATACTTAAAGGATTATTAAAGAAGAATTGGATATAATTTTTCCAGCCTTATTTCAGACCCCTCCAGGAAGCATATCCCAAAGGAGAAAAAGATGTGCATTTTTTTTTTTTTTAAGCCAGCAAAATTCTTGATTGCAAAGCCTTTCTATGTGACACTTAGGGAGACAGGTCCCTTTGCTGGAATTTGAATTTGCTGATATAGGCAAGCTAAGTGTATCCATAAATTAAAATACACACACACACACACACACCCCTCTGTTTTATTAGCAAACTTTTGTTGAGTAAATGAATAAATGGATTATTTTGTGATCCATGATAAGGTTAAATGACTTGGCCAAAAAGTAAACAAGAGAAGAATAAACAAAATATTTCTAAAAAAGGATATGTTTCTTGTGGGAAGGCATCATAATATAAATCACCTAACAGCAAAGTTTTGTCATGTCAATGCCTTATTCACTAGTAAATCAAGAAACCTTGATTACCTTTATTAATTTTAAAGGACTATATAAAGGTATTACTTCTTAACCAGAAAGAAAGCTTTAGATGAAAGTTCTTACAAATTATTACTAGTTTGCTAATATTTGACATAAAGAGAAATTTATCCTATAGTAAATCAACTCTCCAATTATGGTAAAGAAATTCAGTTGTATAATTTGGAAATAAAAAAAGAAGAGTCTAGGTTAGAAAGAATTTGGACCTGTTCTAGCAACCTAGCCCTCTCCTTTCCTCCGTCCTGCCCTCTCTGGCCTCTCTGCTAAGTAGGACTTGACCTGAAGGTTAGGCCTGGGGAACTTCCAAACTCAAGCTGCATACTGCAATCCTTTACAAACCTTTTGTAGAAAACCAGGGTGAATATTACAAGCTCCCTGATGCCCTGTGACAATGATGCAATTGCTTTGGAACTGATCTGTGCGTAGATGTTTATTACTAAAGTTTTAATGTGCAAACAGTGTTTGGAGGAATCTACTCATACTAAGAGGATTGCTGAAGCCCGTCCTTTCCAAATATAAGTCTGATAATCCCTACCTAAGTACTCATAGGGCTCTCAGCACCCCATTCTGAGTGTCTGGTCCTGCCATGGCCTGCCACCCTGACTCAGGTCCCTGACTTCTGCCCTGTTACAAGCCTCTAATGCTTTCAAGAGTGCCACACCTGTTCTGATACCTTAATTTACAGATCATAACCCTCTGTGTACCCCTGGCTGTGTCAGCTTCAGCAGCTGTTAGGGACAAAGGGGTTCTCATTGCCTGTGTCTTGAGCTTACTCTGAAGAGTCCTTCATACACACAGGTGGCTGTCTCTTCCCCCACGCACTTCCCTACTGCAGCTGCAGCCCGCATGGAGTCCCAGCGCTGTGCTAAGTGCTAGATCCATGCTGGATCAATGGGACTTTGTTGAACCCTCACAAGAGCCCTTTAAGCCAGGCAACAGTATAACCACCACCTAAGGAGTGTCAGGCGCTAAGGCAATGTCCTTTACTCAGATCACAGAGCTAGGTAGCAGCAGGGATGGAACTTGAATCCAGCTCTGATGACACAGCCATCATCTTCCTTGTTTGGGCCGCCATCACCAAACTGCAAAGACTGATTGGCTTAAAAATAATAGCCATTTATTTCTGACAGTGCCAGAGTCTGCAGAGTCCAAGATAATCTGGTGAGACCCACTTTCTGGCTTCAAGGTAGCCATCTTTGGCTGTATGCTCACGTGGTGGTGAGGAAAGGTGCTCTCTGGAATCTCCTTTTTAAGGCACTGATCTCACTGGTGAGGACCCTACCACATGACCTAAATACCACCCACAAGGCCTATCTCCAAATGCCATCACACTGAGGGACAGGTTTCAAAACATGAATGTTCCCCCCTCACCCCAAAAAACTCACTCACTCTATAGCAGCCATGATTCCAGCCACCCTTTACATGTTTCCATGACAGCCAATAGGCGGTGCTTGCTCTGCCTAGCCCTGCTCTCAGTGCTTTCCAGAGGTTCACACAGTGAATCCTATGGGAGCCAGACAAGAACAGGCAAGACTTGTAATGTGACCAAGGTCACAGAGCTACTAAGTGTTTGAGGCAGGATTTGATCCAGGTAACACGGATTCGGAACCACTTGGTCCCACTCACATCTCAGTCACTACACAAAGTGGCCACTGAGGAGGGGAGCCTGTCCTTAACCTCAGCACACAGCACATGGCACTCTGTGTCCATGGCAGCTTCTCCTACAGGCTGAAGACACCTGAATGTAATAACAAGGCTTATACTCACCTCCAAGTCCTTTGACTCTAATACAGTACCTGACACGTAGTCGACATTTAATATAAACACATTCAACCTATATATGTATTCCGTCATTCAAACATTTTTTGTATAATCTTCCATGAGTTTCTTGGGATAGAAAGATGAGCTGATCACAGCCCCCCACTAACATTAGGAAGTTGACACAAGCTATGCAACTTCTGTCGTCAGACACAGTCCAGATGGTGGGGAAATGCTCTGAAAAATCAGAATTTCCACACTAGCTCATGTTATAACCTCCCTTTTTTGTATGATCAAAATATTCCAATCAACCATCAGTTTTCTACTGGACTGCCTTAGCCTCATAAGGTGCCGCCTGGCTCAGGCAGGCAAGCGCTGCCCTACAATGGAAAAGTTCTCTTAAAATCAAAAATATTACGACTGGACAATTAATAAAAACAATTATAGCAAAATTAATATTGTAAGACAAGGCAGTACTAGAATAATCAGAATTCTTTTACTGCCTGGATGAGAATCCAAACCCCACCTCTCTACTATCTCACAAGCCTTCTATTCAGTTTCTAAAGTACTAAAATTTTCTGTTGTCTAAACTTCAAATAACTTCACCCAAATCCTCCATTCAGCTTTGGAGGAACTTTACTGTATCTCTTTGTGATTGACTTTCAAGAGAATTACTCCACCCTAGCCCACAACCTTACTTTATCCTTCTTCACATCTCCACCCTCTAAGATGTCTTAGTAAAAATGAAGGTCATAGAATAGCATTTTAGATCTAAAGGAATTTTTATATTTTAGCCAACCATCACTAAAAAAATGTGAGCTTTAAATTTTATGGACTTAATTTTAATAGATCAATAATGTTCAAATCTTAACTGAAGGTCTATATGACCCCAAACTGCTCTCAGAGGAAAGACTGTCATCTCAGTCCCATTCATATGTTAATTGCTTGCCTAAAGTGTATAAACTTCTGCTGAAGGCAGAGCGGGAAGACTTGCACCCAACTACGACTCCTGTGTCTTCCTCGTGCCAGTTCCCCTTTTCCCTCTTAGGAATCTCTGCTCGCCAATGCCGGTCCCACCTTGAGACCCTGACTGTTCTGCCCCCCAACTTCGTGTGATGGGGGGGGGTCCCCAACAGGGAGTGGAGTTTATGTTAACTGCAGAAACACAAAACACTAATACACCCTGGTGAATATATTAACAGAGGGATGAGCAAAAGGCTAGGGAGGTATTGTGCATAATTCAGTAGTAATGCAAAAAGCTAAAAGTTCACTTTTATTAAGGATTCACTGTCTTGTTTTCCATGTATATGCAATTTCTTAAAAATTTTCCCCAAGCCAACTGCTTTGCCAGAACTGAAAATCATTGCAGTTTTGAGGTATATAGCCTATGGTTAAACCCATTCCAGCCCGGCCCCGGGTTACTCTAATCTATCTTCATGTTTACCATAATTTTCTCACTAGGCAGGGAATTGAGTTCATTCCCTCTACACCTAGTCTTGTCCACTGCCGGGAACTGTCACAGCAAAGCTGCTGTTGCCGAAGTGGGGTAATTCATAAAGAAGCTCTCACTTATGAAGGTCTATTAGCCCTCCTAGGTACTGTAAATTTCCATCCTTTATCTCTCACCATACTATATACTCACTACTAGAGGATTAATAATGTAAGAAGTTTTAACATCTGTGAATGCAGGGCTATCTGACAATTTTATTTGCGACTATATCTTTAGTGTCTAAAACATTCACTTGGCAAACACAGAGTGCTCAATAAACATCTGTTGGATGAACAAACACACACCTATTAGTTCACATATTTATCTCTAGTTACTTATGAGCACCATATTGTTTTGTCCCAACTTCTGTGACCGGCCCCAAGAAAGGAAGGCAGGAGGCAGAAAGGCTGAGCAAGCAGAGTTTATTGCTCCCGGACAGCAGCTGAGACGGAGCCCCTAGAGCGGGGTCTGCAGCTACTGCCAACCCAATAAAGGGGAAGGATCTCTTATATAGATTCTAAACTCAGATTCCAAAGGGGTGACTGTCGCTGTGTCCTTGATGTGAGGCCCAGTTCGCTGTCACCTTCAGCTAGTCCCATCCCAGATGCAAGGTCAGTTTATTACCACTTTATCAAGCTTGGATGCAAGGCTCAATTCTTTACCACCCTAATTCAGTCCTTGTCAGTAAATCTTTGACCACTCCCAACACTTATATCTTGTATCTCCAGTTCTTAGCAAAATGCCTGGCATACAGTAGATGCTTAATAAATACTATGAATGAGTGGCTAGACAAATGTATGTAAAGATTTAAAAAAAAAAAAAAAGCAGTCCCATAATAGACTCATCAAAACCCAAACCTACAGAGAAATCACCATCATCAACTAGTTTTATTAAGAGAAAAGACAGGGCACCTTTTGCTTAATGGCTCCTTTCAACAAAATTCCCCTTGTTAAACACACATAGGCATGCATGCACACATGCAAACCTCAGGGAATTATGTTAAGTACACTTGGAAGACATGATTTGATTATAGAATCTGCTAGAATGAGTTAAGAGACAGAAAACTGATAAGCAGTCTATTGACACCAAGTTGTATTTCTCTAAGGTGGTCTAGGGTCTTCCTCCATCAAATCCATCTGAGGCTAATGTTAAAAATGAAGAGGCAGAATCCATCTGAGGATAATGTTAAAAGATCAAAACATTTGGATAGAAACTGGTGGTTTTGATAAGCTCTCTGGGTGATCAGTATCGACATAAAATTTGAGAACTTCTGGGCACATGGTTTACATAAAATTAGAGACTTCTGGGCACATGGAGATAACCATCAGCTCCAGTCACTGCCAGAGGCCTATGGGAAAGTCAGAGAAAGAGGACCGTTTTGCCCCAATTTCTGTGACCTGCTGCAAAGAAAAAAGACAATGAGGCAGAAAGGCTGAACAAGTAAAGTTTATTGCTCCTGGGCAGCAGCTGAGACAGAGCCCCTAGGTTGGGGTTCCCAGCTACTACCAGCCCTATAGGGGGAAAAGTTCTCTTACAAAGATTCTAGGTTCAGATTCCAAAGGGATGACTCATGCTGTGCCCCCTGATGCAAGGCCAGAGGCTCAGTTCCTCCCACCTGTATCTCACCCCCTCGCCCCCATGCTAGGCCCAGTTAATTATCACCCTTGGATGCAAGGCCCAGTTTATTATCACCCTTATCTAGTCCTACCTGTAGTTGTGTTATTGCAGCACCTAGTCGCCCCCAACAAGGACATCCAACAAGGCAGGGCAGCAGGGCAGAGGACTTGTGACCACTGCAGTCCTACTGCCTGTGAGGCTCAAAAGGCAGGGCATTATACTAGACATCTTGTTATCTAGGGACCACCCACCAGTCAAAGCCAACAAGCCAGAGACAGCATCCACAAATTGGGTAACCCTGGAGTAGCTGGATAAAGGGTCTATTTGAAAAAGTGGGGTTCTAAGGGAGCTATTAAGGGATGATGCAGGATGGCAGGGCTAGGAACCAGGGGGCTGTTTATCCCCTCAAGGCCTGAAGGCACAAGGGACAGGAGCAGTTATAGAAATCTAAAGAGAGTAGATGGGATAGAAGGTCCTTCCATAGGACTGAGGCCACCGGTGGCCCCATAATGGCACTCAAGTGGAATAAACTACCCTCTTTTTTTTCATGGTCCTCCATCAGCCCCTCTGCCAATGTTCCCATTAACCAAACAAACTAGAAACAGGGCAAGGAAGCTAAGAGAATCAAACCACTCAGTTCCAGGCACAGAGCAGGGAGGAGGTAGGGTACTAGGGTACACATACAGTTCAAACCCCATGTCTCTCTAGAGAACCCATCACTGACACCCCAGATTTGTGACTCCTCTGCCAAGGGAAAACTGATTCCAAATAATAACTGGACTAGTTACAGCATCACCCACAGTTGCAAAGTTAATTTGGCAAAGTTAATTGCTAACATTCCACCTCAATCTAAAAATGAGAGGGGACAGTTAGGAAAGAAGTAAGAGTTTTAGAATTAAAGACCTAGTGTAAATCCTGTGGAACTGGAGCCTCAACCTTGAACTTCTTTCTACCTATCTTGGTACGTCTCCCCTAATCACCACAAGAGATATTGGGCATTAAGAGTCTTTGTGAAACTGCCAACTCTTATAAAATGTAAGTTAAAATTGCCCCACTAAGTACAGTACAGATGTGCAAATCTGTGTAGTAGGAGGATATGGAGCAACTAATTCTGTTTTCACACTTGGATGATCTGTGCCCAAACCAAAGGCGAACCACAACATATGCGTCTGTGCGAGTCTCCTTATTTTTAGCAAAGCATTAGGGAGAAGGAGTCACTGGGATATAGGAAATTCAGCACAGAATGCTCAAGCAACTTGGAGGTGGGTTAGGAACATATGCTTAACAGCCTTTCTCATGAACCCAAAAGAAGCACAGTGCACTTGTCACTGCTTACTAAAACTTGCTACTTTAGGCATTTCCTACCTTTGATCAGCTTCCCTTTTAAAGTAAATTAATGGTAGTGGAATGAAAGGACTTCTGGAAGAAAGGTCAAAGATCCCCTCTAGATGTTGCTTTTGTCACCCTCTGGGCTCTAAACGTGGAGGGGAGGGAGAAGGGTAACAACACTGAAGTTTCAACCTGTACTGTACTTCCCCCGGGGATTTCTTCCTGCAGTCTCAGGACCTAGCAGCAGGGCGACTGAGGTGAGAAAGACCAAGGGGAAGGTAGTCAGGGAAGGTAGCCCAAAGTTACCACAATGGCCATATGTGAGAAATCTCATTTTTAACAGGTTCCCACAACTTCAGACAGTTTTGGTACGTCTCCCCTAATCACCACAAGACAGCTTTGAAGGAGATGGTCTCTAAGACTCACTAAATGTAACCATAGACGGTTTTAGGCGCCCAGTCATATCTCGCTGCTTTGGGAGCCGTGAAGCCAAGGACCAAATCTTCCTTCCAGGTCAACAGCATGAACCAGTACGCTGGAGACTCCCACATAAGAATCACCTACACAGAGCGAAATGATTCATACAACAGCTCCCAGGCAATACTGCTAGGAACATTCATAAGGACAAAGGTGGTCTGGACCTTCTTCCTGGGCATGGTTTCTCATACACATCAGTATCAGCAAGTGCCTCTGATAGGAAGCCAGCACCCCAGTTCTCAGCAAGGGGCGCCCCAATGGCACATCCAAAGCTGCCTGCCTGTTCACCAGCTAGAACAACTTCCTCCTAAGTGATGCCAATAAGGGCAGAATCAGCAGCGTCTGGATAAAGTCTGCTCCCAGTGACAAAGGGGATAGGGTTTACCACTCTCAGCCTTTTGTGTGCAGGGACACTGAGGCATAGGAAGCAATCAAGTCTGATGCCAAAAGCAAAAGGCTTCAACCTCTACCACTTATTAATGCTGTGACTTGATGTTACTCGAGTGTTATGTCACTATTCTGATCCTCTGATTTTTCCATTTGCCAAAAAACATGTTGCCATTAGTTCCTAAGAAGCTGCTAGGGAAATGTGTAAAATTCTAGGGACTTAGTACACAGTAAACAATACTATGATTTCTATCAGTTTGTCAGTAAGATAATGAGCCAAAAAATTGGCAGTGTCTTAACACAACACTCAACATTTATTTATTGAGCACCTTCTAGGTGCTTGGCACCATGCACTATTTCATTGAATTCTACAACAACCCTTTAAGACAGGCATTATTATTTCCATTGTACAGGTGAAAAGAATGAAACTTAGAGGAACTAATAACAAACTAGAGAGTAAAACTGACCCAAAGCTACCAGACTATCTTTCCTTGAGGTTGTGGTTAAGCTGACATGATATTAAATAGAAAAGGCATCTAGCCCAGAGTAGGTCTTAATAAATGGTACCTACTGTCATTAACCTAATGACTTATACCACAATACAGTTTAACGCACATTTCCCAAAGGTCACTCACTCATATAGCACTTTTACACTGCCCACCCTAATACCTGTGTCTTATACACTAATTTTCTTTTAAGTGATCAGCATTTTAGATAATTCAGATAAATTGCTTAGTATAAAACCCAAAACACCATAATACCACAATGATGATAATAATAACAACAGCATTGACTACTATGATTCCTATATGCTACAGGCTCTCTGCTTTTATGTGACTAAGTCTAAGATACAGATGCATAAACCAGCCAAGCACATCAATGTAACAGGAGCTCATTACCTGCCTGTCTGGAGAAATCCAGAAAGACTTCACAGAGGAGGCAGCCTTTGATTTATGATGTGTAGGGTGAAAAGGAGTTTTTTCCAAAATACAGTGAAAGAATATTCCTAACAAAAACATGTCTAAGTTCTAGAACCCCCATTTATAATACATGCATAACAGTATGACGACTGCATCTGCATATGTGAGCTGATGAGCATTTGAGTACCCGATAGCTCTGTCCAACTTATGTTTCACACTTCTACAATATCTTCATTCCACATACTTTTGGGGGTATGGGGGAAAACAGAAAATCTCTTGAGTAATCTGCTTATTGCAAAGAACTGCAACCTCACGTTCTTTTGTCATTCCCAAAGGGATGCTTCTACACGACAGGCTAATCACCTGCAAAATTACTGCAAGGAGATAGTTCTTAGTTATGTACAAGCTTTGAACAGCATTCAAACCTTCTTCACATCGTTGGTTTTATAACTCAAGAAGGACTGCTCTGATTTAGCTTATTTTTCCAATTCAAACTCAGAAGATAATGGAACAAATGGGTACTGGTACCTGTCAAATGAGAGAGAAACAGAAATGCAGGCAACAAGCCTTGGGTAATCAATGCAGGCATTTTACATCTAGGCATGGAGATAGTGTAATCATGCAGAGTCCAGAGCATAAAGCATAAGGCTCTTGAGTATTTTTATACAGAAGATGTTACTCTTAAAATACTGATGATGTGTCAAGGGCTGTAGATTAAACACTGCCTGGTCTCACTGAGTTGTAGACATCATTCGTGCAGCCTGCTTGCTGCGTTCGCTCTCTTCCCATGAGGAAGTGAACTACTTTGTTCAGGTCCATGAAGCATCCCCACCACATCCTAGCACAGCCTTCAGAGCAAAATTTTTACGAAGAAGCCAGTGTCCTCACTATTTTCTCCTGTACACAACCATCTGCTGTGGCTTGGCTGCCACGCACAGAGGCAGCCAAATCCACCAACATCCGTCAGGAGCTTCTGTATAAACAACTCTCTGAAAATGTGACTTTACAACTCTTCTGCCCATACAATCCCTCATTATTAACAACTGGCCACTGGTTTCAAGATTTATCTCAGAACTAGGACTGTGAAATTAAACTTCTACTTCACTGCTTTCACAGATCTGATGATAGCTCCTGCTCCTGTGATGACCTGACCCAGGGAGCTCTCCAAACTTAGCCCCAAACTGAGATGTTCAAGGCAGATGAGGCTGCTTCTTGTAGCTCACCACAAAGAAGTGGCTGGATGGCTTTTTAAATTTATTTATCTTTACATTCAACCAAAGCATGTGCTCTGAGGTTGAAGTTTTAATTCGTATCTCTAAAGTAAACAGGATGTAATATTAATACTTTCATTCTGCTCTCCAGCAAGAGACACACTCACACAGCCACCCATATTTATCTGAGGCCAAATCAACATGGCGCCCTGCTGTGTGTGGCTAAGGAGACCAATGCACCCTCTTACATGACAGCAATGAGAGAAACATGACACAGGGAGGTGGCTGAGAGGCAGAGAGAGTGGCGATCCCTTGAGGCTGATCACTTGCCATGAGCCCCTGGCCAACCTGCTTCCCTGTGCTGCGCCGGCTCCCTCCCAGCAATTCCTCCCACCCACTGTTGATGCACAGCCCATTCACTCACTCTCTCAACAAATACTTATTGACAGCTATTTAATTTTCTACTGCTGCACCAACAAATCAGTGGCTCAAAAGAACACACTGGCTCATTTTCAGTGCTGTACAAGTGCAACAAAGTTCTCACTGGACTGAAATTCTGCATTCAGCAGGGCAGCAGTCTTTTCTGGCGCTCTGGAGGGGGACTCATTTCCTTACTCTTTCTAGCTTCCAAAGTTCGCTGACTCCCTGATTTGTGGTCCCTTCTTATATCTGCAGAGCCAGCAATGGTAGGCGGAGCCCCACGCATGCTGCCATCTCCCTGATTCTCTGCAGCCAATAAAGTCTCTCAGGTTTTAAGGCTCTATGTGAGTCATTTGGGGCCCACCTGGATAACCCAGGATAATCCTCATCTCAAGGTCCTTAAGCATAATGTCCTCCACTGTCTCTCTGGCCTTCAAATATAAGTAACATGTTCACAGTTCTGGAACCAAGGATCAGGAAATCTTGGGAGGACTGCTAGCTGCCCATTACAACCACACTACAGTATCAGTGAACCAAAGGAGAGCCCTGCTTCAGAGCGTCAACATTCTCATGGACAGCGACAGGCAACAAACATAAAAACATAAGCAATGTGTTCAGTATGTCAGAAGCAAAAAGTGCTATGGAAACTACAAATAAGAGGAGGTGAAGAACAACAGGCAGGGCAGACTGTAGCAGGAAACCCTGTGGCAGTTCTGTGTTAGAGGGAGATGGAGGGATTATTGTCACCGTGTATCTGGCACTGGAGTTTTGATGGGGGGGGGGTTTGAGTGAATCATGTATATGTTACAGTGTGAAGATGTAACCCCCAAATTATATACAAATGGATGGTGAATCAAAAAATTGATTAAATTTAAAATATATAAATAATATGGTGGTGGTATATATCAAGGAGAGTAAGGGGCTGGTCAGATACATGGCAGAAGCCATGAAGAGATTACAAAAAGGTTGCAGACACTGAGGAATGACAAGCTCTTAACTTTCACAAACATATTTAGAGAGCACATACTGGTTACTTTTTCCTATCAAGCATCAGTAATGTTTCAGTGAAAAAAACTGCTCATGTTTTTCCCCTCTGATTCTTAGGGTGGAACATCCCGACACTGAAAACAAGAGGCTTTTGGTAGACTGAAGAGTGAGGAGTCCAACTCTGCAAACTATCCGCTGGGACACCTGGAAACATCTATTTTTCTTCTCTTTACTCCCTTATATGAACTATCCAATTAGATCAAGTTGACAGCAACAGCAGGTAGAGAACTAGCTGCTCACAGGGAGGGAGGGACAGGTGGTCCTTTAATGGGTACACAATTTCAGTTTGGAAAAGAGAAGTAGGTTTAGAGATTGATTGCAATGCAACCTGAATAGAAACGCAATGTAAGATGTACAAGGATGTATGTGTAAGTTACTTTATGTAGAGTGTGTTAGAAATCTAAGTCCCAATTGAATCTCTACAAAGCTACGGTGCACTCTGTGAGAAGGGATGATTTATGTAAATATTCCCCCCCACACACAATCTTTCATTATGAACAGCACACAAAAGGAGGTGTCTGTCTAGGGTTAACGGCAGACCCGGGACACAGGTTCTTGAAGTTTCTGTCTGTCCCCCACTGCCCAGGAGAAGGGCTGACATGTTAACTATTATTCAAACATTGCAAGTCAATACAAATAAAACAGCCCCACATTTTAAAAATGGAAAAGTTCAACAACCTGAGTCTAGAGAACCCACATTAAATTATTTCTTGAATTTGTATCAGCTCCTTCTTTTTCTTCAGAATTTCAGAGAAAGCCAAAGTCACAGGGCATGGCATAGTCTGTATAAAACAAGATGTGTGGCCAAAATGAACTTCCTGCTCGCACCACTCTCTGCAGGTTCTGGACATGAGGATATCACCTCTTGGGTCATCTGTAACACGTTCCTGCAGCAAACATTTACTTAGCAACTACCATCTGCTCACCCTTGGCCAGCCCTTGGAGAAGTGTAAGTAAATAAGACATTTACTTTGAGGAGACTCGGTGAAGTTGAGGAGTCAGAGAAGAAAGCCTGTAATTACATTTCTGGATGTGCAAACCCAAAGGCTAGAGACAGCATGAGGCACACACAGAGAGCAAACGGTTCTGTGAGGGTGGAATTTAGTCTCCAGAGCAGGGAGCTAGAAAGAGGAGGGCTACATAAAAAGTTACTGGGTTAGAACAAAGTACAATTTAACTCTCGCCATACAGCAGCGTTTCCCATTAAAGATGTTCGCACGGTGGCAAGGTACCATGGAGACCACCAAATCAGCCCACTGGTTTCACTTTGCTTCCAAAGGAATGGAAGCACCATTGAGCACTCCCCTAGGGGGGATTTAAATGTGTCCTTGGCCACCTCTGGAGAGAGGTACATTCCAGTCAGTTAAGAGCATGGTTTAGAGTTAACAACAGCCAAGATTCTGATCCAAACTGTGTCTGTCACCCCCGAGCTGCAAAGCTCTGGATGAGTGATTGACCTGCCCAGTGTCAGCATATACAATAGAGCATGTAAGGAAAGAATAGCTTCTGCTTCATTGGGGAGTTCTGTGGGCTAAATGAAGTAATGGATGGCAAGCGCTTACACAGAGTGAGCACTTTGTAAATGGTATGGATGGAATTCATCCATTTGATCTTCCTTTCATCAGACACTTAACAGGCACTGCTCTACACACTGGGGATTTAAACATAAATAAGGCACAGTCCTCATCACCTCAAAGCGCCCAAGTTAGTGGGTCAGAGAGTCATAATTATACAACAGGACAGTAAGTGTCAATTTGTTTTCTCTCTGCACCACTTAGGCCCTTTGAAAGAGGGTCGTGTCTGGGTTTTCTCCATAAGAAGGATGAGACACAATTCCAATCAGTTTTAATGGAGACTACAAACTAAAGGACAGTGCTAGGAAACTGGTAGCTGCAGAACCAGAGACTGAAAAGAACCTATTTCAGGTAGGGTAATAGTGATTATCCCCTAACAGAACCTGGTAGAACCAGCGGACTCCTAGAAATCAAATCAATCAACTCCACTTTGCCAGACTAAAAACGCCAAACAAGTCTCCCAGGGTCATTCTTCCTTATTCTGAAATAGTGCTCCTTTCTCTCTACACACCTCCTCTTTTAAAATAATATTTCCTCTCCTTTTTTCATGACAGAATGTTATATTTATGCCAGAATTATTTTTAAGATTGATAGATAAATTGATTGATTGATTTACTGACTGATTTACGCATACAGAACTGGGGTACAGGTCACAAGTGCAGGGGTGGTGAGAGAATTCACCAGAGACAGAATGGGGAGCAGAACAGGCAGATTGACTAAGTACACTGCTGAGGGGAGCAGCGGGCAGGGTCAGGAGAGGTCTGCTGCTTAGTCACCTCACCTCTGGGGTGGGGATCGAACTATTGCTACTGAGGATAGCTTCCTAGTGCTGTGCTTTAATCCCTTGTGCCACCAGGGAGGGCCTAAGTCATACATCTTTCAATAAAGATTCCTTTCACCCACCCGCCTGATTTTTGTTACACAACAATCGCATCCTCCTCTGACTCTACTCCTATTTACCAGTCCATATTCAGTCAGAACAATTCCAACATACCTGACCTTGTTCCTGTGCAAAAATGACAGCCTGGCCTTTGGAGTTTCATGCTATTTGTTCCTCCTAGTCCTTGTGTCGCCCATTCTGTCCCTATTGATGCGTTCTCACTGAACTCTTCAAGGTTCCTTTGTATCCCCTTTTCTCTCTCTGGCTGCCTTTGAGTGCTCCCCAGCTTTATTCCAACCTCTATGCTTCTTTCTCTCTCCTGTGTCTGTCCACCTTTTGCCACATGCGTCTCACAAAAGCTGTCCTGTCATCTGCACCCGCTTTAGTTTCTGCCAGCACCTCTCTGCAATCCCTTCTTCCCCTTCTCTCCACACCTGTGCTCCTTCTACAAAGACGGCCCCTTCTGCAGCGAGCTTGGCTTCCCATTCACACAGCAGCCGCCTCTTGTGCTTTTCTCTTTCTACACCCCTGTTTATTCCTCATTAGTTGGTCACTTTTCTTCTCTGTGACCCAATGCTGTCATCTTCACTGACTACTGCTCCCTCAGAAATTTCTTCTCTTACCCACTCTGAAGTCTTGACAACAGTATGTCTAAATGTGTCATGGGCTCTGTAATGCCTCTTCTTTCGTTCAGGTCCCTTGAAGCTATTCCCGCTGTGCCTCCCTCCTTTTCATGTCCTTCTTTTAGAAAAGTGTTGGGAGATATTCTCTTTTACACCACAAGGGTAACTATCAATCCATACTTCAGCCCTCTGCCTGATTTTAAATAGGAGACAAGCTGACACCTTGTTCTGTGCACCCCCAAACACACTCATTCATTCTTGTCACTATCTTGGCTCTGCTCCTAATTATTTCTCTCTTACTCCCCTACCCTCATCCCTGGCTTATTTCTTGTCAATTTCCATCTGCCTTTCACACCCTCTACTCTAAGACTGATTCCAAAAAGTTGATCTGATCAATTAATTCTCCAGATTATAAGACTCTGATGGCCCCCCATGAATTCCAACATAAAACCAAAATTCTGTGGGGTGAAAATCAAGGCATTTCATGAGCTGGTCCCTGCCAACACTGCCTACATTCACGCCTATCCTAAGCACCGTCCAGGCTTATAGGGAACACTTTCACCTATGCGGGTACAACTACAGGGAACATACCAAGAAGCAGTTCACGCTGCCATGCCTCTACTGAGAATGCCCTTTCCACTATAGATGATCACTCCTATTACCCTTTATCAGTGATCCCATTAGCCGCTAGCCTTAACAAAAGGGGGGACGACTAGATGGAAGGAGGGGAGTAGGGGGATAAAGAGGAAGGAAGGACCCAAGTAAGCAACTGCATAGCATATTCAGATACTTTCTTGCTCAAGTGCTATCACAGCTAAATGGTACCAATTACAAATAAATAAATAATTTCTCAAACAAAATATATGGAGGGTTTGGAGTCCTGTATTACCATTGACACCATCAGTTCTATACCTGGCTGTCCCATATAAACCAGCATAATCATGATGATAATAAAAATAAAAATAATTGCTAATATACCACACTCCAGAAGACATCTGAGATCTTTGCCTCAGTAACTAGTGAGGAGACACAGATACGTTACTACGTTTGCTTGGAGCCACACAGCTTTTAGGGAATTAAGGGTACAAACCCCAAAACCAATGCCATTAACTTTTAAACAAAACTGCATCCGTGGTCTACTATTTTAAGTAGTACTACTAACAGAAACCCATCATGAAGAAAAGAATAGGCAGTTTGATTCAGAAGACCTGATGGGATTCAAGTTCCAGCAATGATACTCATTAGTTGTGTAGCCTTAGGCAACTCACTTAACTTGGACTTCAATTCTGCCTATAATGAAGATATTAATACCTATACTCACAGGGATGCTCTAAAGTATAAATGAGATAATGTCTATGAAAATTATTTTGCAAAAGGTACTCACTTCATTCTAGCAGTTCTGATCCAACACCAACATAACCATGCTTTTTCTCCTACTAGGAAGATCACCTGGAACTCCTTAACTCATAGAAATGAGCCCTGGATTTATCCCAGGGGCATGAATACTCGGAGCCCTGGCATGTAACCATTTTGTGTACTGTAAGACTTATCCTCTAGAAAGACATTCTTTCCTTCAAATATTCCCTTGGAAGGAACCTGCAGAGATGATTTTTAAAATGAAGTATGGAGAATAAGAAAGAAAAGGCACCTCTGGCTCTTATCATCATTTCATAGTTATTGTTTTTTTTTTTCTTTTTTGTTGTTTTCCCTCTCCCAAGCTGAATGCCATGGAAGGAATGTCTACAATTCCAGGATAGCCAAGTTCCCAGCTTTCCTCCTCCAACAGTGAATATGCTTCCTTCTACATTTGAACCCCAGAGTTCACACCATGTCTTTAGCACCCTCACAACATTAAAGGACCACATGATCATTTCCTGCAAACAATTGAGTGCTTCAACTTTGTTCCAATAATGACACTTTTCTCCAGCTGATCAGAAGAACTGCGACTATTCCTTATCATAGACAGCGAGGGATAGCTGGATTTAAACTCAAATGCCTGCCCACTACCAAAGCTCATTCCAGGCTAACACACTAGCTCCACCTTTCTAGCTACAAGAATGTTCATTAACTCATAAGTATTTAACACCCCATTATTATGTTTGGCAAGGGGGTAACCTAAGAAACAAAAAGGATGCAACACTGACTCAGAGAGGTACAAACAAAAAAAAAACGGTGGGAAGAGAAGCATCGGCCACTTCTTTGTGATGCACCTTGCTGGAAAGCAGTATCTCTAATGAGTATAACTAACCATGTGTTTACTACTGGATTTATCCTGTGTAAGATAATCAAGAAGAGCTGTCAAGTCACCTTATTAGACGCTGTATCTCTAAGATCTAGCTCTCTGCTTGATGTATGGAAGAGCATACTAAACATAACCATTATCATTTACATACTCTTCATTCAACTTAAATCTGTAAGAATATAGGTCCTGTTTGTTTATTTACTTAAGTATCTACTACATGCAAAGATAAGTTATGGGAAACAAAAAAGGACTGTAAGATAGTCCGTGACCCCAAAGATGTATCATGATGCTGTCTATAAAAATAACTTTAACAGTTGACTGAAGCACTTATCTATGCATGTGTTCTACACAGTATAGTTAAAAGACAGGCACAAGCACACACAGAAGATGTAACTTTATGTTCATGAAGAGTCATATCCTTAAAATTAAATAGATGTAATCCTAACAGTAACTCTAAAAGCAATTCTTACCATTCATTTTTGTCTCCTAGAGAAGTTTAGTTAGAATCAGATGCTATGTATCTCCTTAGTGATCTTTAATAAATCTGATCAGATTCTCTTAGGTATATTTTAAGGTCACCTTCACCCTACAGAATTCATCCCAATTCTCCCTATCAAGCTAAAGTATGTAATGAATACTGGTATTGATTGGACTTACTGTAAATTCTTTCACTCACTTATTTCTACAATCAAAATACATTTATTGAACAGTTGCCTGGTGTCAGCCCTGTGCTAAATGTTGTGTGGGAGATAATGTTCCTTGCTATCTAAGAACTCACAACTTCAACCTTTTAGACAAAAACCTCATACCATTAAATTAAATTTCAGCAAATACAGCTGGGACTATAGTTAAAGAGGAAGTTCCAAGACAAGGGAGGGTTTCTCTTGTCTAAGAAAACAAGAGCTATTTTGGAGGGTCTTTTAAGTGAAACTGATGAAGAAGTTGGGGATATGTAATCTCACTCTTTGGAACAGTGAGATTTTGAAACCCTGATTTGCCAAAAGTTAGAGGGAATAATCACAAGACCCATGTAAACTTTTTTGTGTGTGTATGGGCCTAGAGAAACAGAGATGAAGACTGGTAGATGTCTACAGTGAGAGCTGTGCTAGCCACTGCACCAGGGAGACTTGTTTTGGCTGAAATTCCCTTGAAAGTCAGCATGGCACTGGGGGAAGATGGGGTGCTGGTACCAGACCAATGTGGCTGGTTGGTGTGACCCCCAATGCATAACCCTTCTGTCTCAGTGTCTTATGCAAACAGGATTATAAAAATAGTACCTAATCACAAGGTTGTTGTGATGGCTAAATGAACATTTAGAGTCATGTCTGATCACTAAATATTAGCAATAACGATCTGTACATTGCACAGGCATGACTGCCAGGGATTCACTGAAATGAGTTTTGGTTCTCCCCAAGTCCCACTTCAGCATAAGAATGACTCAGACAAACATTTCAGAAACTGCCCATAACTGGCACTTACTCTGATCAAAGGTCAGCAAACTCCAGCCTGTGGGCCAAATCTGGCTCACTGTCGATTCTGCAGTTGTACTGGAACACATTCATTTGTGTATTGTCTACAGCTGCTTTCAAGCTACAAATGGAGTTGAGTGATTTCAACAGAGACAGTGTGGCCTGCCAGGCCAAAAATAGTTACCGTTTCTTAAAAAAACAAAAAGAAAAACAGTTTGCTGTTGCTGACCCTTGAGATGGATGATGGGGAGGAAAGGGAGAGAAAATGAATACTCAGATACACATCTATATCTATACTGTAATGTAAATAGATATACACTTGTATACACAATCCAGAAACTTGACTCAGGTAAATTTGCTCATTATTCTTTGCTTTAGCACTTACAAGATGGTGGACATATTGAAACCTACTAGTAAAACCCATCTCATAATGTGCTTATAATGAATGGGTTTATCTATCAGCCATTATGCTATGTGGGGCAAAGAACAAAGTTAAGACCATTACCTTAGATCTTACAGATTATTAGAGGCAACACAGTAGAGCTTTATTCAAAGTAATCATTTCACTAACATGGGTTGAATTACATTCCCCTTTTTCTATCACACCAACATCAGACCCAATGGGCGCTGTATTGCAAAGACAAACTGCTGAAGGCAGAGAGCTTTGGAAACTGCTGGCCTTCCCATGGAAACACACAGTTACATTAGCCTCTGGTCTCGGAATACAAAAACAGTCTTTGTGGTTGTCTGAAATACAAGAGATCTCAATCGCTGTTTACTGAACCTTAAACCTTGACAAAATAGGTTACTTTCAGGTCCTGAACCAGCTTCAGATTTATCCTTTCTTTAATGAAGTACAAAAGAGACTGAGCTGTATGCACCTCATTCCTTTTGTTATCTTAGAATTAGGGGCTCTTGCAGAAGGAAATGCTTTTCAATGAGCCTTCCGAGCAGATGTCTCCAGAAAACAGTGGGTGACCATGCCCTGTGAGCAGTACATTCTAAAAATGTTCTCTGAAAAAAACAATATTTTATAGGTGTTATATACAAACAGGGAGGAGTTCTGTGTTTATAAAAGTTCAAAATACTGAATAAAAAATATATTAAACACATTCCCTTCTGGCAATATTTCTCAGAACATTATAGATCTCCAAGAGATTTAAGAAATGCATTTCCCAAACTTATTTGACCAAAAAGAGCTTTTATGCATCTGTTCTTCCTTAGAATGTGGCTTAAGAAATGGGGTCTTTGGATTATGAAAAAGGTAAGGAAAAGGTTTGCTATTAGATGAGATCTACTTTATATACTATCTTAGAAAGCATGTACTCATTGTTTTTACCTAAGTGCCCACTAACTGATGAATGAATGAATGGATGGATGAATGGATGAAAAGATGTGTTTATATATATATATATATATACACATATATATATATGCGCAACAGAATACTACTGAGCTATAAAAAAAAAAAAAAGATGGAATCCTGCCATTTGCAAAAACACAGGTGGGCCTAGAGGGCTTCAGCTTATGAAATAATCCAGAAAGATAAAGAGTATGATTTCACTCATATGTGGTACATACAAACAGATTTACTAAATAAAGCAAAAATAAACTTTGGGACTATAAAACTAGTGGTGGGGCCCTCCCTGGTGGCACAGTGGGTTAAAGCACAGCACTAAGAAGCTAAAGTCACTTTACCACATATTCGATCCCTGTCCGGGAGGTGACCCACAGGGTGAGGCAGACCTCTCCTGACCCGCCCGCTGCTCCTCTCAGCAGTGCACTTTGTCAGTTGGCCTGTTCTGCTCCCCACTCTATCTCTGGTGAATGCTCTCACCACCCCTGCACCTCTGGCCTGTACTCCAGTTCTGTATGCATAATCTTAAAAAAAAAAAAGTGGTGGGTCTTGACCATTCTGCTCATCAAAGGAACCATTATATGCTCTACCCTACATTATCTCTCAGCACCAAGGAAGACAACTTTTATGGAGTGAGTTTTTACAAATATTAGACTTCCAAATGGGCCGTAAGCTATCAACTTGGATGATATATATCATGAGTAACTTAGAGCGAGAACAAGGGTCTCTTGAGAAAACAACTACTTTATATGAGGCATTGAATTTAATCTTCCGAATAATCCTGCAATCTAGGTATTTGATATTCCCATTTTCAGGTAAGGAAACTGTGGACCAGAAGGCAACTTAACAAACTACAGAATGCCAGCACTGAATTTGTGTCTGCCTGGTGGACAGGAACAACCAGTCTATATCCAAGTCCCAACAGCACAAAGTGATCCCAGGCACTCTGGTGGTCCTGTCCAAGAGAACTCTCTGAGATGATGGAGATGAACTGCATCAGTGCTATCCACTAGCTATGCTACAGACTTATGCTACCAAGCACTGGTGTGGCTAGAGATTTTAATTTCATTTCAAATAGTTTAAATCAAAGTTATAGGAACCCACTATTACAATACTGAAGAGTGTAAATCTTCAGCATCCCTTCCTTTGATACAGAGGCTATTTGACTCAATTTATAGAAACACCAAGGTAAGATCTCTCAATTTTTCTTTATATCACTAATATAGGAGCCAAAAGGTCTTCATAGTAACTCAGAGGGGAAAACAGACTTGGAGATGTGAACCAACAAATATAATAGAAAAAATAAATAAATAAATAAAGTGGAAACAGGAGAAAATGTGGGGAAGCAACAACATAAGCTCAAGGAACAGAGTAGACTAGGGATGCTCCGTGCAGAACCAAGCCATCTACAGCATTTCCATAAATATAAAGTGGCCAGGAAAACATAGAGCAAAAACAAAAGCACCCAGAAGCCTGGAGAAATTCAAAAATGTCAAAGTACTTCAGCGGGCTCTGAGCCACCACTGGATAGTTCCTTTACTCTGTTTGCTGTCACTGAAGTACATCAAAGATTTGGATGCTCAAAACACTAGACACAGGTTTTGCAAAAACTTCTTTAACCTAACATCTACACGCTGAACAATCCAGGTGAGGGATGTGTAACTGCCATTGAGCACTTTCACGTGTAAGTGCCAGATTTTTCTGGGAACCTTTGGGAGGTTCTATTTCTTTCTTTTTATTGTATGTGTGTGTGTGTGTGTGTGTGTGTGTGTTTGTTTGGGTTTTTTGTTTTTGTTTTTGTTTTTAATTTTCTTGCTAACCTTTGACACAGATCCCAGAACTCCACATTTGGAGGAAGTAAAAATATTTCTAATTGTACATTTTGCATCTTGATCATCTGAATGGTTGATAGCAAGTAAATTGTTGGTTGCTCTTGGGCTTTACAATTTTACTTTATCATCCCAGAGCTCATGCTGAGATCTCATGCTGAGATGCCTAGAAGGCATGCCAGCAGTTACAAACACAAACTTTGAAATCACACTGTCTAGTTCTAACAGCAATGTGGCCTTGACCTTATACCAATATACTTAACCTCTTTAAGCACTGGTTTCCTCATCTATAATTTAGAATAAGAACAGAATCTCCCTCTTATGGGTATTCCAACTATTCACATGGCACCAAAAAGTAAGCTCTTGGTAAGCTCCTCGAAGGGCCCTCTTCAGTCATCTGTCCAAACCTAGTCAGCAGGTTTGACAGTATTTCTTCTATGTTCATCTTACTAAGTTCACCAGAGATGGTGCAAACAAACATGGTCTAAAAATGATGAACCAATATCATGAAAATAGTCTGTTATATTAACACCCCAAATTTTTCTTTGGGTCAAAATGGAACTGTTTAGTCCATAGAAATCATAAAATATTAGCATTAGAAGCCTGAGAAACCATTTTCTTCTAATCCCCCCAAAACAACGTGGCAGTACTCTACAAAATCTTCTTCCCTCATTCTCTCAGCCTACAAAATTTGGAAAGGGATGCATTATTTCATGCATACCATTTCACACTAGGACAATTACTTGAGCCCAAACTTGCTCTTTCTAACACAGACTGCTCTGATGGTAAACAAAAGAATTCCAATTCCCATTTCACTTTACAGTTTTTAAAGTATCTGAAGATGGTTATTATGCTCCAAGTCCTCCATATACTCTTTCCTGCCAACAAACACACACTAAAACATACCAACACTTCTTCCTCCAAATACAATGCTCAATCAGTTACTGTTACCTTCCAGTTACCATGCTGGGCTCTGGAGAAAGGGAGTGAGGCAGAAGGGACCATGTCCCATTCCTGGTAGGGGCTGCAGATGTGTTCACACACACCTGAACTTCCAATTGTGCCCCCAGAGAAAGGAATCGACAATCAACTTACTCTTTACGTACTAAGTACTTCCGTTAGCCAATCCCACGGGAAGCAGGCATCTTCAGTGGACTTTTAGTGCCCTGCATTAACTTAATACAGCCTTAATCAATCTCTCCTCACTTCCCACGATCACCTTTGTAAGAAGGTCTGGCTATTCCCTATACAGTTCCCACAGCAGCAAGTTATGGTTTGTGCCTAAGTGCAAGACTACATTTAGCCCTTCTGAATGAGTCAAGCAATCTTTGCTCTTTCTAACCCACATGTGTGAAAATCAGCCTGTTATGTAGACTCTCTGGTCTTTGTACTATCTGCCAATCAGGAAGGAAATGTCATTCACTTTCTTCCAATCCCTGAAACAGTTCAAAAAAAAAAAATTTCCATGTGATTGCCCAAATCTACAGAGATGCCAGATATTCTAGGACTTCTATTCATACATTCAGTCGACATTAGGGAGAGCCTTCTGAGCAAGGCCTCCAGGCAGGGAGAGGATTATGAAGTGAGAGACATGGTAACTGTGCTTGGGACATTTAGAGTCTCAGAGAGGCAACCAGCATGTCCATGAATCACTAGAATGCAGGGCCTAATGTTGGCCTCCTGGAGCCCGATGGGGAGAGCCATTCATTCTGAGAGGATCTGGGGAGAACTAAAAGAAGGGAGGTCAACGAACCGCAGGCCTGGCAGATAAGCAGGCGTTCTGGAGGCAGTGGTGGGGAAAGGGAAATAACTAAAACTAGTAGGGAATGGGTTTTTTAATGATGCAAGTGACATAACTATTTTCTGTTTGTTTGTTTTAGAATATTTTTCTCCCTTCTGGGAACCTTCTGAGAAGTAGCCAATATGTCAACTGTTGTCTCACAAACCTCTCCTCAACACAAATATGTCATTCTCTTCCAACATCTCATTTGGGAGAGTATTATAAATTTTTCTATCTTAAAATACAAAGCAAACCACCCTATGTTTACAAGTCAGGGCAAAGTCAGCTGGCCTTGGTGTCAGAGTCTGGACGTCTTAATGACGTCCTTAATAGCATGCAAGCTTG
The DNA here is from genome assembly GCF_000260355.1 of Condylura cristata. Taxonomy (NCBI): domain Eukaryota; kingdom Metazoa; phylum Chordata; class Mammalia; order Eulipotyphla; family Talpidae; genus Condylura; species Condylura cristata. The sequence goes on from NW_004567109.1 coordinate 32,324,025, forward strand.
CTATTCTCTGGAAGGCTGGAGATGCTGGTTCCACGCAGGTCTACCTGAGACGGAGGCTCTCTCATATTTCTTGGATTTTGTCCCATTCCCCAAGGGGTGCCCCATTATATCTCATATCAGTGGCCTTTTATTTCCTTTGAACTTGGAATTGAAGGTGAGGTTAGGGTTGTGTGTTCTTCCAATCTTGAAGCTCTTCATCACGGTAAATGCAGTGTGGCCCTGGAAGTTCTGGTTTATGTGCATCAGTTCTTCACAGTTCAGCTCTCCAATTCAGCCTACAGTGTGACCTTGAAATGATTAAAGCTATTTGCAGGAGCCAGAATTGAAAAACCTTTCCTACCTCCTTTTCTACTGGAAGTCACTGAATCACCAGAAACACTATCTATTCAGATCCCAAAGACAGAGTAACAAAGAGTACCTGGTCTATAGTGTAAGGGTCTTTCCTTTGCAGAGGTGAGGAGAAATTTGCAGACAGCAATTTGTGGCTTTTTAGCACTGTGCACTAAATCAAGTATACAGGAGGTACGTACTTAATATCAACAAATACAGAATAAGAGGCGAATGAGTAGATAAACTCAAAATAGGATTGTCCTAATTTAAAAATATGAACATGTTAATTCAAACCCTAGATCTAGGCTTCTATCATCTTGTGACATCAATTAGGACACAGAGCTCATTTATTTGGATAATACGTATAAGCCTTAGAACATAAGCCATGTCTGAGAACCCCAATAACCAAATGGGTACACGTGAACCAAATGTCTCCCACCAGCTTACAGGTCTATCAAGCCCAATACCAAGAACAAAAACTCTTTCTTTAAACCCTAGAATGGTCAAAGAAAAGGCTCTCATTGATAGATAAGAAAAGTGAGGCTGAAAGTGGTAAACTGACTTGCCCATATTCACACAGCTGGTGAAATGCATAGCTCAGACTGAAATTTTGCTGCTTCCACATGAAAATGGATTATTCTAATGTAAGGTAGAAAAATAATACACATCAGCTCGAACCTTACCAGACCTAACAGGCTCAATTAAATCCAAGAGTCTTGCCTTATAAGGGAGACCCGGCAAGTTTAAGACACAGGATACAGAGTGGAACTGCTTTGAAATGAACGGTGCTGGATTACAATCCAACCTTCCTTGGCACACAGACTGCTTAGCTGCCTATGACTTGCACTCACTGAATTCAAATTATAGGTTCCCAGCCCTCTCTGATGGTGCAGTGGGTTAAAGCACAGCACTAAGCTAAAATCACTTCTGCATGAGTTTGATCCCCACCCCGGAGGTGACCCACATGGCATGGCAGACCTCTCCTGACCCACCTGCTGCTCCCCTCAGCAGTGTACTTTGTCAGTCGGCCTGTTCTGCTCCCCACTGTCTTTGGTGAATCTTCTCACTGCCCCTGCACCTATGGCCTGTATCCCAGCTCTGTATGCATAAATAAATAAATCTCTTTTAAAAAATTATAGGTTCCCTTCCAGTGGACTAGGACATAAGATGGCCTTTGGAATGATCATATAAGTTTATTTCAAACTTACAGCAGTGCTATTATTTAAAAGCCCCAAAGGCTCACTCCTGGGAGTATTCACCTTCCTAGATAACCTTACGTATCTGCATATTAGTGCAAGAAACCAAAGACAGTGACAGTGAGGCATTTAATTTTCATATTAATTTTTTATGACTGAGGTGGAGAGAATCAAAAAAGAATATAGACTTTCAGTCTATAAAGCTGTTCTACCTAAACACGCCAACCCCAACCTGTACCAAAAGTGAGCTTGGCACATGGTAAGCACTTGTTTCAAATGCCTGAATAAGCAAAGGCTAAGAAAGGTCACCCAATCTGCCCAGGATCACCCCAGATGTTAGTGCCAAGTAGAGTTTGTTACCTCCATGACAACATGGAAAACCCATACATCACACTACACAAAGCAAGAGTGTTCAAGTACTTCACGCCAGTGTCTTTTTTTTCTTCAGCAAGCCGCAAAGCGTGTTTTTCACCTTGTCTCTGGTTAATAGGAACATCTTACATTGGTCCATAGAGACTTCCCAAGTGCAGGCCCTAAATTATCTCAGGTAGCCTGGGCTGTTTATTTGAAACACTTCTCACATGAATCTACCACATTACCATTCAGTAATGCTGAGGACAGAGAAATAATCATAGCTGGTGCCCATCTAGACACATCACACAACTCATACACAGTGCAATCATGAAATGGGATTTCTTCAGTCTCAGGCACTGACGTTGATATGGCTCAAACCTAATTTTCTACAGGATAGCACAATTCTCATTGATTTGGGGAGATGTATTCACGTTGTCTTGCTTAGCAGACTAGCTCTCCTGGAGTCCATACAAAACAATCTCAAAACATCAAAACACCAATGGGAACAAAAGGAGCTCTCTTTTCTTTCTTAAAAGCACAGAAATGACCTTACCACCAAAGAGGCCACATTTTGACGTGATAGAAAGTAACATAGCACAGCCCTACCATAAGATACTGAATAATCGGAAATGTATAAAAGGATCCCATTATGTGCATGAAATGATTTACCTCTCCACTCAACTGCAAAAATTTGGCATTTCATATACATTAAAATGAAATCTCCCCAAGAAACTATTGAATTTTCTTTACATGGTGGAAATACCTAAGCAATTTCACCACAGCTATATAAGGAGTTCCCTTCCAGGCATATTTGTATGTGTGTTTGCTTTTGTCTTTTCCTGTAACATCTCTAAAAGGTAATGTAGTTTACTCATGTGGATGCCAATATTTATTGAGTGTCTCATGGCAGAATACTTTTCATATATGGAAAAACATATACGAAAAGGCACCTGCCTTCCAGGTGCTCTGGGGCTGCTAAGGAAGTCAGAAAAGTGCCCAATCTGATAGGTAATGTGATTTGGGAAAAGCAAGGCAAGAACAGAGAAGAAGAGAGCCTAGGTCATGGAAATCCAGAAAGCCTTTGAGTGGGGTGGGGTAAGGGGTACATGTCTTCGCCCAGAGCCATGAACTTCATTAGGTATTACTGCATAAGTAAGAACAAAGCATTGGCGTGTAAAAAGGTTACAGCAGGCAGGAAACTTAAGGTTCATTTATCCAAACTCTTCTTTCTCAATGGAGACTATCTAAGTCCAGAGAGGTCAAGTTAGTAGCAAAGAAGCACAGACCTGCCTGACCCCGTACTAGAAGCCACAAGTTCCACAGCACCTGGAGACTCCCTTCTCCTCAACGCTTCCAACTGTCCTTTCTTTTCATGCCTGCAGGTAACTGAATTCAGCACAGGAGCTCTGCAGAGCTAACCACAGTTTCACTAAAACTGAACTCCACATTTTCAGTTCATTTTCAATACAGAGAGAGCTTGTCTATGCTTCTGGCTGGAATGCAACAATACTAAAAAGTGAGTTGTGTCCATGACAATGCCAGTGTCATTACACGACAGCAACTGACTAGTTAAATGCTGATATGCTATAAGGTGACAAGTCTGGACCAAGGGCCCTCCCATTACTCCTGCCCAATGAAGACAACTAAAAACATACAGATAAACAAAGAAAAGATTCCTGTGGAACAGCAGGTGTTAAGACAAGAAATAAACTTATACGTAAGAGGTCAATCTCATCTTATAGTCAGGGAATACTAATTTGTTGGTATGCTTTATTCAGGAGAGTTTAAAGGAAAACTGGCATAAATGGTGTTACAAAATTTTCAACCTTTCTTATGAGGGTGAACAAGAACAGTAAAAAGGAAATGGTTTTAGTCACCGTATTTCCTTACATAAAGGGCTGACTCAGAAAATTGGAATATTAATAAAATATTTTCTACTTGGAATTTGCTGATGAAATAAATAGCTTGATGTTTTTATGAATCTCTGATATGTTACAGTCACGTTTAAGGGCAGTGAGTCCCTTTCTGTAATTACTAAAAGGGTAGTTTAATTACATACAGAAGTCCCAAGATATTGCTGTAATATACCCGCTGAGGACTGAAGTGCCCACTCTCTACCAGATTCCTAGATTATCTGGAGTCTGACATGCAAATCCCATCAGCTCTGATTCAAAGACTTCTAGGAAGGGGCTTAGGCAATATATCTTTTGCCTTATTCATAAAGAAAAATAATCACAATAAGATGCATCGATTTACTTACTGCTAACTCCCAGGGGCATAGCTACCTACTTCCTAGAGAGGAAGAATTAGCTCTAAGCATACTGCCATTAACACACAGAACAAGACTGAACAGAGCCCAAGACTTTCTGAATTGAAACACACATCAGGACTCTCCTTTGGATAAGGGAATGATCCCATTAAACGAATAGCAATGCACAGAACAGAAAAAAATCTCCCTCTCCCCGAACCCCTACAAACTGGCTTTCCTAAGAAGAGAATAGTGTGAACCACTGTTTCAAAGACACAATCCAGGGAGCAGCAGTCATAGAGTATGTGCTTGCACTCCTGCACACATTTCCTCCTCTGGTTTTTCTTTGCAGAATCTTTCTCTTAACCCCACTTTTAGTCCATGCAGTTCGGTGGCGCTGAACTCACTCTCGGGCTCCACGGATAAGTCTAAGGCTTAGGGCTATGGAAACTAATTTACCTCCCCAACTCAGGCCACACTTACTTATTCAGGAGTGAAAAAATGTCCATGAAAATGGAATGGTAGGTCATTCTGTGGCTGTCTCCTGCCAATGTTGCTCAGCTACGAGGAAGTGAGCCTGGACTGCTGACCGCCATTTTGCCACTGCTTAGTCACTAACAAAGTCAGCAGAGACAACATAAAACTGGCACCTGGAAACAGGCCGGATCAAGCCCTCAGCTTTTACCTTGACTACAGCTAGATTATACCTGGACTTGGTGTTATCAGCCAAGGAAATCCCGTGTAGACTGAAGTCATACTAAAATAGGTTCCTGTCACTGACAAGCTGAGGAATCCTCAGAGATAGCAGGCGTGTGAGGCTCCCTCTACCAATTCTCCATAAAATGAAAAGTATGTATAGGTAGAAAGGAATCAGGAGCTGTCTTGAGAGACTATTCCAGAAATTAAAAGGCTGGATGTTCTATGGCGATATGGTGGTCCCACTACTTTCTGAAGCCCATGCTGTCCATTCTTCACATGGGGATGTTAAAAATAAAACAACTAAAAACAACTAAAAACTATGTTTTTTGTTTTTTTAACTTATGTTTCTAAGTCGTATAAGTGACAAGCATGTCAAGCGCTCAGTGGTGATGTGGCTACCTGTTGGACAATGTAGATAAGGAACAACCCCAGCAGCACCAAAGGCTCAGGTGGAGATTCTGGGCACAAGTCTGTCCATTCCAGAAGCAGAGTGTGGTTCCTATACCAACCAGCAGACACAAAGCTGCCACAAAAACTGATGAATGAAGATATTCATCCAAGAATTATTTGTAATAGTAATGAGAACTTAAATATACAATGGAAACAGTTGAATGAGCATTCAGACTTATAAAGAAATATAATTTAACTGTTAAAAATGAAAACAAGAAAGGAATTAGAAAAAAAGTAACTATACTCAAGTAAAGTAAAAAATCATAATCACCAGGCAGCTACAGATCAAAGACATTCTGTAGGGGAGGAGGAGACAAAAGGTTCAGGACCGGGGTGGGAAGAGCACAAGAGACTATGGTGACAGATCACAGGGAATTGGTGGTGGGAATTTCACAGGGAAACCATACATTTGTACGAAAATGAAGGATGGTATAATGAGTATGTTTTTTTAAAAAAGGGAAAGAAAATGATAGCTTTGAGAGTGTTTCTGGAAGAGACGTGGGAACAAGGTGTATTTTTTAACAACAGAGAAATAATACATTGACAACATGAACTCCACAAAATAAAATGTTTATTGTAAATGAGGAGGAAAAAGTCACCCATACAGCTCATTGTTTAATGTATTCTATGTATCAAATAATGTGCTAAATATTTAAAATGCACTATCCAGTTTATTAGTCAAAAATGTCAGAGAAAATGTATTTCTATTTTACAGATGAGCAATATAAGACTTGCCCACCCTTAAATAAAGGAGGAATCTGGGTGGAAACCCACATTGGCCTGACCTCAAACCCTCCATCTCTGCAATTCAAAACATTAACAGTGATTGCCTCTGGAAAGAAATTGCATGACTTTTTGTTGCATGTATATGCTTGTTTTCCAAATTCAATAAACAAGAGCTTATTAAAGGCAAAAAAATTCTGAGAGAAAAATTCATTAAATTTGACTACAGCAACTATAGGGTGAAGAGATTACTGTCTGCTATGGATCCTTGCTGAAAACGGGTTAATTATGAACACTAGGAGCTTTCATATTCTGCCGAAGCCTCTGTTCAAATCTAATTTCTCAAAGTATATTGCTAGACGCTAATGAAAACCCAAAGAGACACACGCATTCAGGAGATGTACAGTCAATGAATTTTCTGTTGTTTTTATAAGGAACAACTTTTTTATATCCTAACATTTTTATGCCAGCTATGAAAAAGATAAATAAATATTTATGACATTCACTCAATTCCACAGTAACTACTAAGTTGCTCATGTTCTGACTCTGGTTTGAAATGTGCATATTTTAGTGGCTGGGAGTCTCAACCCTAAATGAGAAAGCCACAGAACGCTGTCATTTACAGACCCTAAAACTACTCATTTGACTCACTACAGGGATTTGCCTTGGTAGCAGTACATAACAAACTAATTAAGGCAGCTGTAGACTTAGACAGATACAAACCTCAGTGCAGCCCAGCTAACAGCTAGGAAGGAATACACCAGAAGTGCCGCGGACACTGGTTTTACTAAAGTTTCACCATGTATCAGAGAGACTATCAGGAACAACATATTGTACAAGGTAGCTACGAAAACTGAAATGAATGGGGCCAGACTTTCACTCTTTAACCATTCTACAGGAACTTTCTTTGCCAAAAAATGGCCTAATTTTCTTGCTTGGTATATGGACTGAACTTTCACTTGAGGAAGATTTGTATGGTCATTACATGCAAACTATAAAGAATAGGTCAGAATTCACCAATGGTTCATGACCTAAAAACAGCCCAAAGGTAGGTAATCTTCAGGCCTACAAATAGTTCTGTTTGCTGTTTCTTTTAACTTAGTGTCCTTTCTTTAATAGGTGGATTTCACATTCAAAATAAATGTTTAGCTTTTCTTGAAATACCTGAAGACCTGGCTACTTGGTCCAGCATTCCCTATGACAAATCTCAGAGCTTAACATTGATTTTATGAAGTTCCCTCAAACTGCCTCCAGAACTGTTTCACTCTCTAGTATCAACTGCATAGCCCTTGTAGGCATCTGACCTTACTAGGGGATACCAGAACTATTAAAAGACAGACACACACACACACACACACACACACATACAACTCCACCCTTGCATCTCACCTGAATAGAGCAATATTTCTTCTTAGAGTCTTTCTGACCCCAGCAATGAGAGAGTTGAAGAAACTGCTGAGGCAGCTACACAAAGCCTATGTCACCACCATCAACCATGCATCACCACCAAGCATCACCTCATGGTTAACACTTGGGGAGAAAGTGCTCCATGAAGTACCTGCTTGCCTTCCTGCCTCACTATCCCTAACTCATGCCACCCTGCCCCTCTGGGATCCATTCATGACCAAAGCACAGAAGCTTCAGGTTTCTACTGTTACGGGGGTCTCCTGCCCTCTGCTGGTAGTGCACCTCCCCCAATAGACTGTACACACCATGGGGAGAGCTACAGTTTCTGTCACACTCATCTTGTAAGGCTGGAGGCCAGCATGGTACCCAGGACATTTTATTGCAAGAAATATTCATCCGCAAATTCTAAGTCACCAGCAAGCTTAGACCTGACCAGCTCTACTTGGTCAAAGTTCACCTTTCTCCTTTATCACTCAGCTAATACTGTTTTGGCATATCTAGCCATCAAATTACTATCTGCATTCGATTCCTGAACTAATCATGGCTGTTGAGGAGAAAGCTCGTGACTTTTTATGGTTATGTCCTGCCTTGGATGAATGCATATTGAGGAGTAAGTGCATAAAGGGATGGAGCACAATGTCCTCATAAATCATTACTCCTTGTCAGGGACACACAGAGGTAACCATTATCCTCCTTATCACCTCCCGACCCTCCCCATCATCACTGCTACCAGCACACTAACTCCTGTTGACAGAGGACAGGGACCAGTGAACGCTGCTAGAGGCCAAGGTGGCTGGGCCAAACACAGGCCTGCATGTTCACTGCAGCTGAAGGGAAGCCAAGGGGACACACAGGATCAGCCCCCCTGGGACCAGGATCATGCTATGTGTGGATATCTACTTTCTCATACCCTACCACCTGGCAAATAAAACAAAACAACAGGTTGCTTACATCGTGTTTAAGACGGTACCACCAAATCTTCAACCTGTAATGCACCTAGCAGAGAGCTAGCTGCATAACGAATGCATAATTTAATTCCAGTAGTGACATGCCTGACGACTGTATCCAGAGAACATAGCTCATATCTTCTTCCTCTGGAGTTTTCTGTAAGTTATGGATTAATAAACTTTCCCTAAGAATGCAGCTTTATTAATCTTGCAAAATACTCAGAAAAAGAAAATATTTTATTATGCCCATCTAAAGTGAATTATGATAAACAAAGTCCCCTGTGTGCTGACAAGAAATAAAGTTGCCTTTCTGCACGCAGCAAATTGTGTTTGTGGTGGTGTTTGTTTCCCCACCAGTCAACTTGAGAGTAAACAAAATCTCAAACTACTATGCTGACCTGTGATGACAAGAAGGCCCATGGTGGTCACAGGAAACCAATTTCTGACCAAAGAAAGAAGAAATTAGCACAGGGTGGCATGGTCTTGTGTACCTCTTAAAGCTGAAAAAAGGAGGGGGAAAAAAACACGGCAGCAGAGTGAGAGGAGGTCTGTCATCATTCACACTGAATTCTCTTCATTATATTGAAACATGTCCTCTTCGTGGGGAAGAGCTGTGTGACTCTGTAATCTATTTCATTTGCATGGAAGTGGAGAGAGAGAGGAAGGAATAGCCATTTGTGGCCTGTCAGTGTGTACCAGGCACTGTCCTAACTGTGCTTCATTTGTTACTTCATTTGACTTACAAAAGAGCCCGAAAAGAGCTCATTTTGCAATTGAGGCTCTGAGAGTTAAGGGTCTTGCCCAAGGCAACAGAGCTAGTTATTGGCCTTGGTTTGGCCATCTGTAAGCTGGGATGGTCACATCCATCCTGTCTGTCGATCTGACAGAAGTATTTTGAAGATGGAGCTAAGCTAGAGAGAGAGAGAGAGTGTGTGCACGCGTGCACACATATGTGCCCACATAGGAAAAGCGACACAAATAAAAGATTACTCCAGCTGCAGTGTGGATTTACCTATATGTTATGTAGAGAAGTGATTTATTTTCCTGGGGTATGAACTATTCCTTTGCCTGCTTCTCTGGGACCCACTCATGGCCCCTTGCCTTGCTCTGCCAGATGCAGCAGGAAGCTGATCTCAACTCCCATTTCCCAAGCCCCACTCAAGGGGAAACTGACAGAAGACAGAACGGGAGGAGAAGGAGCAAGGGGAAGCCAGGAGCAAACCACTAATTTCAAGCAATTCCTTTGACTTGATAAATCTTCAAGAAAAGGAAGTAGAGGGAGGGGAGGAGGACAAGGTAGGAGAAGCAAGGCAGAGTTTTGGAGTAAGGGGAAGTAAAACACATTATCTGAAGGAAATGTTTAAAATTACAACAGAAAGTCCCTTCATTTTCAGAGTCTAAATAACGTACTACATGGACATTCCAGTGGCACAGTTTAAAAACCAAAAGCAGGAAGTATTTAGGGTGAACCTCAAAATGTCAAGCACTGGAGGTGTGAATGACAAGCCAACAACGTGCTTGAGATATTCTCAATATTTAGAGCAATCTACAGTATCAGATGTGGAGTAGAACAACTGAAAACATAATCAAGTGTGGTGTTAAATAGAATCTCAGGTTCAAACAGCCTGAGTAAGATACACATGACTGGCCGAGGTGGGCTGAGGGCAAGAGCATACCATGGTCTTAAGCCTATGCTGTAGGACTTTTTTTAAGAGGACACTGCTAGCCCATCTCCCAGACCTATTCCTCCCAGCCCATCCCAGTCAGGTTGATTTATGCTACTCAAATGGTCCTCTCACTTATATGTATATTTGGAGCAGTCAAATGTATGCAGAATTAAAATCTGACCTCCCTCATACAAATGGATAGATAGCAAAGAGAAGTACATAGTGTTAGCAAGCTAGCCAAATGGTCTGTTTCTCCTTCCTTAACCTTGCTTTCTACAAAACATCCTCTTTCATATCAATCTAACCTAGTATAGGATGTATCATCTTCATTCCAGAGAATACCTAAATGTGTTGAGGACAGAGTATGAGAAAAGAAAGGTACAATATTTGGGAAAGAGAGAGGAAAAAAATCTTAGATTTCATTAACACTTATGTCCAGAGTAACTTTGGGAGAAAAATGAATAACTTTCCTAGGTTCTAAAACATCAACATATTTTAAATGGGGAGAAATGAATGGGAATTGGGCGTATGAGAGAATCAATAGCATAAGGAAATCCAAAGAGAGAAAGAGTCACAGACAGACAGCCACAGACAGAATTAACAGCTGGCAATACCACAAAGACACAGTCAGCAGTTTTCCCTTTTATTGGAAGTAGGTTATAATTTCTATGCATAATGGTGCTTCCTCAAATAAAAAGTGTTTCAGTATTTCACTACTGAGGCTCTTAAGCTAAAGTGGTGACACAGATGCAGGAAGACCAGGACACATCTTTTCAGGACCTGTGGCTCTTCCTCTGTCTGTGGGGATAATATTCACGGACCTAAGATATGCCTGAAATGTCAAACTAGAGAGTAGCTGCAGTACAAATGTGTCCCCTGGGACCGGATGACTATGCCCTACTGGAAGGCCAGGGGAGCGACTCCGGAGGCAGACTCGCCCTTGGTCCTGGCTCCTGTTACTCATGCTAGATGGGTGCTTACCCAGGAGAGGAATGGCCCATGCCGTACATATCCTCCGTCGTTAGCCTAAATCCAGGCTGTCTTTCAAAGATCTCTGATACCCGAACAAGGTACTTATTCACTACTCCTCAGTTGTATCAACCCCTGGCCAGCCCCATTCCTCATGTTGGTACTCTGGCTGCCAGTGGGACCAGGGCAATCCTCTGCACTGTCAGCCTGTGACAAAGGGCAGTGATTCTGGCAAGAGCGAGGCTAAGCACCCACTGCCCTTCCCTTGAGGTTGCTCTGGGTATCTAACCAGAGCATGTCAAGCACTTTGTGCTTCATAAACCTCAATTTTTCTCCAATCTTCCTAACTCACCACCTTCCAGAATAAGATACACCAAAGCGTTATGTTGAAAACTAATAATGTAGTTACAAAACATGTGTTTTTAAAGATAGCATTTACAGTAGCAAATTACAAAAAAGCAGGAAATACCTGGAAATAAATCTAACTAAAGAGCACATATTTTTATTAAGAAAGCTATAGCCAATATTGAAAGGCACCAAATTAGAAATAAATACATGGGGAGACTAGGTTTATAGGAAGAAATTAATGAATTTATAAACTCAACAGAATTCCAATCAAATCAAGAGTGCTTCTGTCTAATTTTAAAATATGATTATAAATGTAGATGGTAGACAAAAAGCCAGAAGAAGTCAAGAGATGTCTGAAGGACATTGTGGGGATTTGTTCTGCCAAATTCCAAGGCGTATTATAATGTTATAATAAAAAAAAAAATTGCTTTGGGCAAAGGAATAGATAAAATATATGCTTTAAAAGTGACCCTAAGTGGCAGGATGACTCTTCATGTAGAAGAAAAATCAAATTCAAATTCTCACACACACACACATACACACACACACACACACACACGGAGAGAGAGAGATTATAGAACTTTAACGTGATAGGCAAAACAATAAAGCTTTCAGAAGATAATAATGGAGACTATCTTTATGACATCAGGGTTAAAAAAGAGGCTTTTTTAAACAAGACATAAAAAAGTACTAACCATAAAAGAAAAGATTGATAAATTCAACTACATTAAAATTAAGAAGTTAGCAGAAGGCTGGCAAAAATCCAACTACTATGGGGCCTATAAATCTTTTCAGCTTCCCAAAGGAATAAATTCCAGTAACCTTTGTGCGTCCACTGGAACTATGTTCTGACAAAACACAATCACAGCTCAAATTCAGCATATGACTGACCATCTTCTCTGACTTCATCTACGATCTGGTTATCAGCTCTCCTAGCTTAATGCGATTATGTTTGTGTGGCTGTGTCCTGGTATTTAGAACTTTTATGAGCACACATGCAACAATGTATCCTCCAATTCCAGAGGAGCACCTCCCTGGCCATCATCAAGTGCGTGGGAGTCATTGGGCAACCACAAGGGATGATGGCACTGGGTGGCACTTCTTCCTGCCCCTCTGTACAGTATTTGCACTGCTGATGATCCATCATACCCAAGGTTGACTTTCATTCTGCTACCTTCTGGGATTTTACCGCTACACTCAAAACTACTACAAGTGACATCAAGACACAATCACAGCTCAAATGACCATATTCTCTGACTGATCCTAGATCATACTCATGATCAACTTCAAACCCTGTGGGATAGCTAATCTACTACCTCCCATATAACCATGACTTTTAGTACCTAAAAGCAAGGATGTAAGCCTTCCATACGCTTCCTCCTCTCATTCTACATTGCATGTCCCAACAATAATCTAATAGCAATATCCTAATGTCTATATGTTGACATATCTACCAATAATATAACAGAATATATGAGTCTCATATATACACATCTGTAGCAACAATAAAAAGAAATGTGTCACCTAAATAAAACATCTGCTTTGGAAATGTGAGCTTTTTCAAGAGGATGCTCCTCATATGTATCACGAAAGATGCTTCTTTTGACACTACAGTGCCTAATTATAACATTAGTACTGACAGTAAGTTATTGCTGAGGGACCCAAGAATAGGACCTTCATCAAACTCCCAAGAATTTAGTGTCTGGGTCCTGAGTAATTAATTAACATCATAATTTACAAATTTCTTTTTGATTGAAAACATTTATATTTATCATTTTTCTTACAAAGGAAGTAGATCATTCTACTGAATCAATTATTTTAATAGGACAGATTAGGATAAGTGATTATTGTTGTTGACTCCAAAAGATTTCAAGAAATGACTTTCAATGGATGATTGTTACTATTCATTTCTAAATCCAGAATACAAAATCAAGAACTGCAACAAAATTATGTTTTCTAAGTATGCCATCTAGGCAAAGACTGATCACAAAGAATTTCAATATTATCTATGGACTACAATTAATTGACTCCAATATTTTTATGCACATGAACTTAATGAACCACAAGTGACTAAACACATTTAATTTACTTCAACAGAAAATTATTGAGCATCTACTACATTCCAGAAATGATTTTTAAAAGGAGAAGACACATTTCCATATCCTAAATAGCTTATAAATGATTCTTTTACTCTAGGAATATTTGTGGACAAATAACTATTCCTTATTATCCCTATGGTAACTAGCTAGAAACTGCATGAAAATACAATGGAATTTTTTTTTAAATCTGTTTTTATGAAAAGCATATTCAAAAGAATCATATGGAATTATAAACACCAAATTTAGGATTAGAGGTATTACCACTGGCAGGAGGGAAAGTTATTAACAGGAAGATGTTACCAAGATGCTAAAACTAATATTTGTAGTTTTATTTCTTAAGCTGAGTAGTAGATACTGAGTTTATTATATTGTTTTTTTTTATTTACCAATTTGATATTTACACTTATTTGTAAGTCTCACATGTCAAGTCTGACATATTACTTTCATGATAAAGTTAACTTCTCTTCCCAGAATCTTAACTATCAACATTTTCCTCAGCCTATCTCATAAGACACTGAGAAGGACTACTGGAAATCAAAATTTCTATGGAAAATAAGTTTAGCAAATTCTTAATGAGTTAAATGAGTTTCTTTACATAGTAAATACTGTGTGTTACTAAAACAGGGTAGGTAACTAATACACTACAATCATTTGCACGTGAAACTATTTTCTCTCTGAATGCTATTTCTTTTATAATAGGCATGTCCATCGTGGGGGACACCAGTGTTCTCTGGAACCTAGCGTAGGAAATGCTCAATAAAATAAGCCACTCTACATTATATCCATCTCAACTCTGCCCATCCCCAAGCTAAACATGAACTGCCAAGCCTGCCAGTTCCATCACAGTTCTTTCAATCTGAAATGCCTTCACCCCCTAAGAACTCCTGGTCAACCTTTAGCCTCTGAATGAAATTCAGTCTCTCCTGGGACTAAATTACATCCCTGGAAATTTTCAGTAATGTACAGATATTATCTGCCCCCCATTTCACACGATAGCAGTTACTGTAGAAGAGGTCAGACACCTAGATGACAGAGAATGTACCCCTGCATCTTGATACAGTTCATATGCCATACAGTCAGCACCAGGCACAAAGTAGATGCTCAGTTAAAATATGTATCAAAAGGACAGAAGTGTGATGTCTACACTCATGATCTAAGTCCACTTCCCCAATTTCCCAGATGCACACATGCATTGCTTAACTTTTCAGACTTTTTTTGTCAATTGTGACATTAACAAGAATAGAAACCAACAGACAGGAACAATGAAAAAGCAACAATGAGCTAGAAAAGGGAGAGACAAAGAAAGAGAAAGAGTAGAGAAAGAGATGGCTTAACTGATGGGTAGTGAACTGATAGATCCTGAGTTCAGTAATGAAACAACGAGACTGACAGACCAGAGAATCAGAAATTGGTCTGAAGCTGGGAGTGGATGCAGGGCACTGGGGACTTTACAAGACTCAATGGAAACAGGCAACATGGCTGACTTGGTCTCTCTGAACTCATCACAGCTGTCTAGGAGGGCCGTGCCCTCCTCTCCTCTGTCCCCCCTCAGCTAAACAACCTCTTTGCCACCACAAAACTTTTATCATTTTAACTGTGAGTTCTTCTATTCAGCACAATTTTATTTCTATTTTCCTTTCTTTTTATGAGAATCCCCCACCGGCATCGTAGATTGTTTATATGGTGGGTTCAAATAAAATAAAATAATAATAATAAAAGCAAGCTGGCAATTTCTTTCCAATAGAATATGCTGCATATTTCATGAAATACAAGCCAGAGGAGTTTTATGATTCCTGAACCAAAACCTTCCCCTATCCAAGGACTAAATGGAAGAAAAATACAACGAGCATCTCACAGAAAAAGAAACCTGATCATTTGCTCTCCAACCTAAGGGAAGTGTTCAAGAGATTCATTGAGTTAATGTCTTTTTTTACATGAGTTCATATCTTGATATGCATTTCATAGATTGAGTTCAGTGCTAGTTTTCATGGACATAAATGCACTCACCAGAGGAGGAGTTTTCTTTCCCTTCTGGACACCAGTTACTAGCAGGATATTTAAGTCTCAGGATAGCAATGGCAAACGGAAAACTTTTTATTATCAAAAATAATTTTTTTTAGTCTCAGTGGAAGGGTAATATTAAAGCTAAGTAGCATTATGTGGTAGGTAGTGTTCAAGCACTATGGGCTAATTCCTGTAAACAACACAAAAATCTCATGGGGTAGATGCAATTATTTTTGTATAAAGAAAACTGAAGCACAGAGAAGCTGATCAAGGCCACACAGCTGGCGGCACAGGTGTGCCTGAGACCATGCTGTCTACCACCCAAGTCCAGACTTTCAACCACAGAATCTGCTTACCACAATTGTTCAGCAACAAGAGCTGTAATAAAATTTCTGCATACTTAATGAATATTTTAAGAATAGGCAGGCACCAACCAATACCTGTTACAAAGTCGCGATATTCAAAATGCCTACCAGCAGCCCCATTTTCAATGGCAATAAGTGTCCTGTGTTGTTAGCATTTGAAACCGGAGCAATTTCTAGCCTGCTTCTACAGAAACTCAAACCCAATATTTCCCATTAAATTTTACAACCAATCTGGAAGAGGCTGGATCACAGCCTCACCCAGTGTCTGTATTAACCATAGTGGTTAGGACAGACCCTGGAACCAGAATGCTTGGATTTAAATCCTAGTACTATATACTTTAGTTGCTGTGCGACCTTGGTTCAGTTACCAGATATCTCTGTGTCCCAATTTCCTTATCTATCAAATGGAAATGTGAATACAAGTATCCATTTGCTAGGCTCACTTAAAGATTAAGTACATGGATGAATACAAAGTCCTTCAAAGAGTGGCTGACTCTTAGTAAGTTCTCCATAAATGTTAATTACTCCCTTTTTTATTAATAAGAAAGACAATTTGCTAAACATCACAAAGTCTGGCAATAGCTGAATTCCAGCATGGCCTTCCAATTCCAAATTCTCTCCCAACAGAGTCCCATGTTATTATTAAAAGTTACCTTTCCCATAAAATCACTCCAATTCCCCAACATAGGCAATCTTATCCCTGTTTTTCCGACGATGAAACTGAGGTTCTGAAGGTTAAGTAATTTATCCTGGATCACTTAACTCATCTGTGAACATTTTTTGGCACAGTAAGACCTAAATAACATTTAAAGTTCCTGACAACAGCCTCAATTAATGCAATTTTTTAAAAAATGTCACGTAAAAGACATAAACTGTGATTCTCTTGCTTTGTTAGCTTTATTAGTTTGAGAGATGGATTAAATTCCTGCAAAAACAAAATGTTTGACTTGAGTGAATTATCAAAATGAAATGCTGTCTCAATTAGATTCTTCATCTGCCTGCAGGGTTGCTCCAGGCATCTGAAATCCACCAAATGCAATTTTTAAGATGGGTACTATCAGGTACCAAGCCAAGCCATCCACCCATTTAAGAAAAATTACTTTGGAGGGCAAAGGGTAGTGAAGAAGCATATTCCTCTCTGGCTTTGGGAGGAGAAAATGAACAATAAGTGATACCATCTCTTCCCTGCAGCCTCACACAATGGTGTGTCTTGCAAATGAAACATACTGTGAAACAGCTTGTGAGATGAGCTTCATCAACAATAAGTAAATTTTATTCAGATTTTATTGTTGAATACAATGAACATGATTTAATGTTTCAGATAGGCCTATTCAGACCCTCAGCAAACCACCCAAAAAAAAACCCAAAACTACTAAAAATCATCATCTAAATCTGCTTTAGGAAGAGATTTAATTGCCAACTTAATGTGTAGAACTGAATTCCCACTTGATAGTGGCACTGTTAGCAAGATGATAGTAAAAACACGTTTGCTCTTCCCACCTTGCCCTCTTCTCTCATCCCTGGTGATCCTCCCAGCGTTGCCAAATAGTTACAATGTCAGCCTTTCAAATCACAGCATTTTGAACTTCCTAAACCCTTAAGAGGGCCTCTGTGTAAGGAAAAGAACAATAGTGCTTCAAAAGCCATTTCTGAGAGTTCTTCAATATTCCATTTCAATGCTGGGGTTTCAATCAAGGACGTCAGCAGACAATTTCTGATTGCTTAGAAGTTGACTTTTATACAGCTTTGATTAGGTTTCCCTTCTCAATAGGAAATCAAGAAAATCTTTGATCCTTTTCAGATTCCATAACTGTCACCAATCCTTGTCAGGACAGGGCATCAACGAGATTGGGGTGCTTGTGGAGAATTCCTACTCCAGCCAATCTCTCCTCTTCCCTGCTCCCTTCCCCCCACCCCATCTTCTTGCCCTTTCAATTCAAGGTTCCATCCAGAATCCCTCCTCCTTGAGATAATAAAAACAATGGGTGCTAATTCAGGGGGTGGGGATGGTTTATAATTTTATGGATTTCCCAAAGACCTATAATTGGCACATAAATGTACAAACGTGAACCGGATAATTAGGGGGTTCCGAACATAAGCCACCTTTAATTTATATGATTACTTGAAAACACGTTAAGTGTTATGAAGTGTCTGTGGAACCCCCACAATGCCTTTATTCAAAACCGTCAACACTGTGAAAGTGCCTCGAAAGGGCCAGCAGGAGGAGAACAAGCAGGAGGTTAAAAAAAAAAAAAAAAAAGACAGTAGGTTCTAGTCCCAGTCCTGCTGGCTGGCAAGCTAGGAGCTGCACGGTAGCTTCCATCCCTCTCGGAACTCGCCCGCCCAGCTCCCTGGCTGCCTGGCTCCCACTAAGCACAAGGCGCACTCGCTACCAAAAGCTCCACAAAGCGCTGGTTTCTACGCGAGCTAAGCCCGGTTGTGCACATCCAAACGCACACTCAGCCCGGACCCCGACCCGCGCGGACACGCACCCCACCCTAGTCAACACACGTTGAAGCGCACAGCCGCCCGCGCAGCGGCGCTCTCCACGCCGCCTTCGCCACTGAGCATCCGGCGGCAAGCGGACCACGGTCCCCAAGCGCCCCGACAGCCCCCGCCCCCACCCCATTCCTTCACTCTCCCAGCCCGGGCGGAAGTGCCCAGGCAGACCCCCAACAATGAAGACTTGTGTGAGGCAGTTGGGGGTGGAGGGTAGTTTACAGGGAGTGAAACAGTCGGATGAGTCCGGGAGGGAGCGAAGCAGGAGCCTCGCCAGGCAGCTTCCCCTAGTACCCATTTGCACCTCAACCCCGGCCCCCTTCTTCAACACCACCAAAAGGGGAAAATGGGAAAGAAAAAGACCTGACGTGACAAGAAAAAGGGGGGGGGTGAGGGGGCTTTAAAAAGTGCGGAGAAGAGACTCGCCCTCCCACCAAGGGTCACAACAGTTGTCCACGGGACCGAGCCCGCTGGAGGGGCAGAGACACGACCGTAGCCACCACCCTCACTGTGAAATTTACTTTGTACACTCAGCCACAGGCTCCGGCCCGACGCCGCGACACAATCCCATCCCCATCTATGTATCCCTGACTCCAGATTGTCGACATTGGAGTCCTCCTTTTAGGGCTCCTTTATGAACCGAAGCACCGGAATTTTAAAGTTTCCCCAGTAGGGGGAAAAGAAAACCCTGTTCCAGTCTGGAGCACAGAGGAGCCAGAGGAAAAGCCTGGGGAGCGCGGCCGGCTATCCCCGGGGCCTGAGGAGTGGGTCGGACGTGGGGGGCGGCTCAGTGCCCACTCTGTGGAGGACCCCGAGACGGGTTGGAGACCAAGGGGATGCGAGGTCTGGCGCTTAAGACATCTGCGAAAGGGTTGGGGTTACTGGGATCGATCCGGGCTTGGACAGGTGGGGGACAGAATCGCAGCACTACCGAGGAAGAGGGAGGTGAAACCCGGGTTGGGCGAGTAGGAAAGAGAGTCCGGTTTAGGGACCACCGCTAGTGAGGCCGAGGAAGGGCTGGGGGGTTGGGGGGGACCGAGGAGGTTTGGGAGTGGGAAAAAGAAGGTCGCGGACAGGACAGAGCCGGGACCGCCGGCGGCACAGTGCCGGGAGTCTTGGGAGCGAGACAAGTGTCCAGGGTGAGCTGGGAGCCCGGGAGAACCAGGGAGAAGGAAGGAGCAGAGGTCGCCCCTCTCCCCCCAGCCAGTGGAGAGTAGGCGGAAAACTGCGGTGGCCACCCTCACGGCAATCCGTGCCAAACTCCCGAAAGCGGGGCCCCCAGGAGCCCTCCTCCTCGCCCGGGGCCCCAGTGAAGCCACCCGGGCACCCCGATGCCGTGGCCCCGCCGGACACCTGCGGGCGCCGAACTCCAGCGCAGCCGCGCGCCCCCGCCACCTCTCACCTCGGCTCGCCGCGAGCATGTTCCTCCGCAGCCGCGGCCGCCCAGGAAGCGGCTCTCCATGCCCGGCGGGCGGCGGCACTCAGGCGCGCTCTCCAGCCCGGGGAAGCCCCGGC
>NW_004567109.1:32344040-32390091 GCF_000260355.1 Condylura cristata
TAGCCCGGCCGCCCGCGGCGCGCCCCTCGCCCCGGCCTCGCAGCTCCTGCTCCCTCTCCCGCCCGGGCACTGTCTGCGCCGCTCGAGCGCGCTCCGGGAGCTTAGTGGAGTCGCGGCGGCAACGTGGAGGAGGAAGAGAGCGAGCGAGCGAGCGGGGGCGCCGCGGTTCGCAGTCGCGCCTCCGAGCCCAGGCGCTCTCCCCCGGTCCGGGCGCGGAAAGGGGAGAGCCCAGCAGGGAGCAAGGGTCTCCGCCCCTGCTGCGCCGGCGGGGTGGGGGTGAGGGAGAGAAGGGATAAAAGCGACCAGACTCGGCTTTCACAAAGTATGCAGTGTTTTCTCCGCCGCCGCCGCCGCCCCTGCAGCTCCCGTCCGGCCTCTCTCCTTTTTCTCTGGGGTCTACTCTTTTATCCCAGCCTCTAAACGCACGCATACCCAAATATAATGAAAGCCTGTCGGCAAAAACAGCAGCGGAGGCTCCGCTAGGGCCTGTTGCCCCCAAGCCCTTTGCGGGAGGGGGCGCCAGCTTCCAGCCGCCAGCCCTGATTCGGCAATCACTGTCTCCACTGAGGCTTCCTTAGCAAACTTGGGGAAAGGGGGGAGGGAGAAGACTTACATCTGTCACTTTTTCATCGATCCTAGAGAGACTTGGTCCCCGAGGGTATCCAGGCTCCCGTTAGCCCCGCAACTGCTTGTCTCTTTACCCTCCCTGCTCTCACTCTTGGAATGTTTGAGTAGATGGTCCTACTTGGGAACAGGCAGAGAAAATGGCCCCCACCGGTACACAATCAGTTACTTCCTACCTCTCTTCCTAGTTGACAAGGATCTACCAACTCGCAGAAAATGTGACTTGTATGGGTACGAAAATTTTTCTGCCTTGAAAGAGGATTCACAGTAAACGGCTGCTGCAGAGACCAGAACGCAGGTGTGGGAGGGAAAAAAATACCACGAGCTGCCCGGTGGAGCAGAGTTCCGAAAAGGGAAGGAAGAGGCAGGCAACAGTTCCTTAAAAACTTTAAAAAATTCTTTTTAGGATCCATACTCTTGGCCTCCAGCTGTGTAATAATAAAACTAATGTGGTGGATTTGGGTTTTGTTTTGTTTTGTTTTTTTGGGTTTTTTCCCCTCATAGCTTCTGTCACTCACCCATGAAAATTTAATGAAGCATTTAGGGTTATTACCTCTAGAGTCAATGGGCTAAAAATATTTAGCCTAATGTACTCCTTGTGGAGCCAATAGGTCCGTGGCTGGTACATACGAAGTCATCCGGGAGACTCTCCCTTTCTCCACAAAATTCACGACCCATTAAACTTATTCCGTAATAACAGCTTCCGTACAAATGGAGGCCGAGCAAACGGAGGCTGTCATGCACCTCCTGAAAAGATAGCAATTTACATAGAGACAAGAAAAATTTGTGAGGTCATTGGCAGTATGCAATCTTGGGGAAATAGTTGATGAAAGGAAACTCAAGGTGGGTGGGAGGTGTCCCCACTTGTTTCTATCTACTTAGGAGTTTGACAAGGAAGAATGTAGTGGTAGGGACCAGGGACACTGACTCAAGGCTCTCCAACTTTTCCAAAGTTCTAGAGAGTGGGAAGAGTTGCTACCAAACACTCACAGTCATGGAAGTACAAAGTTCTGGCTCATGGGCCAAATCTCTGAAGAACAATAAAACACTTCAGTTTTCTCATCTATAAAGACAGACCTCAGATCTGAACTTCATAAACAGAAATCAAGGGAGATGGACACATCACAGAAGGTATGGTTGAAATAGGATGGGAGTAGAAAACCACTATACTCTTTCCTTGACTTAATGTCAAACCTTACCTAATGGAACAGAGACCTCACTTTTCATTGACACTACCAAAAATTTCCCAGTTGTTTGAGAACAGCTGCAGAACATGGAAACCATTTTTGCACATTTTAAGGCCTGAATATGAGAGAAGCAGGCCTTCACCTCCCTTACACATTGCTCTGTTTTCAATTAATGTTATTACAGATTTGAAGGAAATGGGGACTCCAAATTCACCAAATAATAGAAATGAAGGAGGCTCATGTAAAATGCTGTCTCTAGTCAGAGTAGAACCAGGGCAAATTTCCCTTAAGTCTGATGGGTAAAGATGGTATCTGTTCCCAACTCCAACCTGGAAGGAAACATCATAAATTGATTCTATCTGCACACAAACTGCCAGCCATAGACATGCAGTTTTCTCCATGAAACTAAACCAAATCTTGAAGATCTATTTTAACCTATTATCTTCTGGGTACTTGCTGTATATTAACTTATTTAACATTCACAACAGCAAGGTGAAAGAGACTCTCACTATGTACTGGATTAAATAAGAATGTTGGAATCTTAGGGACCCAAGTCATCTTTCACAAGTTATCACTGAAATTCAAAGTTTTCGTTCTCTCAACAGACAACTTTTCATGAGACACCTACTTTGTGATTATTTTAAGACTTCAAAGAAGTAATATGTAGAATGTGACTTGCACTGGAAAAGTCATGCACTAAACAAAGGCAGTATTTCCAGGCTGTTTCCAAAATAGTTCCTTTTAAATCAGTGTACTTCTGTGGATTCCATTCTATATATCAAGCACTATTCTAGGTGCTGGCTATAATGATAATAAATGAGAAGGAACTCAAAGTCAATTGAATGAAAACATGGAAATGAATAGCATGAAGATGGGCAAAAAGGTCTTTCATTGAAGTCCATGTAATTCATCACTATGTACATGCTTCTCAAGGTACTGAAAGGAGCAGTACATAAGTGTGTGTGTGTATACATGACCCATGATTAAAAGCAAGAGCAAAACCAAATGTCAGAAATCATAACGTCTAACTAAAAATAACATCTCCTCAAAGGTAAGACATTCAAAGTGGTTCATTTTTTATAGTCTACATTATTTTAAATTCTGTTTATTCCTTCACTTGTTTAAATATACCTGTCACCTGATGGAGTTTAATAAAATGAATTTATGCTTGTTGTAAGTTCTGGTAGTTTCAAACACAAATTATTAGATAGCCACAGTTTACTGAATAGTTTGTATAGTTCATATGCTAATATTTTTATCCACATAGATTTTTCAAATTAATACAATTTTTAATAAAGTTCAGTAGGAACACTTTTCACCAGTCATTTCAGTGGTATCAGATGCTTAAAATATACTAACATATAAAATGCACAGCATTTCAAAGGTTAATACCAAAGACGTATAAGTCTCTCATTGAGTTAATGTTCACACTCAGATTCTATTCATATATTTTTTAGAAATTA
Organism: Condylura cristata; assembly: GCF_000260355.1. Taxonomy (NCBI): domain Eukaryota; kingdom Metazoa; phylum Chordata; class Mammalia; order Eulipotyphla; family Talpidae; genus Condylura; species Condylura cristata. Next base: position 32,347,315 of record NW_004567109.1, read on the forward strand.
CTGATTGGGCCCTCCCTGGTGGCGCAGCGGGTTAAAGCACAGCACTGAGAAGCTAAAGCCACTTCCGCATGAGTTCGATTCCCGCCTGCCCCAGAGGAGACCACATGGCAAGGCAGACCTCTCCTGACCCGCCCGCTGCTCCCTTCAGCAGTGAACTTCATCGATCTGCCTGTTCTGCTCCCCGCTCTGTCTCTGGTGAAGCCTCTCGCCGCCCCTGCACCTCTGGCCTGTACCCCTCAGTTCTGTATGTATAAATAAATAAATCTTAAAAAAAAAACTTACTGATTGTTTACTCTATAGCAGGCATAATGTTTGGCATTGGCAGAGAAAGAAAAACAAAGAAAAAAACCTGCTTTCAAACAACTCATAGCCAAGTAAAGGAAATACATAATGACGTTGCACTGCAATAAGTGTATGACTCTGCCAATAACAGGATGCTAGGTGAGCATCAGGTAGGGCATTGTAATCCAAAATTGATGTTAAAAGTATTCCTGAAGGAAGTGATATTAGCTTTAAAGATATCTGAGTAACCAGACCAAGCAGGAAAGGGTATTTCAGGCAAAGAAAAGTAGAATGTGCAAAAGCATAGAAGAGAATCTTCTCTGGGGGTAGCTTATGCTTGAGAAACAACACCAAGACATTACAGAAAGTCTTGTTTGCCATGTTTTGGACTTCAAAATTTAGTGTGAAAGTAAAATCATCTACTATTTTATAAGGTAGGGAAAATTTTTTATAAACCTGGTATTAACCACACATCAGACACTTAGATTCTGTGAACACAAAATATTCGATTATTGTTTCTCCTCTGAAGTCAAAAAAGCAATTAAAAAAATGTCTGTGTGACTTATCAAAACAGTGTTCCCATTTTTGATGATATTGGCCTTACTTTGATTCTAGAGAAAGGTTATTTAGCAGTATTGTGAAACTTAACTCTGGTTTACAGTAGCTATAAATAGCACTCCTTTTATTTTTCCAAGGAGGAGGTGGAGGAGAACAGCAACACTACAGTTGTATTTATACTACCAATCCTCTCTTTTTTTAGCTAACTGCACAGTAGTCAAAGGACTCTTAAGCTCCAATACAATCCCCCAATGTTTTTTTCACTCATAAAATGGGTAAGGTGATGTGAACGCTTAAATATAGGAGTAGACTAGAAAATCAGTGAGTTTCTGACGCCTCTGGAGTATCAGAAGCAAAGAAGAATTAGTGTACGGTAGGATGTGATACAGCTGCTATGTACTTTGTGTTAAAGGTATGACAGATGTTTGTTGTTTGCCTTTCCAGGGCTACTCCTACCCTTCTGTAAACAACACCCAGATTTCCTTGGGGAACCGTTCCCCCTACTAATAATGATTTTTCCACTTAGTTCTGGTAGAGCTGAATCTACTCTCACCTCCAGGGTTGGACAGGTGCAATGTATATCTTGGCCTCAATTCAGAGATGTTCAAATGGGTGACCTGTGTACTTTTGTGAGAGCAACTGGGAAAAATGGTTTCTTTTTACCACTGGCCTGAAAATTTGAAAGATGGTAATCCTGTAACTGAAGGAATCAATTCCAAAAGAAAGCCTTCAAAGAATGAAACTAACAGAGAAGAAATCAGATTAAAAGATACAAAAATAGAGATTTATAAGGCTATTGTTAAAGGGCTTTTGTTTAACCATACCTAAAGCCAACTACTATAACCCCACCCAGATTTTTCAGTATGAAAGCCAACATATTCTACTTATCATTTAAGGCAATTGAGCTGGGTTGTTTGGGGGTTTTGTTTATTTTTAATTTTTGGCCAAAAAATATATCAAGTGTTCTATATACATTTTCTATGTTTTGTCCAACTTAATATTTCAAAGAGCCTCAACAAACTATTTGGATATATTTATGCTGGATCTAACTCTAAAAATCATGAACTCATTAAATTCAGATAGAGTAAATATTTTCAAAGTTACATAGCTAGTCAACAGTTGGAAAATGAAATCTTTGTATGCTGTTGATAGCAGAAAAAGAAATACTTAGATTGAACAAATTGCAAATTCTACACCCAAACTTCCAAAATGTTGATGAAAACATTAAATAAGATCCAAATAAATGAACAGGTATATCATGTTCATGGTTTGGAAAACTCAATGATGACAAGGTGTCAATTTTCACTAAAATGACCTGTATTTTTAGGCCAGCTTAAATTAAAGTTCCAGCAGACTTTTTCAAGAAATTGTTAAATCTAAAATGTTTGTTGGCATGCAAAGAGACACAGAATAGCCAAGAGCATCCTGAGATAGGAAGGCAAAATTAAAGAGCTTATTCTACCTGATTTTGACACTTTCTATGTTTTCATAATCTGTAATGCCATTAATATTAAGGATAGATACATTGATAATAATACTAAGCAGAGATGCCAGAATGTGCCAATACACATGCTGTCTTTTTCAGTCCTCACACCATATATAGAACAAAATATAGTCACTAAAATAATAAAGTTCTAGAGGAAAATGGTAGATTATATGTCCATAGTTTGAGAATATATACAGATTTCTTAGAAAGGATAAAAATTATGGGAAAACAATAGAAATAGAACGTCTAAGTGTGCCAATCAAAAGGTACCTTTAAGAAAATGGAAAAACAAAACTCTGGAGAAAATATCCTTCATACACACATATATATATATATATATATATATATATATGGCAAGAAAATATAAAGAAGTAATTAATGACAAAAAAAGATCAATGACCTAATGTAATTGGACAGAACACAAACAGGACAAAAAAGAAGGTATCGGAATGATCCGTAAGCACACAAAAAGGAACTCAACATCATTAACTATAAAGAATGAACCAAAAAAAAAAAATCACATCAGATCCATTAAAATGGTTAAAATTTGTAAATCTTCTAACATTAAATGTTAATAAAAATGTGTATTTGTCATACATTGCTGATGACAGTACAAAAGAGTCTTGCCATTTTTGAGAACTGCCTGGTACTTGTCAAGTTTAGTATCTGTCTACTCTATGGGCACTTATGGGTATTCTAGTCCTAGATATTTACCCAGGAAAAAGATAACATGTACACACATGCACACACACTCACACACACACACAAAATAAACAGCAACTTTACTCATCATAGGTCAAACTGGAAACAATACAAATGTCTTTCTACAGTGGAATGTATAAGCAAATTACAGAATATTCAACTGTAGAGCACCATGAAATAAGAAACAAAAGGCAGATGACTGAAATATGCAATGACATGGCTAAATCTAAAAAAACATATTGAGAGAAGGAACATGACTCACAAAAAGATAACATTATGATTCCATCCATCTATACTCAGACCAAGAACAGACAAAATAAACCTCTGATGAAAAAAATTCAGTATTAGTTGCCTCTGTGGAGAAGAATTGCCTAGAAAGGCATATAAAATACTTTCTGGAATATACTGTATCTTTAATGAAATGCAGGTTCTATGGGCAATTATATGTATCAAAACTGATGAAATTAATTTTACTATCCAGAAACTTTAATATATATCTATTTTATTTTAATTTAAAATTAAACAGAGAGAGTAGAAGTGATGATCAGCCCCCAAGTCCTATGGGCACCACTCTGCTGTGACCCAGCACAGATACTAGTGCTAAAATTGCATGTCCTAAATACAATGTTATTATACTCTCAATGTAAAAGAGTGTGGTATGTCATGCGTGGCACTGCTAAAGCAGTGAATATACTTTTTAAAGTACATTAATGCAAGAATAATTATACCAAAATGGAGCACCCTCTACAGAGTGAAAGCACTGTCCAGCAATGACATGAGTATCATCAGAAAGTAAAGATTATCCTGGCACGAGTTAATCAAATATAGATTGATGATATTTTGGCAGAAATGAGATAGAAAAACGGAAGCTTCAGATGGCAGGAGTGAATGGTAAAAAGCAGTCTTGAACAAGAAGTCCTCTCAGTTTTCCTTCCAAATCCTATCATTCCGTGATTCCTTAAAAAGCTACTTAAGAGTTTCAAAAGCTTTTAAATAATAGTCATATTTCAAATGGTTCTCTTCTCCCCTATCCCAAAAAGTCAGTAAAAACTACAACTCTTTATCAAGAGGTATAGGTTACATAGTTGAATTTGTATGAAAACCTCACAAGGAAAAAGTTGCCACTCTTTCCTGGAAACATACTGATGCAAATCACACTTTATAAAATATTTTTTTAAATAAAAAAGAATGTAATTGCTCATTGAATTGTAATATGAATGCAAATTAACTTACTGTAATTATACTGTGCAATTTTCTACTTTAAAAACTTAGAAAATGGAAGAGACCTGATAAGTAATTTGAACTGTAATTCTTCATTGTGTTCCTTCATTATGCAATGGTTACCATAAGCAATTTGCTCTGCTTTAATATAAAATGTTTTTAGTTCATACCTTTACATTTTCAAGACTCAAATGAGACCATTCAATATATACGGATACCCATTTCTACCTCCCCAAGTGCATTGCAAAAATAATCAAGATAAGATTAATACAGCTCAAGGAAATGTGTGAAGGATTCTAAATATATTTTCATTTTGGAACATTTAGCATATTAAGTGACTCTTTATCCTATGTCCACAATATGTTTTAAATAATCAGAGAATTCTGAGCCAGATAGGAATCAGATGATCAGTATTTGTTCTTTCATGGCAAAACTTTGGCACATAAGTAAAGAAAATGGGTTTGTCCCAGTTCTGCCAGTAGTTAATTGTGTTAATGTCTCCATTTCCACCCTCATGGCTGTCATATATAAATTAAAAGTTTTGGGCAAGGTGATCCCCAGTTCCTGGTATAGTCTTTATAGGCTATGATTGTTCAGGAGTCACTCTTGCATTGTTTAAGCAACATGAGTGACAGTGGATGAATTTCTTAGTTAGAATTAATGACTTCCTGAATGAATTGCAGGCTCTTTAGTTCAGTCATTCATTGCTAACACAAAGATCATCTGTGATGATGCAAATGTAAAAAAAAAAAAATTATCATTTTTATGCTAATACTAATTTGCATGTATACTTCCCTCAGTGTGGCTCCTGTTGCTGCAAGGCAAAGATACAGAGAGCTGAGGATCTCATTAAGAGGCAGCTCAGGCCCTCCCTGTTGGCACAGCGGGTTAAAGTGCAGCACTACTAAGCTAAAGCCACTTCAGCATGAGTTCTATCCCCGCCCCGGAGGTGACCAACATGGCCCGGAGGTGACCCACATGCGCAGAGGTGACCCACTTGGCACAACAGACCTCTCCTGACCTGCCCGCTGCTCCCCTCAGCAGTGTGCTTCATTGATCTGCCTGTTCTGCTCCCCACTCTGTCTCTGGTGAATCCTCTCACCCCTTGCACCTCTGGCCTGTACCCCTGTTCTTGTATGCATAAATAAAAAAATAAATCTTTAAAAATAAAAAGAGGCAGCTCAATACGATGGAAAGAGGCGGGGGCAAGGCCTCAAATTACAAGTCTTTGTTTTAGGGATCCTGTGGCTAATAATCACACAAGTCTAATTTCTTCTAACTAGATAAACTTAGTTATTTCCTTGAGGTTGTGGGACTTGAACACATAACGAAGGGAAAGGCAGCTATTCGATCCATCTATTTGTAAATACGTTGAATTCTCTCATCCAGTCTGTGAAGTGGGCATTATTATTGTATCTGGTTTTCCAACGAATAAAATTAGAGTTAAAAGAAGTTAAATGACATGTCAGGATCACAGCACATGACATGTGTCTGTCCTGTCTGTCCAGGGAGAGTGGTAATATGCCTTCATCTTCTGGATTCCCACACACACATAGGTCTTTTTTCTTTTCTCAATGTGTATGAAAAAACAATGTTACCTCATCTGTCTACAACTAACATTACTATGACCTTCCATTCCTTAGCCATAAAATGGCAATTAACAGTACCTACATTTCTTTAAAGGATATTCTTTAGTTCCCCCTCTACAACTCATCCCACCCATACCCACTCTATTTCCCATTTGGGGATGTATGTGATTTCTCTGAAGCTGATTCTACCTGAACCCCTTTTCGAGCACAAGAGCACAGGACCAAACACTCACCAGTGTGATTCAGGGGTTTGCAGAAAATGTAACCTTATCCTCTGAGACTTCGACTAGCAATACTGAGATATAGAGACAGTATCCCACAATGCAGGAATCCAGGTTCTTAAATGGTCTTAGAATAAAGCAGGAACCAAGGTCAAAGTAGAGATCCAAAGAATCACACCTTGTCACGTCAAGTCACTGCCTAAAGACAGAATTACCTTTAACAACAAGAGCCTATATCCTTTTATCATTAAATATAATTGTATTTGTAATTCTTCTCACTTTCTACCAAAACCTTACCATCAATGAGTAAAGAGATTTTAAAGATGCAATGAAGTCCTGAATGAGAAACTGTAAAAGACTACATAAGCATACAGTTTAATAATAGTGATTATGGTGGCAATGGTAATGATGATGGAAGTGGAAAAGGCATTAAATGTCTTACAACAAATATAGTACTGGAATTTCATCTAATTTCCTTTCAGTGAAAAAAAATTAGTTAATTCCTCTTTGTTTCTTCAATTTATCTTATAATTGTCTTCTCGAAGTGTACACTCATATTCTTATATACCCTTTATAAACCACAACAGATAATGGATTTTCCTTACCACTTCTACATGTTTGTCTTTATTCATTTGCTTCTGCTATTTTCTCCTTTAAGATGACTCTTGTTCATTTCTATTTATTGAAATCCTTCCCAATCTTCTTCTTTAAATGAAGACTCTCTCCCACGTTCATCATTCTTTTTGTTAAATGTTTGCCTACTTGATCCCTGTCATGTGTTGAAGCCCATTTTCACATGTCTGAATGCCCCATAAAGATGGTGATCTCTTACAGTAGATGCTACGCCTTTCGAGGGCAGACAGAAAAGATGTATACATCATCTGTCACCACATAAGTCGAAGGGGATTCAGCCCAGGTGGTCAGTGGATTGGCCATCCATCAAAAGCACATGAGGAGTAACTTCTATAGAGAAAGACATTCCTATCATTATAAATTCTTAGGACAAAATCTAACTGGGTAGCTGTGAAGAAAGACAGTAGTGAGGATGACAGAACAAAGCAGAAAGAAATAAAGAGAGGAAAGTAAGGAGGGAGCACTGAAGGGGGAAGGGAGAGTATGGGAGGGAGGAAGGAGAAAGTGAAGTGTAGTTTGGGGAACGTTGTCAAAGGATGTCAAGGCAGAATTCTCTATGGCTTTGTCATCTTCTTATGCCTTCGAAAGTTAAGACATGCTATAGGGTCTTTTGGCCATTATTGTTCTCTGAGGGATATTGAAAGGATAATTACAAGTATAGAATTTCTACTATATGTATTATTATATACTTATAAATATAGACTAAAATATGAATAGTGACTAGGAACATACTATTTTGCAGTACAACTTCATTTCTAATCTTAGTTCTGAATTTAGGTGAATACTTATCCAATGTCCTATAAAATAAGAGATACTCTGATGTCTACCTTAATCATTAAAAATAATGTTTGTAAAAATGTGTCATACTACTTGATACATCGAAGAAGCATAATAAATCGATGGGTGTTAGTAGTAGAGGTTACAGTATTAATCATTAATTTGAATATGGATGTCTCACTTTGGTTCACTCAGCTCTCTCTAGAAATTGACCCTCCGGATAATAGTCACCCAGATCTTACAGTAAAACCATGAAAGTATTTGGCAACATCACTGCCAGTTTTGGTATTCAAACTTCCTAAATTAATGGCCTTAGTGATGCTAGATGACCATTCCAAAGTTGGCCTGTGTTTTATTATGTGAGTGTGTTTCTTTTCCCTATAGCTATAATCACTGATCAATGTTTACAGATACTTTACTTGGGTGGTATATGATAGCATAACAAACTCAAGGTTATTCCTGTTTCTCTCTTGCTCTTGCATTCCTATATATTTCCCTGGGTAGGAGAAAATAGGTATAGATACAGCTGGCATTCCAGAAGTGTAGTGACCTGGGAATCAGGCAATCAGAGATTGCCCCTCTGGGTGTCATGTTTGTCACATGTGTGTCAATGGAAACTATTTTGGAATTGCTGATGTAGGTGAATAAAAGTAAGTAAAATCCATCCTCAGTTGTGGATTAGAAGGGATATATATGAAAGTAAAATTATGCTACTGGAAGAAGATTGCAAAGTATCTAGCTAAACTTACGTGGTAGACACATCATCCTGACACATCCCTTCTGTAGGTATTTTCTTCTACTCCTTTCTATACTCTCTGTTGCATCATATCCCTACCCAACCACCATTAACCATGAACTCTGAGAACAGCAGAATCTGAAACCTTGGCTATTCATTTAAAAGCAAAGATTAGACAAATCTTTCATGGGCACATTATGTTACTTTCAGAAGAAAGTTAGTGTAGCTTGCCAAATTCTAAAAGAGGATACTTAGCTACTGGCATCTTCCTTATCTGGATTTTCCCAATCACAGTGTTTAAGCAGCTCAGGGACATATGAGTCTGTAGTTCCTGACAGAGTGGTGTGATTTGAGATGGTCACATTCAATACAAGAGGGTTTGTAGTAGGAAAATCAAGTCACACGAAAGTCAAGATAAGACTGACCAAAGGACCATGATGAATGGTAACAGTGAAAGAAGGATATTGGGAGTACAAACATGCACGGGTTTGTGTTCCCTCAAGAGGTCTTCATTGCTCCCTGAATACATCATACATCTTCATGTCTTTGCATGAAGCACCTTCTGTTTATGCTTCTCCCTCTATATGAAATGCCCTTCCTACCATGATTTGAAGCACAACTCAAACTTTGCCATTCTACCCATCCAACCCAACCATTGCTAACATTTTCCAGGCTTACTTTCTCATCACCTCTGAGCCCCTAAATCGAGGTCATTTATTTAATGCCTATCCCTCCAGCAGATTAAAAGACATCCATGATTCTTTACTGTTTCATTTCCATATAGCCAGTTATTTCCTCAACCCTGTCAATTCTACCACCAACATGTAACTCAAACACTCTCACTTCCATCATCTCTCCTGTTATCACCTTGGAATATGCCATAGTCATCTTTTGCCTGACACTTCCTTTCCCCCTGATTATACATTTAGCTCCAAATACTAGACAGTGACATTTAAAAACCATAAATGTTCCCATTTAAAATAAGTCAATAGCTCCTAACTGTACATAGGTGTCCATAAGTCTTGGTAGTGTCCCTCAGATTCAACTCTCCCCACTTTCCTTTTGCTCAATATATTCCAGACAAAATAACCTCCCATCAGTTCTTTAAGTCCCTATGTCAGGGTCCTATCATGTAAAGATGTGTTTGCTTAGAATGGCCAGGCCCTCTCCCATCCAACAGCTTCTCTCCAGTCCTTATCGCCTATACACCAACTGATGTTCATCCTGCAATCACTTGTTCAGAGCTTCCATCTTAATGAGCTCCCTTGTTAAAATCTGTTATTTTCCTTCCTAGATCTAATTACAATTTATAACATTGCATTCGTAACTATATACAAAGGATAATCACATTATAGATCTTTGCTTAATGTCAATGGCCTGCAATAGACAATAAGCTCCACAAGGTCAAAGCAATGCTTTTGTTTGCTTGTTGCTTTTGGTTACTGTTTAATATCTCTAAAATATTAAAACCTTAAAATCCATCCTTGAAAGATGACCATGGATCTGAGGCATCAGGATGGAATAGGGAGGGGGAGTAGGGTGGGTGAGGCAGAGAGATAGAAACAAGAGAGAGAGAGACAGTAGATATGATAGAGGACTTTGGTGGTGGGATAGTGACAGTAACAATATCTGAGGGAAGAATTCACATATTGTCAAAACTCAATGAGGATATAAAATAACGGAACTTCATAAAAATAAAAATAGATATATAAGTTCATGTCCTAAAATGTGGTTGTAATCCACCTGGAAAAATATCTTTTCAGTCTTTGCATCTCAAGTTAATATTTTGAGATGAGAAGATAATCCGGATTACGCAGGAGGACCCTAAATCCAATTGTATGTGCTCTAATAAGGTACACAGAGGTGACATAATGAAGCACCAATGGGACCACAAAGCGAGAGATTAGAATCACCTGATCATAAACTAAGGAATACCTGTAACCATGAGGTGCTGGAAGAGGAAAGGAATAGATTTTCCCATTGGAGACCCTTTGGCGGGATCAAAGTTGTATGGCACCTCCATTTTGGGCTTTTGGCCTCTGGAACTATGAGAATATAAATGTTGTTTCAAGTTTGTAATAATTTGCTACAGTAGCACTAGAAAACTAATATAGTTCAATCAGTAACTATGCATTGGATGAATGAATGAGTGAATGTTAATTAAATAACTTATTCATCATTTCATCATGTTATACCATCACTTACTACAATGAATAAAACACGCTAGATTTTTAAGGTTTTTTTTCTCAAATTTTATTGAATTGGAATTTATTCTATAAAAATAAAGGTATATAACCTTTTCAAATCTTAAATATCCAAAAGAAGTATAAATATTAAACTAGGGAAATACTTTCTTTTATAGATGATAGCTGTAGAAATGAGAAAGTTTATCTGACTTATCCAAGGAGACACACAGCACAGCTCAGATTGAGGCAAATTACATTTTTTATATAATCCATGTACTAATATGCACTAGAGTATCTTCCCTAAGTACAATGACATAACTCTAATTAAAATCACTTGGTATGTTGCTGCTCTGTTCAAAGGCTCCAATGTTCATTGTCACTAAACTAGCTAGTATATGTAGGTGTATACCAATAATGAAATAAATATTGAACAAAATCCCAAGTATTGTCAGATAAAATGTTTTATCCATTCAAATTCCAAGAAATCCAGAAGAAAATATCACCATTAGATATGTATTTACTATTACCTTTCATTTGATTTAATTATGATTTCATGACTGGTATTCAAATATTTAAGCAGCTTATCACACATTATCTCTTCATTTAACAATTTACTCCAAATAACTAAAATGCATAGAATGAACTAACTGACTTCTGAACTAAGGTCTTTCCCACTCGATTTCTGCTTTAGGGAAAAGTCACTGACTTTGGAAAGCCACTAATGACTGGCATTTAAGTTTAGAGTTTTCCTATATATTACTTGATACCTGGCAGAAAGACTGCACACATTTCTAACACAAAAGAAATATACTGAACCATTCCTTCTTTTTATTCTATGGGAGGGAAAAACAATATAAATCTAGAAATCAGCATTTCTACATTTATTATGTCTCCATTCTCATTTCATGATCTTGGGCAAATATCTTGACCGACTTGTGTGTCATTCACCTATTCACAAGTCCAGTTACTCAGGCATTAACTTGGTAAGCGTGGATGCCAAATTTCATCATCAGATTTCAAAACTCATGTTCCCTTTTTGTCCCCAATAGTTCTAACCTTGGTGTAGATGCACCATTAACCTATGCTAATGCCCATCTATAAAGTGAGCTAAATGGTCATTACTAGAATTTGGTATATTATTTCCATTGGAATTATTATATATGACTAAATTTGGAACATCCAGTTGCTGTTTGAGGAAGCCAGAAAGTCATTTAGTGAAGTACCCAGCTGCAGATCAATTCTTAATTATCTACACCTATGCCAGTGTATCCACTATACACTGGGATCCACTATATCCTATGTCTTGAGATGGAAGTGTTCACAATCTAACTTGAATTCTATTTCTCGAAGCAACTGTATCTGGTTCCAGTTATAAAGTCCATATTTTTATCATTCATCTGCTCATTTATCAAAAAAAAAATTCCTATCTGCTATGCAAATGATAAACTGGGCAAAGTATTGACAACATGGAAATGAAATGAAATGTGAATCATTCTGCTGCAAAGTTAAGTCAAGAATATTAGGAGACAAAGACAAGTAAATAGGTAGCCTTGTGAAATTATTTCCTACGCATTATAATACCGGTGATTACTGCTCTAATGCTTCCCCCTACTTTCCCAAAGGAAGGTATTTAGGGTAGGAGAGTGCTTAGTGTTCTGAATTCAGAATGTTCCTTCAAAAGAAGGAGACTTTGTGAGTCTATTAGGATAAAGGTCATCCCATCCTTAGCCAGTCACCCACAGGATCCTTTACCACTCAAAGCATATCTCCAACTAATTTCTTTACAGTGACACTGGTTACCCTGTAGAAATTCTCAAAGAAAGTTCCAAAGAGAGAAATTCTTGTGAAGATTTATCTCTTTGGGTAACCATGTGGCTACTGCCAGATGAGATATACTATTGTACCTTTATTTGTGCTCATACTTGCACTTAGATTGCTATTGCCTTGATGCATTTTCTTTACTTTGTAAAAGAAGAATTATTCTTTCTGTGGACTTTATTTTCAGAGAGGTCAATAAAGAACCAGATCCCACAGAAGAATATAGTAAGATAGTTTCATAATGGGAAACCCAAATCTGATTCTACTATGGCTTTATTTAAACTAATTATATGGCTCTCCAGGACCTACCTGATAAAATCCAGCGTCATTAATCTGGTACATGGCTGTCCCCGGGAGCACCCTCCCACTCCACAGGGCATTTCTTATCGGATTCCTTCACACACTGGAGGCCACTGCGCAGAACTCCTTTAGGTTGTGGACAGACAAGTCATTGAAGGGCTTAGTGGAGAAGTGATAAGATCTGATCTGCATTTTCAGAAGCTTGCTCTACATTCCCTGATGAAACAACCATTGCAGGAAAATCCATATATAACTCTACTTGCTTCCTCAATACCCTTCTGGGATGAGGCAGACCATAACTGAGGAAACCAAAAATAAAGAAAGTAACGAAAACATTCATATATGCTTTCCTTAAACATACATCTACAGAGGGTCCCTGTTACATTTATTTCACTTTTATAAAAATGTCAGTCTGGAAGTTTGCAGACTTCCTTACTCAGTTATTCCAGTGACAAGCCATTAAATATTCTCAGATGACTGAGAATTTTGACAAATTCTAAATTGCTCAATAATTCGTAAAAAGGGTACTCTAAATGTCCTAGCCATTGAAAATGCTTATGGGGGTGTAGCTGTAAATTACTGTATATGCTTAATTGTTGTCATCGTTTTCTTTACCCATTTATGAAGTGTGCTGTAAATTCAGATGTTGAGTTTACTGTTTTCCTTTTCAGAAAGAAGAAAATGCAAAAAACATAAACCAAATAAGAAATATCACAAATGCTTTTCTCTACTAGGCAATAACTTGTTAGATGAAAAAAAAAAAAAAAAAAGAAAAACTCCAAAGACTTAGAGAATTAGATTAAAATTTATCCAGTCTGCAAACATAACTATTTGAGTGTTATATTATTAGTATTTGTTTTCCATTGGGTTTAATAATTCAAATAGTTACTGAGCATCTATTAGACATCACAGAAAGCAAATGCCTGACCAACACAGTATCCCTACTTTCAGAGAATTTCCATTTATTTTAAGGGCACTAACATATATTAAAAACCAAAGCTGGGGCCCTCCCTGGTGCCTCAGCGGGTTAAAGCACAGCACTAAGAAACTAAAGCCACTTCCACAGAGTTCTACCTGGCCTGCCCTACCAGTGATCCACTTGGCGTGGCAGACTTCCCCTGACCTGCCCGCTGCTCCCCTCAGCAGTGTACTTCATCAATCAGCCTGTTCTTCTCCCCACGCAGTCTCTGGTGAATCCTTTCACTGTTCCTGCCTGCACCTCTGGCCTGTACTCCAGTTCTGTATGCAGAAATAAATATATCTTAAACAAGAAAAATAAAAAAGCCTAAAGCAGACACAATCTGATCTGTTCATTCTTTATGTTACTAAGTTTACTTCCCCACCTCCCCACCTAACATTGAAAATACTGATGAAGAGGCTTTACGCTATTACTGATCCCAATTCAAAGTCATTAAACTAAAACTCATTTGCTTTCTGCTCCATACTGGTGAGACCCTTACTGTCTTTCTTCTGACCTGAATTTTTCATTCTCTTTATTCATTCTCTTTCCCTTTCATCTTCTCACTAGCACTTGACTCCTCTTGAGCAACACCAGTTGTACTTGGCCTGGATAAGCATTTGGCCCACATGACCTGGGATCCAGAGTTTTGGTGAGTGACTGAGGGAAGGGATGATGCTCTCCTCCCTAACCGCCATGTTACCACCAGCCCTCAGGTACCAGCCTCTTAAAAGCCAAATGTGTAAATATAAGAAATGTGATTACGTGAAACCCTCATCAAGATTCTGCATGCTGTGTGCCATTATACAAACACAAATATACTAGAACATTCCCTGATGGCGTGGGAAGACCCCTGTGGCCATTGCGTCAGCTGGGGGCTGTTTCATCCTCTACTGGTTATTCTCTACCTGATTCCCTACCTGGATCCCAGGCAGGTGACTGATTACTTCGGGATTTTGAGACACTCCGCTCCAGTCTTACCAACAACTCTAGTTCCTCTTTTGTATTCAGTTTATGAATATTCGGCATATTTTGACATGACTTGCTGTATCTGTTAGCTTGATTTTATTGATTCTGGAATTATTTGGAGAGTAAAATTATGCGAGACTGTGCATCTCACCACTAGTGATCTAACAGTGAGCAACAGCTCTGATTCTTACCTTTCATATATTAAGTTCATGTACACAGTCCAGGTTGCTTTACTACTAGGGGCTTTTAGCAGGGGCCCTTAAGTGAACACTGTTAAAGCTTTGTATGGGGCCTCCCTGATAGCATACAGGTTAAGTCTCAGTGCTAACCCAGTCACTATGCATGTGTTTGATCCCCAGCCAGGGAACTAATATCTGGCACAGCAGATCATTCCTGTCTCATCTGCTGCTCCCCTCTGCAGTGTATTTCAGTCGATCTGCCTGTTCTGTTCCCTACTCTGTCTCTGGTGAATCCTCTCACTTTCTGCACCCCTGGCCTATACCTCAGGATTTATATACATACATAAATAAAAAAACAAACTTTTTTAAAAATGCCTCTTATGCTTCTGAAATTCTATTTGTAGCAGGCAAAGCCTTGCTGTTATTCAACTGGGATGAGTGAAACATAAACGACTAAGGGAAAAAGACCAAAATGGTGTAAATTTGCACTCAGCAGGAAGAAAGAGAAATATATTCTAACTTCTGAATTAAGTGAATTGTGGTAGTGAGAATCTTGATGTTATAAGGGGGAAAAGTACCCATTCAGCTCTAGTTGGTGGTAGATTCTTTGCAAATTATTTTTGTTGAAAAGAATAGCAAGTCTGGAACTAGAATTTCTGGAGTTTTATTTATACTCTTTCTCTGTTTATCTCTGAAAAGTGATCCTTTCTTTTTGGGCTTAAATGGTCATTTATAAAAAGGGATAATGCATCTGCTCTTCACCTCACAAATTTATTAAGAAGGTAATAATGGCCATATTACAAATGTAACATGTTAATAAGGCAGAAACATTTTTATGCCACAGAAGGCAACTCAGATGATAGCCACAACCTGAATTTCATGAGGGTAAACAGAGGCACAGGCTTTAAATTAATTGCATACACATAAATCTTTGTTGGTCCAATCACAAAGTTCTAACATCAAACTTCTAAAACACTGAATTCCAATTTTCTTAAAAGCCACACATCCCAATTACAATGAACAACTGACTCCTTAATGCTTTTCAGAGGAATTATTGTGTCACAGAACTAACTGCACACATTTGAAATTAGTGTATTTCAGGCAGATTGGCCACTTGGTTGTTGTTATGTAGTCATCCTACAGATAATATGTCCATCCTTCACTTAAAAGACCACAGTGCTTTTTAACAGCTTTGCCTTCCTTAGAAGAAAGGTTTCCTTTTTACTGTTAGCATTGGTTTAATTGTGGGTCATGAGGCCCCATGGAGTTAAGACCTTCATGCCAGCACTCATTCCAAGTCTCCTCACCTTGGGGAGGTCCAGGATAAGCTATGACAAGACCCCACACCCCATTGAGATACCCCCACTTGTAGACAGACTCAGCATTGCCCCCCCCCCCAGTTTGATAACTCTCCCCATTTGCCCTCTGGGCAGTTACCAGTCTAGCTGAGAGGTTAATTTACTGAGACTCAAAGAAGTTAAGCTTCAACCTACAGAAGCATGGAAAAAGGTGAACCTGTAAGAACTGAACTTAGATTTCTAAGACACCAAAGCCCATATTTGTTCTTTCTGCCACATCCTGCTGATTTGTAGAATGTCTGATTTTGCAGTAGTAAGAACCTTTTCTTTAGTGGAAGAGGCCTATGTTACAGTATTCTATTAAAAAAAAAAAGAATGAAAGAAAAAAGAAAGGAAGAAAACCTATGTTAAATTTTGTTTTGTGATGTGTAGGACAAAGAGGGCTATTTAAATTGAAATCATTTTCCTAGTATCCCAGATCTCTAAATCTCATGCACATTAAGTTTGAATTAACACTAACAAGGGTCTAACAGCTTTGATGCTGTGTTCTTAGATAATTAAATTCTTAGAAAATCATTCCACATTTGAGGGAGAAGCGAAGGACACAGAGAGTTCAGTCTTAATTCAAAGTCACTTACACATCGTTACCTGCTGTTTCCAGACCTTCATGGAATCAGCAGGGAGGATTTGATAGTAAAAATGAGGGGGTTCTCTCTCTCTTTTCCAAAAAAGAAAGCTGGAGGTTGGAAGGAAAAAAAAAAAGCAGGATTTGTCTACTGAACTTTTCCCAAATGATCACTTTATTTTGTCATCTATCATATATTGGAAGGTCCAAGTCATTTTGAATCCTGATGTTAAGGCTCTTAACAGCACTGTCGCTCCTTTTATAACCATTAACCACTTTATATGTACAAAGTATACATTATCAGAACAACTTGCAGATGTTTGAAAAGTGGCACATCCTTCCAAGAGAAATGGGTCTTTGTAAAATGGTATTTAACGTGGACAAATCACCATAAACTCATATTTGACTCTGAGACTTAGAGTCATAAAGTTAAGTCTTGTCCTGTCATAGAAATGAGCAGGCTTGAGAAGAGTGATTCACAGTAACAAGACCCACAGTAGATTGATGAATGCACTTGAGTTTCAGTTTAAGTCTTTAGGATAACAAAAAGAAGCACCATTGGGTAATAATGGTTAATTACCCAATGGAGACTGGGACATATTGTTTTAGGCCAGTCAAGTTACCAGAAGGCTGTCTGATTTTTGAAATGAAAAAACTGAAGCTTGGCGATTCAATAACTTGCTAAGAGTCATTCAACAGGTAAGGGGAGAAAATAATTTGAACTCATTCTCTCCACCCAGGGATAGAAGCAGCATTAGGATTGACAAAGTGGGGGACTTGACTGATGGTCCTTAAACTATGTCCCTGTCTCTATCCTGGTGAGTGTTTACATGGGATCCACGTATGGTTACCACCTTGGGTCTCCTCTTACTGAATTCCCTTAAATGGTTTTCTATTACCTACCTTTATATTAGAAAGATGTAACTTCAGCTCTGTTTACGTTGTCTTGGGAGGGAATGTCTTTTACTTCATGGGTAGTTTGCATATTTCTACTTTGATTTGATATGTGCTGGTTTACAGCTGAACCCTCAAACATCAGTGCTATTTCCTAGGTAAAAGTGGCAGCCTATAGCCAGCTCTGCTAACCAGCACAGAACTCTCACCAGGAGACAGGGATGGGATAGCAATTCTTCTAGTTTTACAGCTGAGAAACCAGACATACAAAGAATTTGTATAACTCAGCAAAGGGCACACAGTTTAGAAGCAGTCCCTGACTTGAATCCTTACTTTGGCTTCAAGTCCTATGTTCTTTCTACTCTTTCACAAAGCTAGGGGTTGGCAAGAATCATAAATGCATTGAGCACTTTTCTAAATATTGTAAAGGTACTCATTCATTTGATCATCACAACAGCCTTATAAAGCAGCTCTCACTATTGAGAAACCAACTAACTAGTTAAATGTCACACAGTGAGTAAGTGGCAGTGTTCATATTTAACAGTCTAACCTCAGGGTCTGTGCACTTAGTCACATCCTCACAAATGAAAGATGATGCCCTCTGGTGGGATGGGGGAGGGACATTAGGGAATGCTGGGAGGAGCTTTGATATGGTTAAAGGTTCTCACCCCATATATTGACCAAGGCTAAAGTCCCCACACTGGGAGCCTGAGCAGGGGGATAGAAGGGTGGTCTAGCTTCTAAAAATGCAAATAGTCACTAATTAATTATTCACCTAACAGTAAAGTGGACCTTCTAAGGAGACAAAATTTTTGTGAATGGGGAATGAGAGAGTTCAACTGAGACATTGCAAAAGCTCAACTGCTATACCTGAGGGTTTCCAACTTGAAGGTGAGAAATAGTGTCAACTCTCTGGGATCCTCACATCCATTCAGTGCAGTTGCTATTATTAACTCAAAGAGCAAAACAGCATTTCTATCACATCTTGTGGAAAAATAGCATTCAAATACTGTTCTGTTTGGTTCCAAAAACAATGTTTTTCTAGCACAGCATGTGTGCCCCATGGACATAAACATTTCTTTGAGGTTCCCATCCCACCTCCTCACACTACCTCTCTTCTCCAGAGGCATCACTTTTCCTGTATGCAAAGACTTAAATCTATAATTGAACCCAACTATCAAATGCCAGATAATCCATATTCAGCAAACAGAATGTGGGGAACATTTCAAGGACTTTTCTAAATATTTGTTTTTGAAGTGTCAGTCCCAAGAAGCCCTTAATTCAATTACTCCCAGTCACAATAGCAAGCTGACAGCACAGGCAAAAACCAGCACAGGCAGTTATTGTGCACAGAAGAAATCCACAGAGGCATTCCTCTGGTTTGGAAAGGTACTGTCAACTTTTAGGAAGAGGAGGGTCAGGACTGAACATTTCCTGGGCCTTTATGATGGGCCAAGCACATGCATCATCTCCATAATTCTCTCAACAACCCTACAAGATGGGCACTACTGCCTTTTTCTACCACTGAAGATGATACAGGTTAACCAACTAGCTTATAGCTTGTTACTATTGAAACTAGGTTTGCAGGACATTAGCCTCCTCTATTAAGCGGCAGACATAACCTCTGTAGACTTTGCTTGTTCATGTCCACTTTCAGACTTCTACAACACCTATACAGGTTAGAAGGGTTAAATTTATGTAATCACCATTTCTAGCCTGTTCTTTGGTTGCTTTTAAGCTTTTACAGTTCTGTGTCCTAGGATCTACTTGGTACAATGTGAACATCTCATTATACTTCTGACAAAAATATAAACTGTAAAGGACACTATAATAAGCACCTTGTGAATAGAGACCATGCCTTTTAAGTCCTGTATATCATTGCATTTTCAATACCTGGCCTAGCGTAGCTACTCAATAAACATAGGAGAGAAGGAGGGAGGAGAGAAGGGAAGGATTAAAGAAATAAAAGTATATTGGTAAAATTTGGGAATTGATTACATGGGAAGGACTTTGAAGAGAGAAAAACTAAGAAGATGCAGACATGGGTCATCAAGAATCTTATTGTGCAGGAGATAAAAGTTATGTCTGTGAATATTTATCATCAGTTTGCAGGGTATGTTCTTTTAATAAATGAGAAAGACTTCCAATTATTTTTTATCTCAAAGTTTATATTCCATTCCACCTCTTGAATTATAAGCAAGGAAAATATGTAACCATAACACAGTTTCTGTGTTCACATCTGAAAATATCTGCTACAATGCTTTTGAATAAAACTCAAGAAAACGTCTCTGGCCAATAAATCATAAGAAAAAACAAATTTATTCTTGTTAGTTGTTGAATCATCCAGTTGTTCGTGTCTTAGAGTTATAAGAGCATCCTTCTGTTTTACTGAAACTTTTCTGAACATTATCAGAAAGTATAATATAGTTAGGTAGGGTTTTGATCTACAAGAAGGTCAAAGAATGGAATGAATACCTTGAGCCACAATTCCATCCTGGTAATCTAATTTCCTTGAATACTCAGACATGTTCTCACTGAAAACATAACAAAAAAAAAAAAAAACCACTAAAGAAATCAATTTTCTCATTTAATCATCTTCTTTGTTAATTCAACCATAAATTATATGCTAGAGAAGTCTAATCACATTGTATATGAATCTTGCATAATTTGCATTAATTACAACCTGACATGTAAGTGTATTATGTAGTATTGTATGTATTCTTAGTTTATCTCATAAAAACGTTAGAGCTGCTTATAGTAGAAATGACTTCTTTATTTCTCCACACATAAAAGAAGAAAAACAAAATCCCACTGATTAGTTTAGGAAATAGTGTCTTTCATATTCAACCAGCTTTAAAATCTGGTAGCTCCTCGCAGGTCCTTGCACAAGTGTTTGCTATACCTACTCTCCCTTGCTGTCTAGAAGAAAGAAAGTTTCTGAGTCAGTTACCTCGCATATGAAAAACCTTGATAGGATTGTGCTGTGGTTCCAGTTTACTATACCCAGTCTCAACAGCTATTCTTCAGACACTCAGATGAAAAAAAGTGAGTGTGTCTCTTATTCTTCTAATTTTACGTCACAGAGCTAATTTCTGACTATCTTGGAAGTGTTGTTATAAGGGGGAATGAGGTAGGTAATTCACAAATCCAGGCAACAATTTACAGAAGAGAATAGATAGCAGTTTAGATGGAAGGTGAGTAATTTTTGTGTCTAGAGACCCTAGAATATGATACTGTGTTCATTCTTGCACTCATTTACAACAGACCTTTATGTATTCTGTAATGAACTCAGAATTAAATTGAACATAGGGAATTCTAAAATGAATAAACAAAAAAATCTCTATCTTCAAAGAGATCAGTCTAGTATAGAAGACAGAATATAATTGTATTATGTCATTATTGTGCTGCAAGTACTTTAATAAAGACATAGGAAAAAGGACAGTAATTGATACAAAGGAGAAAGAGGACAACTTTGAGAAGGAAAAGATAACTAAAGAAAGAAGGGGACGGGATGCAGAGTTGAAAGGGGATCAAGAACCTACAAAGAAATTTCAGGTAGAAGGAAAAACGAATGAATGTTCAAAGATAAGGATCATTGCTTAGCATGTCCAGGAGCCTACAGATTGTGTGGGGGTGGTGAGGAGGAAAGGGAGTATGATCGCATGTATGTATAACTTAATTCTCTTAAACCTGAGATGGCAATATATCTCAAAGTTACAAAGATGATAACTGAAACACACCTGGTTAATCAAAGCTACATAGCTGGGAATTTATAACAACAAAAGCTAAACTAATTCTAGAAACTTGTCTCTTCATCAATAAGTGTTTGGAATTGATCCTTTGGTCATGTGGGAGAGGTCAAAGGGAGAAATGGCATGGTAATATTATGATTTAGGAAGGTCCCCCAAACCACAATGTGGAACATGAATTAAAGAAGGTATCTGGAGATAAAACATCGCTTAGAAGATGAGTCTTAAACTGAAAAATAGAGCCTGAGTTCTGTTCCACCATACTGAAACACTCATGATCCTACTAAGTGTGGAATTAAGAGAAAAGACCTTCTATTCTAATATGCTATTAAGGCCCAGAGTCATTTAACACCAGGGTTGGAAGAAACTTTAGGTTGATTCAGTATACCCTTCTTCTCTATTTAGAAATCCCTTATGGAGCGTCACTGTCAGATAATGGTCTATTCTTTGCCTGAATTTCTTATCACAAAATATCTTTCAAACATTGTTATTAACAACATTTACTCAGTAAGCATTTATTGAGCCTCTATTGTGGTGAAGGCTTTGTGTTTGATGCTATAGATACAATGAACAAAAGCCAACAGGACCCTTTGGGAATTTATAATCTAAGATTAAAACTTATTTCCCTGCAACATCCACCTATTGTTACCAGGTTTTCCCCCCTAGAATTATACACGAAGCTTATTCTCTTATGCACCACAACATTTCAAATACTGAAAGATTAGTTCCCACGTGTTTCTTTGCATTTCTCTTTTCCAAGCTAAAACATTCCGTTTCTTCAACAGCTTTTCATGTATGAGGCAGTCAAATATACAATCAGTTAGTTATAAAGAAATTGCTAAAAATTAATGGAAAAATGCAATTCTCACTATTAGTAGAATTCAAGACTGATCAAAAGATCAAAAAAGTAATAATTAGAGAGATTGCAGATGTTGATGAAGCTCTGATGTACCTGATCACCAGACATTGACTCAGGAATAGAATTCAAATAACAGAGTAAATTTAAAATAAAATCCTTCAATACATTCATATTTATATTCAATAACAAAACTAAGTTGTAATATAGGGCCTAATTATCAAAGGTCTCTGATTTAGAATAGTATTAGAACTTGGACAGTGTATCTCTCAGTCCTCCAGTAAAGATAAAAAATCCACAAGACTGGCCCTCTCTGGTGGGGCAGTGGGTAAAAGCACTGCACTAAGAAGCATAAGCCACTTCCTCATGAGTTCAATCCCCACCTGCCCCAGAGGCGATCTACATTGTGTGGCAGACCTCTCCTGCCCTCCCGCTGCTCCCCTCAGCAGTGTACTTCATTGATCTGCCTGTTCTGCTCCCCACTCTGTCCCTGGTGAGTCCTCTCACCCTCCGCATCTCTGGTCTGTACCCCAGTTCTGTATGAATAAATAAATAAATCTTAAAAAAAAAATCCACAAGACACACCAATAACTAGTGCTGTTAATAACAAACTCTTCAAGAATTTGTCATTAACTATATGCATTGAACTGGTGATATAACCAATATGCCAACCAAATCCTGTCCATCTGATCCTAAAAAGTTGCTTCTTTAGTCCTTTCTAACTATCTCTACTGATTATGTAAAGTGTTTTCATTTGAAAACAGGACAGACATGCTTTTCTGCTTCTGAAAAACTGATAGCCCAGCATGCATTTTTATACTTCCATATCAGAATTCTCTCCCAACAATAACTTCTGTAATTAAAATGTCCAACAAACAAAATGGAATCAAGAAGAAAGGAGAAATATTAGTGGCAATGCAATGAATCTGACAAGGTATGATTTCCACAAGTCAAACAATTGCCATGATGACAAAGGAAGACGGTGAGTTCCTGAGGCAGTGAATCCTGGGGATTGTTGTTCATCTATACTATCTCTGATCAAAGTGTCAGAGAGAAGGGCAAAAAAGAAAAGAGCCTGTCTTAGTTCACCACTAAACAAATGGGCGGTAGACATGAGAATTGTACCAGGAACTCTGTTCATCAATCTGTCATCCATTTGCAGCTCTATTCAAGGAATTTGACCAGCATGTCACTGGACAGAAATTGGGGTGAAGGGCAATCCACATATCAAATTTGTAGGCAAGCACTATATCTGAATATAGCTATTCTACTAAAGGATGAACAAATGGAAAGCTATCATATCAACAAGGTACTCTAAAGTATACTCAAGGTCTGATAAAAGGTATGATCACCATGAACACAGAACCAATTGCACAGAACCTGAAAAGAAGAAGGAAAGAGGTAAACTAAAAATTCTGCAACAAAATTGAAGTCTACATTGGAAGTGGTAAAGCATAGACCAAGCAATGAGAAAAATGAGATTTTTGATGAAAATACTGAGAAAATTTCTAGGATGAAAAAAATATTAAAAAACTTACAATATTTATAAAGTTGATAAAGGAAGGAGAATAAAAACAATTCCATCATAAGGTTTATAGACTTGTAAGAGGAACAGATGAAACAACTGAAACAGAAGCAGTAATCAAAGACATAATTAAGGAAAACTTTGTTGATAGAAAAACAAAAAGCAAATAATCCGAGTCTGTAAATTAGAAAAGTTTACTATATTTTAGGTAAACTCAGTTAACAACAGGCTTACATGTACAGCCAGAAAAAGAGTGAACATTTTTTACTTATTCAGCAGAGTTGTAGTAAATATTTTAGTGTGTGCCTGTGTGTGTTCTTCCATTATATAGTTCATATAATTATATTTACTTTCATATACATTTTTACATAGCACATATGTATACATAGTATACATATTCCTTTATAGATTTCTAGTCTGCTTTCTTGGGTCATCTAGTTTAGTAGTTAGTTTAGTTTTCTTGTCTAGTGCCCTAAAATATTTTTATATTTGTTTATCATATTATGATAGACTTTATTGCTTAAATCATTCTATTTTTCATAGTACATACAACTATTATTAACTTTATTATAAATAATCAAATTTATGCTTATTCTTATAAAGTAAATTCATTAAACTTAAATTGCTGGATTAAACAATACAGAAAATTATTTTGAATTATAAGCTTAAATATCTAAATTTCTCCCTGATTAAACAGAAAAATACCAATTTCCTTCAAGTTGGCCACTGTTAGATTAGCCTCAGACTTCAATACATCAAACAGGAGACAATGAAAACAAACAAAAGATGATAGTTCTCAAGATAAAGATTGTAACTCAAGATTTTTATGATAAGCTAAACTATCTTAATAACTGAAGACAAAAGGGAGATGTGTAAGGTCTCAAATAATATCCACATGTACCCTTATTTCTGGAAAATATTCTTGCAAAATAACCTTACTGACTTCAAAATACATGGAACATAAAGCTCATGAATGAGAACTTTTGCCTTAAAAGAAGGGGCATTTATTCTCCTATTTCAGGACTCTTATCATAAACAAATAATCCAAAATCCAGAGAGACATACATTTTAAGGATAATTTTTGGATTACTTAGCATAATATTGAAGATAATCCAAAATATCACTGATTTAGAATTAAGGAATAAATAGTGCACTATGTGTTTATAAACCACCTTAATGATATGGAGAAATATGACATAAAGTAATAAAAAAAAAAAAACAAGACATGGCTCATATTTATACAGAGAAAATGTCTGCCTTTGAATGAAAATTCAAAATTAGTGTTTAAAAGGCCAGAAAGTGTCAATATTTTAATACAGGCTGATTATAAAGAGGGGAATATGAATGTTTTCACCTTTTAACTTCCAAGGTTTATCTAATGAGCATTCTTCTAATGTTTACTAGAGAAATATATGCTTAAAAGTTTTAATAAAATGTCCTTAGCTGAAAAAAGTCATAGGGAAGTTAAAATTTTATCATTAATTTTTGCAAAGCACTCATATATTTATTACCAAAATAAACTATCTTATATTGTATTCTTTTTCTATCAACTCATAAGTGGACTTTATAGCTATGATATTAAGTATATACAACTTTATTCTCTATTTCTCACTCATTTTATGTTGTAAACACATGGGGTTATTTCTTCTTGGAGAGGTAGCTCACTTAGTCTGTTACAATGGCTAAGCCATCCAATCACATGCATACGCTATAGTTTATATAACCATTTCCTACTGGGGGAAATTTAGTTATTTACAATTTGTTGAGATGACACATTCTCTACATTGTTGTCAGAATTTTTTTCTTTTTTGATAATTTCCATGGATTGACTCCCAGGATGGTAAATTTTCTGCATAAGGGTGAGCATGAGCATTTTTATAGTTTTTGGTTTGTGCTGTCAAATCACCATTTAAAATATATGGAGTCTATGCAGTCCTTAATATTCTCTTACAGAAAATAAATGAACCAGAGAAAAAACCCACTGGACTTCACAGAGTTTAAACTAGAAAAGACCCTGGGGATCAGAAATCTATTGCAATTCTTATTTTATAGAAACAGACAGAGTCAGAGGAGGCGCCGGCTCTAGCATATTTCACACAGAACAAAGATCAAACATAGATGGCTCGTCTACTGGGCCCTCTCATGCCTATACCAATGCACTCCCCTTTCTCATCCTTCTTTCTAGAGCTAGGGGCAGAGAGAAGAACACAGTATTTATTTTTGTTGAGGGCAGCAGAGCAAACGAAAGTTGCTTCATGTCAAATCCTTGCTCTACTATTATAGCTCTTACATGTTGCTTAATCTTTCTGACCCTAAGTTTTGTGGTAGGTAAATTGTGATCCTAACACAGGGTCATTGCTAGTATTAAATTTAATATTTGTGGAGTCTCCACAAGCCCTTTTGGTATCTTTAGGAGAATTAGAACAAAAATCACTCTCTCTGCAAAGGTACAAAGGCTGGAGGACACCCTTTATGGAACAGACAGTACCATTGTGCAGTTAGAAAAACGGTTCCTTCCCTCTCCTGCACTGCTGGTGGGGAGGCAAACTAGTACAACCACTATGGAAAACTGTTTGGAGATTCCTCAAACTGCTTAACATGGAGCTTCCCTACGACCCAGCAATCCCACTCCTAGGTATCTACCCAAAAGACACAAAAACACTGATCCAAAAAGATACCTGCACCCCCATGTTTATTGCTACAATTGGAAAAACATGGAAGCAGCCCAAAGTAGATGACTGGATTAAAAAGTTGTGATACATATATACAATGGACTATTACTCAGCAACCAAAAAAGAGAAACACATGTCTTTTGCAGCAACTTGGATGGAGCTGGAAAAGATCATGCTTAGTGAGTGAGATAAGCCAGAAAGAAAAAAAAAGAAAAATACCGGATAGTATAATGGACCAGGCGAGAAAATAATAAGAGTAATGAACAGCCATATACCAGAGACATTTTGTGGGGGTAGAGTGGGGATTGGAATAAAAAACAGGGCGGGGGAGGAGTGCGTGGGACTATGTGATGGCACCTGGGTGGTGACTCGATGATGGGAAACCCACGGGGATTACAATTGAGATGAAAAAAATGTACAAAGTGATGTAAAAATGAACTATTATATTATAAAAAAAAAAAAAAGAAAGAAAGAAAAAGAAAAGAAAAAGGGTTCCTTCCTCTGGACCATGTAGTGCTGAAGGTCGTGGTGTGGGGAGCACAATACAGAATAATGTTAGTTCTCATTTATTTATCCTTTTGTTCTAGAACCTACCTGTGCAGTAGAAAATCTGCACAGCCATAACAGTAAGGTCCAATCCATAGAAGTCATTATTCTTACTCTAATTCCTATTCTCAATATTATTTTCAGAGGCTGGGGGAGAAGTCAGTTTTCTTGGGACACTCAGCCCTTTAATCCTACCTTGCAAAAGAGAAGACAGAATATTTCTTGACAAGCAAGAGTTAAAGAGGGGGCTGAGTCCCACTGCTGTGAGGGCCATCAAGGCCAAATGTGAGCACCGACCTTCATTAATTCAAGCTTTGTACTTCTGCTTAGGGACTGTAGTTTGCCTAATGCATCTGCTCTTCCTAATTTGGCCTGTTTGGGTAACAAAGCTCCCAGTGATCATCTAAACCTCATTTGATGCACCTGTGAACAATTCATTATATTAATATAACAGCAGGGGAGGAGCAGAGACACTAATAAATAGACTTTAGCTGCCAGGACTCCTGTCACAGTCACAGAGGCGCTTTGCTGCTCTCCCCTTCTGTTCCCTAGTTCTCAGCCTCACCAGGGAAGGTTCTGCAGGGAGGGTGTAACTCACACTGTCACTTCCTACCTCTGGCCAGAGTTAAGCACATCAACTGTCTCTTCTTAAATGCTATAGAATGTTCACCCTATCTGACTTGAAAAAGTTGTTCTTAGAATGGAGCACACGTGTTGCTAGCTCAGGTTGCTTTGAACAGTATTTGGTAACTCTCCTCATAACTGAATCGCCATTTATCAAAGCGGATCTGCAGCACAGCAACACAGAGAGAGCGATTGGTCAATGTCTTTATTTTGTCGACTCTCAGCACTTCTGCACTAGCCTCAAGTTGGAGAGACTTTTCCCTCTTTCTATCACTTTAGAAGATACCAACATATGTTTAGTAGTGCTCCACTTAAATGCTACTTCAAAATCATGAATTGTTTTTCATTTTCCCTCTGCAAACATTACCTGCTTAACTTCAGAAAATGTACATAATTCTGGAAAAAAATTCAATCTGCAGGTGTTCCACTGTGGCCTATGTGAACCCCTTCCTACCCCCCTGTAGGTGATCCATGATTCACTTTCCAGCCCCATTTCTTCCCACTTCTTGTCTTGCACTCAGTCTTTAGTAGGAAAAGGAAACTAGTTCTTCATGGAGGTCTTGCTCTTCCCTGCCCCTGTGTCTGCCCAAGCTGTGCCCTCTGCCAGGGATGCCCCCCACTGCTCAGTCTGCTGTGTTGCCTCCCACTCATCCTTCCACATTTTGTGTAAGTTTGGATTGCTTATTCCTCATTGTGTTCACTGTGCTCACCTCTATCATCATACTGATTTCTTCGGCCATAATTATCTCCTTTATTTCTGTTTTTCCCTCTCCAGGAGTGTGAGCTTGATAAATGCAGGCACTTGTCTTAGTCATATTTATGTCCTTAGTGGTTGAATAAAATCATGCACAGCTTTTTGCGGGGCAGGAGTGGGTACACTTTAGTAGAACCACTGACTGAGAGCGGATGCTAAGCAAATGGATGAATGGGGGAGAACAATTAGGTCTAGGAGAAGGAGGATATCATATGAAAGATAAAAGGAATAATTATGAAACCCAAAGATAACAAAGGCTTCCTATTACTTCCTCCTCCCTCCCTCCGATTTTCCTTCCTTTCTTTACCACAACAGCCTCAGGACATGGCCAGGATCTGAAATCCAACAGTACCTTACACCAAATGCACTACCTGGACAGCTTATGTATTGTGATGCACAGTCTTTGCATCTTTCAATTGATGATACTGATGATAGTGGTCTGCAAGTTATAGAACATATAGTTTGTAATAAAGTACAAAGGTACCAAGCTTATTGGTATATTTGGAGATATTTTAAATATTAAAAATGCACATATTGTAGAACATATATACATATAATTCTTGAATCAGTTTAATAAGGATATCATTCTGGAGGGCCTTACACTTTATTATCATGTAATACAGTTTAGCTGCACAGTTTTGCCTCAAGGGACGCACAGAGAATAAAGGCAATGTCCTACACTTATTCTCTGAGGCGAAAGGAAAGATCTCTAGGATGAGTGTACTTTTTACTCTCCTGCTGTTCCAAACTTTTTGCAGCCTCGGGCAGCAGAGCATTTAAAGAGTCTTTGCACAGTAAATATGTTAGTGACTGAATTCAAGAGCTACTCTTTGAATGTTCTTCAGCACATAGCACAGAACTAAGATTCTGTGGATTTTTATTAGACTCCATTCTGTTTTATTGTTTCTACTCTCCTAGTTATTTATTCATTCAAGAAACATTTATTGAGAAACTATATTGAACCATGCACTATATTATGTGTGTGGATATGGAAATAAATAAGACAAAGCTCTTGTCTGCAAAGAGCTATTGATTTTGAGTTAGGTATAGGCATGTGAAGAAGAAATATTTGCTGCGTCTATATACTGGCGAACTTCTCACATATAACATAGGCTACAGTATGACTAAAGTCTGGGGTGCGAGATTGTGCAAAAATGCCAGGTAGTTTATTTTGATTTTGAATTTTTCTTAGTTCCTCAATAAATGAATAAATGCTAGCTAACATTCCTTATAATAAATGCTGAACTATATGCTTTACATGCATTATCCAGGTAATCCTTATGAGCTTATTATATAGGTTTTATCATTATGCGCACTTTAGATGAGAGGAAAATGAAGTTTAGAGAAGTTAAGCAATGCCCATGGGCTATTTGCCATGCTGTCATTCACTTCTGAACCCTTTTTATTTGGGTGGTAGGGAAGTCTTCCCTGTTTGAAAAAAATCACCTTCCTTTCTTCACTGCATCCTCAATCACCCCAAATGATAACTTCATCAATCCCCCAGTTTCAGGTTTAAAAACCACTTTCACAAAAGAATTGTTTCTGAGCCCGCACCCAACCCCCCCCCCACTCACACACACATATCACTCCTTATAACCCAGGTTTCCACGGTCTTCTCCTATCATTATATCCTGGAATTGTTTGTACGAACTTTCTCTCCTCCCTGATATAATTATCAGCAAATTATCCCAAAATGATTCCTTCTTAGTTTTATTTCATTCATTGGTATATTCCAAGAGGCCAACCAAGGACTTGGCTCACAGAGGTTTCAATAAAAATTTCTCAAGTTGGGAGCCTCCATAGTGGCATAGGGGCTAAGTCTCAGCATTATCATGCTGTCACCTCTGTGGCCTCAGTTCAAACACCAGACAGGAATCTGCCCACACATGGCACAGCAGCCTTCACCTGTCTCGCCTGCTGTTCCCTTCAGCCATGTATTTTGGTAGATACATCTGTTCTGTTCCCCACTCTGTCTCTGGTGAATCCTCTCCACCTCTGTAACTCTGGCCCACACCTCAGTTCTTCTATGCAAAAATAAACAAATAAATAAAATCTTTAAAAAAAATTCTCGAAAGAAGAGGGGGAGAGAAGAACATATATCAAACAATTCAAACATCATCAAATTCAAAAGATCTCCAAGCGCTTAATAAGAAATTCTTCCTGAGTCTTATCATACTGTTTTCACAGATGGAAAAAGGACAGTCTATTGGTGAATTGCACCAGTTATCTTAGGCAAGTTGACATTTGTTGTACTGCAGGGAATTTCTCTTAGCACAATATTTCCTGGGAGGAGCAGGTAAATATTGAGACAAGATACACATCAAGTTTTTTCTGCGAGCCACTGTACAATAATCAATTCCAGAGATAACAAAGGCGTTTGTTAACAGCTCCATCTCCTTTTTCAAAGCTCAGTTCTCAGTCTGGCAACGTTACAAAGCTCAAGAAAAGAAGTGTTGTTAGCAGATGCCAACCACTTGTCAGAGAAAAAATCCAAAAGGCACTATGCAACCCCTCCGCTTTTTTACATACAGATAGGCTTTCTGCCCTCCAGTTCATCAAAATTCCTGATGGAGTGGCTGGAGAAATGGAAAGGGAGGGTTTTACAAGCAGATTAAATAAGAAAAAGTCGGTGCAGCAGAAAAATTTACTTGCACAGGCCTCTGGCTTTCCAGTTATATCTCCACAGACAAGAATCTATGGCTGGGGATTCAGGTTTCCCTGCTCAGAGTATTCTGTACAGCAAATAAATGATTATTTTTGCTCCTCTGTGCTAGATTTTGAGGGTAAAACACTGCCACATTCACCATTGCACCTTGGCCCCCTGGGTAGCCCGGTAGCCCACACCAGGTGTCCAGTGTATGTTCTGGCAACTGAAGGGCATAAGTGAACATTCAGTGCTATTTGGAAGAGCTAAACAAATTCTTCTTGGATGGATTTCTGTAGAATTTCTATTACATACTTTTAGAGCTTGTACATAGATTAATCTAGCTAAAAACTCTTTTGAAAAGGCAGGATCAGAACTGGGAGAGATTTTTATTTTTACACTTTCCAAAGGAAGGATGCTTTTATTTTCCTGCTAAAATTGATCTGATGAAACCCAGTTGTCTGGGTCCCACTGAGCACAAGAACAAGATCTTAGTGCATGCATGTGGGCAGCTTCAATAGATGGAAGAGGGAATGAATGAACCTTTCTTTTGTCACAGCTTCTCTTGGTCAGTGTCTGTGAGAGCAAAGACAAAAACTGAATGAAAACTTGAGGTCGAAGTCAATGTGTATCACAGGCTTCATACCTTCGGCAGAACAGTTCTGTTCTTGGTTGCTAATGAAACATGTTCAAGGCCTTACCTAAGTGTTTTCTTTATCTCTAATGAGCCAGGAGAATTTAAGTCTCTGGTTAAGGACCAATCCCAAGCATTTGTTCCTGACATGCTCACTGCGAGATTGTCACAGCTATTGTCAGGAGAATTTGACTGAAGGTCATCTCCAATGCAAGAATTGTGGCTTCATTGAGCCTGAAAGAATATCCCAATTCTCTGTTACCTGTTCAAACAGTTAAACTATCTTTATCTAGGGAACAGATTGGAGTTTGCAATTGTTATAGCCACATCTAAGAAATAGAACTCATTTTTCTAATATTTACTGACTGGAGTCTTTCTTTTCAGCTTTGTTCAGTCTCTCTATTGCCTATGCTTGATCTTTTCTCTTTGTTATTCCCAAAGGGAATTTTGAAGTAAAAAAGTCTAAACTCAAATATTATTTCTGTCAATAGGCATAGAAAGGAAGATAGCTCTCTGAGCCCATTTGGTCACCCTGAATGTGGAGATAGTAATGTTATGTATTAGAGCTAAAGAAAGACTGAATTATTTAATGTGGTCATTGCCAAACCTAAATGTGTATGCATTAGTTTTTGATTGCTACATAACAAATTATCTCAAATTTGCCAACTTAGAATAACACTCACTATTTTTTCACAATTCTGTAGGTAAGAATCTGAGGTTTGGTTCTCTGTACAGGATTTCCACAAGGCCACAGTCAAGGAGTCAGCCAGGCTGGCTCCTATCTGGATGCTCAGAGATAATTTCCAGGCTCATTCAGGTTGATGGAAGAGTGCAGTCTGATGTAGGTGTGGGACTAAGGTCCCTGTCACCTTACTGGTTGGGAGCTGATCACTGTCTCAGTCCCTATGGTCACCTACATTCCTCACATGATCTCTGTACGCTCTAGCTAGGTACCAGGTGGGTCAGCGTTTCATCTTTGAAGTGTCTCCAATTTCTTCTGCCACAGCCAGAAGTCTGCTTTTAAAGAGTTTTGTGACCAGATAAGCTCCCTTTTGCTTTATGATATGACATAGTCATGACAGTGATAACTCATATTCATAGGTGCCATTCACACTCAAAAGGAATGAAATTACACAAAGGTAAGGGCTACTGAAAGTCATTCAAAATGAGGGTGGGAAGAGCATGAGGGACTATGCAGACAATGCACAGGTGAATTGGGGGTGGAAATTCGATGGGAACTACACCTGAGAAAGGAAAGCAAACACTGTAAAACAAAATGAACAATGATGTAAAATACATATAAATACATTTTTTAAAAATAAAAGTCATTCTCAAAGTCCTTCTATTTGGGTCAGAGTCACCTTAAAGCTTAAGCTTTATTTTTCTTCTACCACAGGCTTTTGGAATCAGAATCCCTAAGAGGGGCGTCTGAAAATGTATAGAGTTCAATACTTCCTTGAATAATATATAGGCACCCAGTCTTGAATGTAATATGAAAATCATCAAGTTTATGTTGCACAATGCCTGATATATAAATTGAAATTTGTAAGTATTATTTTCTGTCCCTGTTTCCTCTAGGATCTTGCAACTCAAAGTGTGGCCCAGGGTTCAGCATTATTACCACCATTTAAGAGTACCTTAGACATATAGGCTCTCAGGTAGCACCTCATGGGCCAGAAAAGATCATCAGGTCATTTATAACATGACCATAGGAACTTCTGCTAGGGTGGACATATTTCAAGTCTCAAATATTACTCAAACTTACAATTTCTAAATGGCTATATTATATACGTGTGTGTGTGTGTATTTCATAATATAACATATCAATTTGGAATATACACATATATTTGAAATATTATATATGTGTATATATATATAATATTTGGAATATTATATATGTGTACATTCCAAATTGATGTTATATTGCAAATTGTGCTATATTCCAAATGGAATATAATTTAACCTTTCAATTTGGAATACACATATATGTGTATATAAATGGGATATAATATAATTCTATTGGAATCAATTTAATTGAGTCCCAGAACATTTTCCTAATTTATTGTATATCAGCACATTTTCTAGAATGTCTATGAAAAAAATTGCAAGTTATAATCTGGACTTATTAGATGGTTCACAGTGTAACTGGACACACAAAATATAGAACAATTCAAGGCAGCAGTTTGATAGAATGCTCTGACAAGGCTGAGAGCATTTTATTTCAGAGTACATAGGGAGACAATCTTGAGCTGGTTCTTGGAGGATACAAGTGGACAATCTCTAAAGTCTAGTTAGAATGTTAACTTCATAAATGAGTTCACTCATTCAACAAACATTTGGTGAGCCTGTCATATGCTGGGCATTTGGAATAGACATATTTCTGAACCCCTGGGGCTGCCGCTCCCTGGCTCTTCCCTTGGCCTTGTGCCTGTGTTACAGCAGTCAGCACACTGCACTGTATATTCTTGTGCAATATGTCACTTTACTGTGAGAGACTGTGCACTTCTCAGAGATGAGCTGAATTCTTCTTGGTACCTGCTTCGGCAGTACCAAGATAGTTGGTGTGAGCTCTGTGAGTGAGTGAATGCATGAAAGAGTAGATAAAAAAATGCAATAATGAGAAAGGGCATTGCATTGGTAATATTCATGGATAGCAACTTGGACAGAAAATTCTAGACTAGTATGGTATGAGGGTTCATTCTAAAACAGTTGAAGTAGTAAAGTTCAATGGAATTAAAGTATAGAACAACTGGAATTTTAGGAAGGAAAATGCCTTTTTCAAATAATTTCAAAAGATATATATTACACTCATGAGAAGCAAGGCGCTACTAGATGAGTTGGAGAGAAATGGAAGAGGACTGGCACATTGTTTAGTAATCTTTGGTACCATGTAAAGGTTAACCTTATAGGTCTGACTGAACAGAAAGGATTAGTATTGCAGTAATGGAAGCTGAAAGGCAATGTATAGGTGTGTGCACACATTGTGTGCTTAATGTATGCATTTGGGAGATATAGGGAGTGAGGTATCATTACCATCCAAGAAAAAAACTCATGAGCAGATGCTCAATATGGAAAAATTCCCACTTCAAACAAGCCAGAACATTTAAAAATAGATTGATAGGCCAACTCTGTTCCAACAGAGCACTGAGAAAACATCCTTGGAATGCTGATTTACATTTCACTCACTCACACATTCATTCTTGCATTCATTCAACAAATATTAACTCAGTACTGGGCACTGTGCTAAGGTCTTGGATTACAGTGATGAATAAAATAAGGCCTCTTGCTCCTACAAGGGGAAAGACTCTCCAAATTAAACTTCTCCACTCTGTTAAAGGATTAATCGCATTAGTGATAAGATGGAATTGCTCAAAATTGAAGATGAAAAACTCCTTCTGCAAGTTCTTTAAGCTTACATCAAAAGTCTGATTATTTTCTGGCTCAGCAATGTGGTAAAATGGAAGGCAGACAGATAAACCTGGGCTGAATCCATCTCTGCCTAGCTATGTGAGCTTATGTGTTTCTTCATTTGTGAACAGGCATGCTTCCTTTATTGCAGGATTATTGCAAAATGTAAGGAAGTGACCAATGCTTGCCAGATACCTGGGTAAGTGCATGGCACACCTGTGGGTTTGAGACCCTGATCCTAGAAGCTGCACACCTGGACCACAGAGCTGACTACTGTCTACATTTGGCTAATGGGAGGCGAAGACAGGATTGGAGGGAAAAGGAAAAAGATGTGGGCTATTTCTTCCCAACATCCTTCTCCTTCCTTTCTTTTTCTATGCCCCAGGCAAAAGCCACATCCCTTGGACATGCCAGGTCCCTCCAACAGCTACTGCTCTATTCTGCAGCCTGCACGGGGTCCTCTCTTTGCTCTTCCATGCTGTGCTCATGCTGGCTGCATTGCTCATCCTGCCCATTGCCTCCCCACCCTTCACTGGTTTCCTCAACTCTGCCCACATCCTCCTGTGGGGCCCCTTTGTTACCCTCATCATTGGAACCAACTTCAGTGAATTATAAATCCTTGAGTGGTACAAAGGTGTTCAATTGTACCAAAGAGACCAGAACTTCTTCAAGGATCTTCCTTGAGTTATTCCCTGAAGAAAAGAGGTTTCTGTGGTCAAATAAATTTGGGAAATGCTGCATATTTGATTTCCCTTTTCCTGAGTCACAATATATATTAATATATTAAAGGTTCAGAGAAGCTTGAAATGAAGAAATGTGTTTAATTTTATTTAACAGCATTTTCTATACTCATTTGACCATGAAACTATTATTTCATGTAACACCTATTAACATCCCACACTTGAGGAAATGCTGAACTAGGCTAAACTAATAAGATAATTTGTCACATTTATAGCAGTTTGAGGGCGAAAGAACATTGGACTTGGAATCAAGATTTGCTGCTTCTTGTCCTGAATCTGCCACTAACTTACTGAAGACCTTGGGAAGACATCTCACCCCACTGGAACTCAGTCTCCATGAGGAGCTGGAGAAATGATCTGCTTTCTCTTCTACAAATTTGATTTGAATGCACATTCATAATATTTTCATCAACACCAGCAATCTTGGCAGTTGGGGTAGAAATATCTCAGGAATGTTTTGCTTTGTTTCTTTTGCAACTGCAGCTTTCACCTCCAGAATTCTACTTCTTCACAGTTTTTATTTCAGTCAAGACTCCAGAATTTCAAAAGCACTCATGTTGAACTGCACAACAATTTTTATAAGAAAAAATCCACCATTTTTAATGTTCTTTCCAATGTAACCCGCTACAGCTTCTGCAGTGGCTCAGTGATAGTGCTGAGGGTTAGCTCCAGAGCTACAGCTTTATGGTGGGTTGTATATGTTTCTTTTCATTGGGTGATATACACATCACAAAAGGGATTGCCTATAGAAATAGGTAAAAGCCAGTTTTGTAGTATAGTGCTCAGAATCCTTTATTCTCAGGATGCCTAACGAAAACAAGGTCTGAACACATTTGAAATTGGAGGAAGATGAAGAGAAGTAAAAGAGTCAAAGCTGATAAACAGCTATAAAATATTGTCCCAAACCATAGAAAAATCAGTGAAAATGAGCCATGTCTATAGTCATTATCAGACATTAACTCTGCTCGGGTGATATTATTCTATACATAAAGCACAGTCTAGATATTTCTCTCAATACGGCAAATTGTAGCTCACAGGAAGTGGAAATGAATACAGATTTCAGTTCTCAGAGTTTTAGATAAAAATGTAAATGAGAAGCAAGACAATAATTAAACAAATCATTCGCAGGAATTTTTATGGCCTACTTAAAAACCATCAGCACAATTCAAGACACAGCAAGAAATTCTGAGTCCTCAAAATAATTGATCTGCAACAAGGCAAACACTCATTTAATCACCATACTGGAGTTGAATCAAGGGAACAGATAGTTGTCATTTGCTTCCTACTTTATCAGGCCTTAATTTGTCCCATAGATGTTTGAGGAGAAAGTGACAAACCAAATTTGGAAGAAAGCCTACCAATAGTTTAATGTTACCTACTATTATGACTTTTTACTCACCTTCAAAGCTATCTGAGACAGTGATGACTAAAATTATTTGTAAAACAAATCTACTCTTTCCAAATTGGGACAAAGGGAGGGAGGTAATCTATGAAATGACTATTTCCTGTAAGATTCTTTTTAAAAGTATCCTAATCAGAGATGAAGTTAGAATTTCCTTCATAAACAAATCAAAATGTAATATATATCTTATACTTGTTGAATGATGTTTGGAGTCAGAATTGGAATGGACAAGTCCACAATTGCCAGGTCAAGGAACCAACTGAAATATTCATCAACAGATGGCTGGGCACATTGTAGAGAATCTACTCAATGGAACACTATTCAACTATTAAAATGATGAAATAATGCATTTGGGTCTAAATGGGTGGACCTTGTGGTGATAATGCAAGGTGAAATAAGTCAGAAAATGAAAAACTGATATTGGATGATTTTACTTGTCTGTGGGATAGGAATAACTGGAAATCATAGATCAGCAGAATATAGCAAAAACAAATCTTAGACCTAGTGACAAGTATATGGATTATCAGAGAGACTGGGGAGAGGTGGGAGGAAAGGAGCAGGAATTGGTTAAGGCACTGGCAGGGGCCTTGGAGGAGGGTGGGTTACACATGTGCACATATGGAGAAGTCATCCCAAAGTTATAGAGGACTGTCACTAGTTAGAAATTCCATAGAAAATTAATTAAAATTAAAAAGAAATGTTATGGACATGAATGATCAACACCACAGTTGTTACGTATCTATGTCACATACCACTTTGGACATGGCAAATGTCATTTTATACCAGTTCAGTGTGAATATAGGTGTTTGTCAGGTTTCCTATAAGAGATGAGCAACTAAGGCTGATGAGGGCTCAGTGTACAAGCTGGGAAATTCAAGTTACGCAGAACAAGGCTGAGATGGCCAAGAGGAAACAAGGTTGACAGCAGTTAAAACCAGAGGAAGCAGGAGATTGTGCCCAA
This sequence comes from Condylura cristata, assembly GCF_000260355.1. Taxonomy (NCBI): domain Eukaryota; kingdom Metazoa; phylum Chordata; class Mammalia; order Eulipotyphla; family Talpidae; genus Condylura; species Condylura cristata. The sequence goes on from NW_004567109.1 coordinate 32,385,262, forward strand.
TAATGTTCCCCTTCTACAGATGAGAAAATGAAGAATAGAGACTCGCTGTTTAAGTTGCCAAAAGAGTTAAGTAGCAGAACCAAGATAACAACTAAAAATGGGCTCCGGGGCTGGTTCTCTTCACTGTATACTTTGTGGGTCCTTTACATGACTTGCAGGACAAGCCAGCTATAAAGGAAGTGGCATCAGCCTTCTCGACTTCTAAGATCTAGCAGGGTCATTCCAGGCCAAGAGAAGCAAAGCTGTTACCAGCTTGATTTAATTGGAGACATATTTTTTACTTAGAAACAATATTCCACTTTTAACATTTGGCTTAACATGTTCATACCTTTATATTTATAGTATACAAAGGAATTGGATTCTGCTGCAAAAAGTACACTAAGATCATTTTCCCTTGCTTTTATGACTTTGGGTTTTGAAGGAAAAAAAAAAGTTACCTCCTCTAAATACAGCGGGGAGATTTTGCTTTATTTGTCCATTTTGTATTGAACTCATTGGTCTCTCAGCAAAGTTCATCATCCTCTTCTTGGTGTGACTTCTGGACACTGTATGTGACTGTAACTCAGAAGTCATCACCTGATTACTTGACAGTGCAGGCGGAAGCTTTCAGTTACACAGATCTGGGTTCAAGTGCAACTTACTGAAGTAACTGGACAAGTTAACCACTTGCTGCCTTAGTTTCCTCATTAAGCAAAATGGGAAAATAACGACTACTCCATAAAGTGTGCAGCAGATGTTAGTGATGCTGACTTCGGCTCAGTCCCCCAGCTGCTGTTGGTGTTGACTGCTCCATTATCTGGGACTTCCTTCCCCCTGGAATGGTTCTTCCAAAACCCACCAACTCCAGGTGATCATTTTGTGTACAGAGACCATTTTCCTTCTTAGTCTTTCCCCCTGTCTTGCCCTGCTTCTCTTTTTCCTCTTTTCCCAACAACATCATTCAATGTATCACTTGCACAAAAATCCCCTTCTTAAGGCTCTGATACTAGGGCACTAATTTAAGACAGAATTGTGAAGATTGCATGGAAAAATCAATTTGCACACTGTCTGGCATGGATGAAACATTCCCAAATGGTGACTATTATCAAGTTGCTAGCCACATATTTGGAACCTTTAGCACAATTCCTGGCACTTTGAGGTGCTCAATAAGTGGCTCAAAGTGAGGCTACACAAAATCACATCTTGCCTTCCAAGTATTTATCGAAGAAGCTTGACTATCCATGGAGGGGTCTGCACTGATCACTGTTCTCTCTGTTTCATGAACTCTTCCACCTTAGCACATTTTTATATAATGTCCCTTACACACACACACACACACACACACACACACAGAAAAGATGCCCATAGTGCAAAGAAGAAAAATACTATTTCTCTCCTTCAGAAATATTAATGTTTTCTCAGAATTAGGATCAACATACAATGAAAGCACAATGCATAGCATGAGATCTCAGGAAGTATTAAAGGAAAAATGATTATTATTATGGGGATACAGTTTTAGAAGTAATCACACAAATGAGATATTGATATGTCTAAAGTAGTCAAGTAGTCACCTGCCTTCCCTCTTCTTAAAATATAGGAGTGGGGCCCTCCCTGGCGGCCCAGCAGATTAAAGCACAGCACCGAGAAGCTAAAGCCATTTCAGCATGAGTTCGATCCCCGCCTGCCCCAAAGGTGATCTACATGGCGAGGCAGACCTCTCCTGACCCGTCTGCTACTCCCCTCAGCAGTGTACTTCATCAGTCGGCCTATTCTGCTCCCCACTCTGTCCCTTGTGAATCCTCTCACTCTCCCTGCACCTCTGGACTGTACCTCAGTTCTGTATGCATAAATAAATAAATCTTTAAATAAAAAATATAGGAGTGATGCTAACATGGAGTATAATAGCCTAAGGAACTCAAATAGCAGAACTTGTACTTTTTATGTATAATTCTCCATGAAGCAGACAGCAGGTTAGTGTACATACATCTGAAATTAAACAAGATTCTGACACTTGATGATTCAGCTGTCATGGCTCGGGGGGCACTTTTGCTAGGATGGTGAGTGGTGCTTTTGAGCCATTTCCTTCTACCCTCATCCAATGTTCCAACATCTGCTAAATGGATTAAACCTTATTAATGCCCCACAAAATAAGAGGGAAAACACAATGACTTAAGTGGATGAATATGATCTATTCTTTTGCTTCTATCAGATTACATTTCCCATTATAAGCTTAGATGTGGGCGGTAGGAGCTGTGGTCTCACTTTAGGGCTCTGTAGTAAAGTAGGTAGCTAGACAAAAAGATTTCTTACATCACAATTCAGTACACACACACACACGCACGCACTCACAAAGCTAAAACTAAAACACACTTACATGCCCAATATACACCGATGCACCCCAATCCATTCCATTTTATTTCACTATTCTTTTCTAATTGTTAAAAATTCAGGTGGAAGTCTATTTCGTTGATTTTGTGACCCCATTGTGGGCCTACCTGACTGTTCAGAAGATACTTCTTTCAGAGCACAGTAAGTGCTGTTACACACAGCTGCAGTGCTGGAAAAGCAAGGGGCAATACTCTATTATGAAACACAGAACCAGGAATTGCATCATTTGCCCCTGGACCCTAACATAACTGAGAGTGATTAGCCATGAGTCTGAGAAGAAAGTCAGGGTCCTTATTGGAAACTGCCTCTGCAGTTTAGAATGTGGAGTTCCAGCATGATGCGCTCTAGGGGTCTGGGTGGTGTGTGCAGGATGGCTTGTGAGGGGCCAAGACAAGAGAAAAGTCATGGAGTTACGCTTTGATGAAAGCTCTGAATAGCTGCTAGATTCTATCATGATAAACATTACAGTCAATTACACACCTTATTCTAAAATTCCGTGCCTTTCCCAGGAAGTGGGATTCTCTACCTATGGATGGTTGGACAGCAGCAGGGACTCGGGCTGCAGTCACAGATGTGTTTTCTATGATAACTGGAAGTGCATTCAGTAGTTACTGTATTAGAGAGCGTAGCATGATGCATTTATTTTTAGCAAGTGATTTGAGAATATTATGCACCTGAGCTGAACTCTAACCCATGGGAAATGATTTTTCATAAAAAGAAATATAATGCACTTTCCAAAATGATATAAAATTTAAGTGGTTATCAAAGACTACTTTGTTAATAAAATTGACCTGCCACTATTTGTGAAAGGGACTATGTGCAAGCAGATTTTTAAACAAATAAGGACTTAATGATTAGTGGAACATTTATTGAGAGCCTACTGGATGCAAGTGTTTCTGTGAAATGCTATGATAGAAATTTTTATAACCAACCTTTCCATACTTTACTCAACTGTTTTGCTAGATTAACAAGTTTCACATTCTTTTGATAAATTTATTGACTATGTCTATACATTTCAAGACATGAGTGGTTTGCCAGATTTTTCTTTAGAGCACCTATGTATTTCTGCTCACATCAGCTGAACTATATGCTCACCATATATTTACCTATTCTATTGCATTTGTTATTTTTATCTTGTTATCTACTAATTAGTATGTATATTGATATAATATGTTTACACACACAATAATGATTTCCTTTTGTGGAATCAAAGATGAATTCTTTGGAAAGAATTGATAACGTAAGTGAACTGCCTAATAAAATGTTGAATTAAGATTGAATACGATAACTGTAAAGGATGGAGGAAATGGCATCATTTTTCTTGAGTTTGTTTTTATTTTAAGCACTAATTCTACCTTAAAGAAACTGACAATGAAAATAATTCTAAAAATTGCAATAAGAGTACAATTTCAGCAGGCCGTAATTCTCCAAAAAAAAGAAAAAGCCTTGGTGCTGGATCAGAAGGTTACTAATTTAAAAACATTTTTATTTTCAACTTAAAATAAATCAAAATATGCATAGATTATTTTTTATTACTCAAAAGGTAGTGACCCAAGGTACTAATACCATTTATTTGTTCATGACTCTGTATTCTGGACAGTGCTAGGTGAAATAGTTTGCCTCTGCTGCCCTCCATGATAGCTGGGGTAACTGGGATCAAGTACTTACTGGTGAATTCTCAGATTTGGCAGGTGATGCTGAAAAGATTCAATTAGCTAATAGGTACTACTGAGGCATCTCTTTCTATCTCTGTGTTGCTTCTTTCCATGGCCACTCCAGCAATGGTGACTTCATAGAGTCAGGCTTCTCACAAGTCAGGTCTAGGTTGCCAAGGCGAATGCTAAGAGGGAAAGTGAGCTAGATGGAAGCTGTTACCTTTTATGCTCTAAATTCCTGCATCACTTAGTGTCCTTTCTACTGTACCCAACCAACTGGGACATTGACAGGTTCAAGAAGAGGAACACAGAGCCTGCTCAGAGGAAAGAGTGTTAGTGTCACATAATAAGAACATGTGGGATGGCTGTTCATGAAAGGTACCACCTGCCATACCTGTTTTAATTTATCCTGCTTTCAAATAAGTATTTTTAGATAACCAGGTAAGAGGAATTTCTAATTCATACAATAAAGTAGGCATCACAGTAGCCATTCTTGGGGACTTCAAAATGGAAGAAATTGAAAGCCTAAAGCCTACCCTCTTCCAATTGAAAGCCATTGCCTTTCCTCTCTGATGGGCTATGGACTTGTATTTTCTACTTGTAAATATTGTTCCCCTCATGACCGAGAAACCAACCTGGTTGAGTGAGATATCAAGAACCCATCTGGGTCCTTGTGGACATAGTGGAATATGGATCATTTCAATTGCATTACAAATAATAGTCCAGACACTAAGCAATTAGAGGCTGCCAAAATTTTCAGCACATTAGAATCATCTGGAAACACTTAGAAAAAAATCCTGATGCCCAG
>NW_004567109.1:32390191-32398293 GCF_000260355.1 Condylura cristata
TTTTTTTTTTTTTAAGATTTATTTATTTGTGCATACAGAACTGAGGTACAGGCCAGAGACCCAAGGGTGGCGAGAGGCTTCACAAGAGACAGAATGGGGAGCAGAACAGGCAGATCGGCTAAGTACACTGCTGAGGGGAGCAGCGGACGGGTCAGGAGAGGTCTGCCACTCCATGTGGATCTCCTCTGGGGCAGGCAGAGATCGAACTCATGAAGAAGTGGCTTAAGTTTCTTAGTGCAGGTCTTTAAACTGCTGCGCCACCAGGGAGGGCCTGCAGCAGGAATTTTTAAAGATCCCCAATGTGAGGAGCTATGCCAGTCTAATTCTCTCCTCTTTCAGGCTCTTACTAGGTCTTGCCTCTTTCTCTGCCTCCATCTCCTCTCCCTCTCATTCTCAGTATTTTACTTGGCAACTTTAATTTTCCTTCAAATTGTTTACCCTAGGGTTTTACTTATACAGTATCTTCTGCCCAAACTTGGGACCTTAAGCTACAGTGTAAAGCTATTTAATCAGTGTCTTTACTGTTCTGAGTCTCAGTTTTCTCATCCATATTATAGGGATGATCATGAGAAGGAGGAAGGTGAGGATATCCACATTTCTCTATTATTATAAGGGTTAAAAGAGATCCTGTAGGAGCTTGTTAAAATATCTGTTGAATGAATGAAATAAATCAGAATCATTTCATAAATTTCTTTCATGGCCAAAGAAATTAAGTCAACATGAATCTGGTTTCAGGTATTAAACACTGATTAAATATTCATTGTTAAGACACATTTGTTTTAAATTTAACACATGGATTTATGAATAACACTATAAAGAACCCATTCTTTAAAATATTAATACAAATATCTATGCACAAGGGGGAAATAATTGGGGAATTTTATCTCCTCTGACAAAGAGGGGAAAGGGCCATTTAAAAATATGACTTTCCTCCCATCAGACAGAGTGGAGGTGAGCCACAGGAAATCCAAGTTCATGGGAAAGGGCCATGATAAAAAATGCAGGTGCTGTGAAACATTTATAAGGGCCGAGTGGAAGGCGGTATGTAGGCTTGAATTTGAAATGACATTTTGGCATAAAACAGATCTCCCACAGGCGGATTTGAAACTTCCAGAAAAGTCTTAAAATGACATCTTTCAAAATGAACAATCATCAAATATGCCCAAGTCATTACCTCAAAGTACTTTGCTAATGAGACAGGGTGAAGAAATGGCTAAAAATAATTGACCTCAGTTTTACAGCTGAAAGTTGTAAAAAAAAATCCAAAAAAGCTATTGCAGGGTACGAACCTAGAATTAAGCATTGGCAACTGTTTAGCATATTAAATACAAACATTAGGACTTGTCTTGCTCAGCACAGAACAAATGCCAATAGCTTTTTATTCACAAATTTCAAATTGCTTTACAAATTACTTGATGTCATATTTTCTCCTGTCATTTTTATTCCATTTGTACAGTGCTACAGTTTTAAAAAAAAACATTCAACCCTGTATCTAATGAGACGTGTGCCCTCATACCTCATTAGATCTTTGCACAATGTCGTAAATTAGGCAAGGCAGGTTTATTGTTCCCATTTTGTAGATAAAGACATTGAGGTCTAGAAAGGTTAATAACTTGATCCCTTTTACAGTCTTTCAAAGGTACTGCACTGTCTTAGTTAAACACAGACCACAGTACAGGGTGGGTACTTGTCTAAGTGTTTTTCAGGGAGGAAATCAAGATAGTGAGAAGGATATTAATGTCTATTGAGCTCATGGTATATAAACTATTAGACACAATGTGAGGAATTTCTCGTGGCATGTTAGATAGAACAAGTAGGATGTAGTGGATCTATTCTAGTAATCTTAATTTTAAACTAGGCTTATGAAAACAATCGACGTGTTTTTAGAAAAAAAAAAAGGACAGAAATATTCATTTCCTTTTTGTACCATTACTTGCCAAATTTTTACATCTGAAAATAATGATTCCTTCCCTTTTCTTTAGAACATTTCCTATATACCAAACATTGTCTGTGCGCTAAGATTTGACAGTGGAAAAGGCAGGTAAAATCCCTGAATACATTCTAGAGGTGAAATTGCAAATAATAGGAAAATCAATCAATCAATAAAAAATATTTCAGCTGCTGATAATGCTATAATAACTCTATGAATGAGCTGATGTAATTGCATGAGTAGGGGTGGCGGGATAAGGTGGGCAGATTTGAGCTTAAACCTGAAGGATGTGAAAGAACCCCTTGATACAAAATCTCAGAAGTAATTCAGGACAGGAACCCTGAGGATAAAGTCGGGGGTAGAGGTGAGTTGCAGGTACTAGAAGAACAGCCTAAGGCCAGTGTCACTGAGCAGAGCAGGAGACCGGGGTAGTGAAAATGGTCATCAGAGTGCAGATTCCATTAAGCCTTGGGAAGGTTTAAGTGGCTTGGACTTTGTTTAAATGTGAGGAGCACCATCAGAGATTTTTGCATATGTGTTTGGGGCTAGGGAAATCATGAATGATCCTTATTTACATGTTGCAAATAGTCCCCTGACTGTTGTGAAGGAAACAACTTGCAGAATGTAGGAGAGGCAGCAAGGCGACCAGAGAGCAGCTCTTGGAAACTGTCCAAAATTGCCTACTCCAAGCAAGAGGAGCTAAAGACCTGGTTAGTGTAGTAGGTCTAGAGATGGTGAGGAGTAATTGGATTCCAGATTTTTTTTTTCCCTTTGGCTTTAGTTCAAATGAGTGAAATGCTATTTATTAGAAAAGGGGCATGTTTGGAAGAACATTTGAGAGGAGTCCTTAGGGTGCTTGACTCGTGAGCATGGACACAGTTGGCTGTCTAGCGTAAAGGGGAGAGCGAGAATGGAGGCATGTATTTGGGAGTCACTGGCATACTGGAGAGAAGGGTTCAGAACTGGGCTCTGAACTTTTCCAGCATTGAAAGATTTGAAAGAAGAAAAACCAGCAGCTCACACAGGAGGCTCTGAATGAATAGCCTGAGAGGGAAGTAGCAGGAAAGTGGAAGTTAATTTAAGTTTTTTTTTTTTTTTTTGAGAAGGAGAGAGAACTGGGTGTTGGTTTTAGAGGTCTGTGTCATATAGACAAGATAAACAATTTTAAACATTTCATGGAATATCACAGTAAGAGGATAAGAAAAGGACAAAGACTACTCAGAAAGAAAGAATGAATTTGGTAAAAAGTTCTGACACCACCTTTATAATTTTTGGCACTTTGAACACATAGGAACAACAGATATCTCAACCAGCATATCACAGCATCCCATCCCCAGACCTGCAGGGTGAGCTGAGCATGCCTCTTCCCCACACTGCCTGTGCTTCTGGTTTGACTGCTCACGAGGCCAGGACACCATTTTGAGAACTGTGTCCCAAGTGTGTAGCTTGAGGCTTGGTGCATGGGACAGAGCAGGAGTTATGTTGCTCTTTGGAATCAGAATTAGGGAGCCCATTTTTACCAGTAGCGTAGCTGCATGTGATCCTTTCTCTGGTCCTCAGTATCCTGATGGTTAATGGGGATTAACCAATTAGATCAGTGGACATTTGGGATGCATTAGGAGATAATATAGTATAGTGCCTGCCCTGTGCTGGCATGGAACACATGATGGGTGTTGGTGCTGATACGCTTCTCCATGTTGCTCTGCTCCCCAGGAGGACATCACTAGAACCACAGGTCACAGAGACCTGAATTCAGATCATCATTCCTCAACTTAACCACCAACTTTGACACATCATATAAAACTTTAAGCTCTTTGAGTCTTGATTTCTTACTCTGCAAAAAGGGGATAATAACATCAAACCCAGTGGTCTAGCAATAGAAAAACTGTGGAAATGTGTATAAGCGGTGGTGTACTGCATGCTCATTGTCTATCTGCATTTTTATCATCACTGTGCAAGAAAGCCCTTTCAAAGATCTCACACAATTTGACAAAATCAAAGTAAACAATCCAGTCAAAAAATGAGCAGAAGAGCTATACAACACTTCTCCAAAGAGGAAATGTAAATGGCCAACAGTTATATGAAAAGTGTTCAACATCATTTATCATCAGGGAAATGCAAATCAAAACCACAATGAGACACCACCTTACACCAGTGAGAATGACACATATTTTTAAAAAAAAAAAAAAATAGGAAACGACAAATGTTGGCGATGATGTAGAGACAAAGGAACTCGCTTGCACTGTTGATGGGAGTGCAAAGTGGTCCAGCCCCTATGAAAGGCTGTGTGGAGGTTTCTCAGTCTACTAAAAAAATGGAGCTGCCATGTGACCCAGACATTCTACTCCTAGGTATCTACCCAAGGGACACAAAAACATTCATTCAAAAGGATTCCTGGACCCCCTATGTTTACTGCAGCACTATTCATAATAGTAAGACATGGAAACAATACATATGCCCAAAAACAGATGACTGGATCAAGAAGATGTTGTACAGATACACAATGGAATACTATTCAGCAATCAAAAAGGATAAACTCATGCCTTTTGCAGCAACATGGATGGAGTTGGAAGGGATTATGCTCAGTGAAATAAGCCAGAAGGATAAAGAAAAATATTGGATGGTTTCACTATAGGAGAAATGTAGGGGAACTAAATAAGGGGCCGGGAAAAAAATTTTAATAAAAAACAAAATTAGCAGGCAACTCTTAATCAGAGACACTGTAGGGCAGGGGGAAGGGAGAGGGATCAAATCAGGGGAGGGAAAGTGTTCTTACACAAGGGACTACGGTGTGGTGCACATGTGAACTGGTGGTGGGAATTGTGTGGAGACTACACGCAGGTTTGTATAAAAAGGAAAAGCAATATAAATATAATTTTAAGAAAGAAAGCCCCTTTATAAAGTGTCATCAGTAAGAAATGTCTAAACAGTTATTCCTAGGAAGTGTCATTGCTGCCAGGATATCAGGCTGCCCTTCATAGAAACTTGGAAGCTTGCTGCATTCCTCCTTTCATTCCTTTACAAGATTGATTTGGCCCTGACTCACCCCCTCCAGGAAGCCTTCCATAATTAATTGTTCTTCATATTGTCTGCTCTCATTCTCCAAATACTGGCTCTTTAGGCATAAATTCAGATGTTAAAAAAAATGGGTGAATTAGGGTTAATTAGTTGTAGCAGCAGAGAATTCCTTAGGATGGCTCTAAATCATGTACTCCCAAAGCACAGTTCTACCACATGCAATTTACAAACATTTGATTAACATTCAGGGGCTCTGGGACATTGCTGCTGCCCACTCCGAGGTCCAGATTTAGTCTGGAATATTTAGTGCTCATATGGTAAAAGTTGCTTTGCTAACTTCTGAGTTGTTTTGGGCTTTAATATTAAATTCTCAAGGAGGGTTCCCTGAATTTAATTTCTCTTACCTACAGGGAGGTAATACCTAAAAGGGCTAGTGTAAGTGGGACTCAGGGGTAGGGGTAGTAGACTACCAATATGATTTCTGACAAGCAAAGATGTTCATACCTGTGTCCTGTTTTAATCATCTTTCTGTGATAAAAGGTGTGAGTGAGTAATAAAGTGCATACCCAAAGTGGGGTTCTGGTGGGAGATTAACTCACAGAAGCAAGAGACTGTGGAGTTAAAGATTAAAGAATTATTTAGAATTACTTTCTTAAGTGTTCTTTTGTTACTCTCCTGCCAAATTATGGTAAAATCCTTCAACTGGATGAGCAAACGGAGGAAGAGAACGCCCTGCTCCCTGGTAGGCTTGGGAGAGAAAGAGTCCAGGGAATGGATGAAAAATCTTCATTCCATCATATTGGAACTGAGTTAGCTCTGTCAGCCACGTACGGTGAGCAAAGGAACAGAAAACAGAGGCCTCTGTACTCTGCACTCCGTAAAGGCCTGGAGCTTAGAAGGGACTTATAAGACTGAACAGCCAGAAGGCTCAAAGAAATCAGATGCAAATTTCCTCAGAAGCAGCATAGAAAAGCTCTTCACAAGAGCAAGCTCGGGCCCAACATTCCAGTGGCTCAAGTCTGGACACTCAGCTTATAGGGGTGATGAAAGGGGCCCAGACTGGGGGTGGCAAGACTCTGTGATAGAACTTGCCTCTGTCTCAGGATGAAACTCTGCTCTTTCTGACAACTTTTGTATTTGGTGTCTCTGGTTTTCATCACCTAGTTATTCACTCAGGGACTCAGGCTTGGCCTTGTGCTCCCGCCACCCCACGCAAACAGTGACAATGGTCTGTTATGAAAGATCTTCCACTTTTTCACTTATCCTCACTTAGACATAGAGTGGTCGCCCACGCACACACACAAAGAGGTAGATATATAAATATATACATACTTTTTCTCAAATAATTGTGTACATTTCCAGAGATATTTCTATTTTTACAAAAAAGAGATAACAATATATTCATTGTTCCACAATTTGCTCCCCCCCCCATTTTAACAGCATAGCATGAATAATTTTCTAGGAATGCTTAATTATAGTAGGCTGTATCCTTATCTAGATCAATATGTAGTCAACACATTCTTTGAACAACTGAATAATATCCCCTAATATAAACTGCCATAATGCATTTAACTATTACCATGCTGAAGAACACTGAAGTTGTTTCTTTCCTTTTATTATTATAAATAATATTGTACAATTACATGCATGTAGTCATAGCTATGTCTTTTATTTCTATTGAAGAGATCTAGTTATTTCAATGGGTCCATCGGTGCACAGGTATAATTAGGCTGGCTTAGAATAGAATTGCTGGGTCAATTGGTATGTATATTTAAAAATTTTATAGGTTCTGCACTGCCAGATATTACAAGAGGGTAAAATTTATATTCGATTCACTTGCCATTCACTAGCTTTTGATTAGGTTTATGAACTTCAATTTCCACATCTCTTAAATGAAAATAATAATAATGATATATATTTTGAAGCACAGAGCTAATAAGTATATGCCATCTGGGACAGAATAGAAGCCTAATAAGTTAGAACTCTTATTATTTTGCTGTTATTAAAAGGCAAATCTTAAATTTACAATTAGTAGGGACATAATACCAAAGGCACGTGACTGGAAGTCCCTGTGCTAATCCCAGCTCTCTATTATGAGGTGTCAGCCAGGGCAAATCTCTGGCCTCTTCTGCAGCTCCAAATCCAAATGACTCAAAGTGGGGTTAAGAATAAAACGTTTCTCGTTCTTTTGCAGTTCCATGATTTCCGTAATTGGTTATTTTATTTCCAGGGTATTACTAGGAAGAATTTATTGACCTTTCAAACCTACACAGGTTATTTGCATGGAGACAGAGGAAAAGTTGTAAAATAAGAAACCAACATTTGGGGCTAGAACCATAAGTACATGATAGAGAAACACATTGACCCTTAAAGAAAGCAAATCCCTCTCTCTGGTCTGTTTTTGGCAAGTATCGGTTGTCGCACCGTATCTATTAGATTCTCAGACTTTTTTCATTTAAACAGGGCATTAAACATCTCTGTGGGGACTGAGAATGAAGAAATAGGCTGGTCTCTGAAGCACATTCCAATGATTCAGTCCCAATTTCCCCAACCCTCAAGGCAGGCTCCATCTTCCTTACCACACTCCCAAGGCCTCTATAAACCATGACCCCAGGGCTTGCTCTATGGTCCAGTTACATGTGTGTCTAAAGTTGACATCAGCCATTACATCCAGCTGATTGTTGTGGTCCCAGAGCATCTGGCCCATGGCCTTTCCTTTACGTAGCAGAAGCCCAAGAAACTTTTGCTGATGGGAATTTGCATTTGTTTGTCTGTCCATAGCAGAACTGATAAGCATTAGAAGGTATTAGCTCTCCCTTATTATACTACTTTTGTGAAAATGCAATTAAATTGAAAGTATGACTTATCACCCATCAACATGGAAAATATGACAGAGAGTATCTCATCCAATACCTTCATTTCTATGTTACTATATTCTAGAAGAAGAAACTGAGATGCAAGTAAGTTAAGTGACTATTTTAAGTGTATATAGTTTGCTGGTGAAAGAGCTGAGATCAGTGCTGTTTGTCTAGTGAGTTGATGTTCTCTTTATCATTTGTAATGTTGCAATAATTATGTTTGGGACCACAATTCCATGCACCATAGTTTCTTACGATAAAATTTGCACTATCTAGGCCCTCCTTGGTGGCGCAGC
>NW_004567109.1:32400561-32416306 GCF_000260355.1 Condylura cristata
GGGTACAGGCCAGAGATGCAGGGGCAGGGAGAGGCTTCACCAGAGACAGAGTGGGGAGCAGAACAGGCAGATTAACAAAGTACAGTGCTGAGGGGCACAGCAGGTGGGTCAGGAGAGGACTGCCGCACCATGTGGTCACCTCCAGGGCTGGGGATCGAACTCACACTGAAGCAGCTGTGGCTCACTTGCAGTGCTGCGCTTAAACCCACTGCACCATCAGGGAAGGCCAGATCTTTTTATTTTTTTAAGATTTATGTATTTATACATACAGAACTGGTGTACAGGCGAGAGGTTAAGGGGGAGCTGAGGGGGCTTTCTAGTGATAGAGTGGGAAGCAGAACAGGTAGATTAGTGAAGTACACTGCTGAAGGGAGCAGCGGGAGGGTCAGGAGAGGTCTGCCATGCCATGTGGCATGGGGCAGACCTTCCGGGCTGGGGCTTGAACTCGCACTGAAGTGGTTGTGGCTTGTTTGCAGTGCTGCACTTCAACTGGTTTTGCGACCAGGGAGGGCTGAAAGTGGTCTTTAAGAATAATAATCTCAAGGTTGAGCAGGACCAAAGAAGGGACTGCAGAAGGGAGGCCATGGAAATGTGCGGTGTGGACTGAAACTGAATCAGAGGGCCTGGTATTTATGTTCCAGCAGCATTCCTTGAATGCTGTGAGATCACGGGTGACCCACTGGCTTTCCTAAGTGGCTGTTTCCTTCTCCAAAAAATGGAACTAATAATACCAGGATTAGGTGTGGTGTCTAAAAACACAATAAATTAATTGATCGAGAATTACTTTGTAAGCTCCATAGCAAGGTTATTCAACAGAAATTTCTGTGGTGAGAGAAATATTCTATATTGGTGCTGTCTGTATTACTAGTCCTTAGCCACATTTGAAACTAAAGGAATTAAAATATTAATTTTAATGGGTGACATTTCAATTTAAGTAGTTGCCAGCACATATTTGACAACATAGCTCTAAGTGTCTTGGGTATTGGAAGGAGAATGCATCTTCAAAGTAGAAATACAAAACTTTCAAATGTAGCTTTGAGCCAATCAGCAAGTTACTTTTATTCTCCAGGGAAAGAACAAGTATCTAGTTGTAGTAATTAGATTTCCATGACCTCTGGGTTCTAGCGAACCAGGCCTCCTTGTAGCTCTTGTCCACACTATACTTCCTCAAGTATCTTTGTTCCTGTAATGATGCTCTTTCTGTAGGGAGTGGCTATCCAACTTTGTCCCAGATTGATGTCAATAGTTGCCTTGCAGGATTTTCCTAGCCTCTGTGTTGATTCTTAGACTGGATGGTTCACTCTTTTCTCTGTCCTCAGCCTGCCCTTTGATTTCCTCTCTCTAAAGGCAGGTCATCCTGTAGCCAATATCCCCAGTAGGCATTTAGCTCAGGTCAGCACTCACTGAAGAGCAGGGATTGAGGCATTTTATGATAAAATAACATATAACACAAAATTTATTATTTTCACTACATATACTTTCATTGCTGTGCAACCATCACCACCATCCATTTTGAGAACTCTTCATCTTTCCCAAATTGAAACTCTCTACCCACGGAACAATAAGTCCCATTACCTCCTCATCTGGGTTCGTGGTTCTGCTTTCTGCTTCTATAATTGTGACTAATATACATAACTCAGGTAAGTGAAATCATGCAGTATTTGTACTTCTGTACCTTGCATAATATTCTCAAGCTTGATGCATGTTGTAGCATGTGTCAAATTTCTCTTTTTAAGGCTGAATAATACTCCACGGTATGTATATTCCATATTTTGTTTATCTATTCATTCCTGATGGATACTTTCACCTTTTTGACTATTGTGAAAACTGCCATCCTGAACACGGATGCGTGAGACTCAATGCTTCCTAATCAAATGGACTGAATTATAAAGGGTAAAATGATAAAGAGCGTATAACTTATCGTACACTGTGAACAGAATCCAGAACCAAATGCAAAGTGTAGGAGATATTTTGTAATAGTGTTGAGCAGAAGGAAGGGAGAGAGGGAAATATGAAGAAAGAGGAGAGCAAGGGAAGAAGCAGGTTGATTTATTTGTCGCTCAGAAACACTGTAACGGCCCTTCTCAAACTTGACTTTAAAGAAGGGTCTCTCTCTTACTTGTTTGCTATCTTTGTTCTGTCTTCCTTCTCCCCCTTCTTTCTTTATAGATTGCTTAAAACCCAGTCTTGGAGTCAAAACCAAGTGCATCTTTTTGCCATCTGACTCCTGAGCCCCAATTCCATCATCTTTGAAATGAGACAACTGATACCCCCACGTTTGTGCACGTGTCTGTCATGAGGGGTAAATAGCATGACACTCTGTGAACACTAAAGAACTCTATGAACTGTAAAGATTTCAGTTCTTCTCCAGAACTTTTCTTTCTTCTATGTTTTTAATTATAATAAGTCAATTAAAATCCATAATGGAAAAAGGGACTTGAGACTTAAGGAGAGGTTCCTTTTAAATTCCATTTCTAAACCTAGAGGCAAACAGTGTGGACTTGTTAAAATTTTTACATTCTAATCACTTTCTCAGGCTATTGAAGTTTTGGGTGTTCTATTTGGAGTTGACACAGCCAGTGAAAATATGAAGCTTTTACACCACCAAAAACTGCTAATGTACAACCACAGTAGTACTTCAGCCACAGGCGACATTTAAAGAATCCCCAGCTACATAATCACATCAACATTTAATGTACCCAAGTTCAGCTAAAATATGTTTCCTCTCTTCTGTAACTCCTTCCAAAAGCCAAAAAAACGTCCCTGGAACTCAAGAATCCCATTTGTGTCCTGTGATGAGTACCCCTCAGAAAAGTGAGTCCTTCAGACCCAGCTCCCACACAGAAGGCTCCTCACAGTAAACACAGCTTGTACATGTGGGCAAACATCTTTTATCATTTTACCCCTTTATAGGTCAGCCAGTTTCAGTCAGAGACACAGGAGAGTTCCCGGAGAAATTCATTACTGCCACTCATTCTGGTTTTCCGTCTCAATATAATTAAGCTTGGCTAATTGTCTATCATGATTAAAATCATGCCAATAACAACCTTGTTCTCAAGTTTGGCTCTGGTCCAAACTTGTTAATCGCTCTTGTTTTAGAGTAGGTCATTCTGTACCTCGCGTCAGCTGTGAAATTCCTTATAAATAATGTGCTTAGATAATAAGATCATTCTTGGGTGACCAGGAGCCATCAACATGGACGCCACAAAGTGTGGCTAATATGTGAGGATAACTGAATCACATAGAGTCATTCCCAGCCTCTGGAACACTGAGCTGATTTTAACACATTTCATCAGAGATAGAAAAAAAAAAAAAAAAAAGTAAAGCCCTGAATGTGGGTTCAAAGAATTAATTGCATTGGGATAGGATGGCAGGAGTTCACAGAGCAGATTGGATCACATAAAGAGTCAATATGACTTCTAAAAATACAAGATTTGCAGGGATGAATTGAAATTCCACATCTCACCTAAACTGAGAAGTATCAGATAGAAGGTGCACTATTATTTTATGGACCACTGAGAGGGGTGGGGGGAGATGTTGCCAATTAAAGTGATGGCAACCCTATCTTGTGCATTAGAATTTGTATTTTACACTTAGTGAGAAATCTCTTGAATGCTCGTGTATCCTGTATTCTACTGCTGTTTCTGTTCTTTTCTGAGTACAAATAACTTTCCATTTCAAAGCTGAATCATAGTAGACTCGTTCAAAGGATCCTCTAACTGCCAATCCAACTTGGCACGCGCAGCCACAGTGGTGTGCAGAGCTGGGGGGCAGAAATGGCTAGATGAGCTCTGACCAAGTGCATGAACAGAGGTAATGATGACCGCCTGCTGGGCCCGCGATTACGAGATGTCAGCACTTCTAAGATGCAGCCTCATTTCCAGATATTAAAATGTGGAATAAATAGGTATGTTTGGGTTTCTGCAATGTGGGCTGGGATCCAAAGCGAGGTCGATGATGACCCTGCTCTTAGTGTGGGTGCATTTTTGTCTTCGTAAGCCTTCCAGCTCAGCAATATTTCTTGTGTTAGCCCCTTCCTGATTTATGCACAGCTTACTCTCACTTCTACTGAACATTACATGTAAGCCTCTTAGCCAACTGCTATAGTGCAATGTGATGTTCACTCCCACATTCATTTTAGAAGCTAGACTGCTTTCTTTCTGTCCATTAGCAGTAGAAGCAGGCCCTAATACATAGCAGGTGTCCAATGGATGAAAGAATGAAATAAAGGAGAAATGGCTCTTGTACCATAATGAACTCTGCATCACATAAAGTTGCCACTATTGAATAAAAAGTTGGAAAGCATCTTTATAATGCAGATAATGTTCAGGCAGTTTTCTTTACTGAAATACAAAAGTGGTAGCACTGTTACGAAGATTTCTTTTACATGAACGATACCCCTGATCCTGGATTTCAAGCAGCTCCTGCCCACCCCACCCCATCCCATCCTGCATGCACGCATATGACCTCTGTCCTCCTGAGCAGCCTTCAAGCCTGGATGACAACCAGGCCTGAGTGCACTGAATTGTATAAAGCAACTTGAAATTTTTACTCTCTCTTAGTCTCAGTTAAGTGGCTCTACTTCCTGAAGCTGCTGTGGAAACAAAAGGGTGTAGATAAACCAACTGCAATAACAATGCTTGCCATACTATATATTCTCAGTAAGTTTTACCTACAGGTTTGAGCCGAATGTTACGATTTACAAAGAGATTCTGAGTCCACCATGTCATTTGACTAGTGCAGCAATCCCAAGAGGAGGTCCTTCTGTATCTATTTTTCAAACTACAATAGACTCAGAAAGAAAAATACTTTGCACAAAATCACAATGGCAGACTAAGACCTTTAGCCCAGGTCTTCTTGTCAAATGACCTTCATTCTTTTTTTTTAAAAAAAAAGTATTTTAGATCTGGAGAGAATGTTAGAGACAATCTAGTCCCAAACTCTCATTTGTTACATAAGGAAACTGAGGAAGAGAAAAAGAATTGCTTTTCCCCCCCCTTTCTGCTGGGAGGGAAGCCCAGAGCTCTGGACTCTGAAAAAAGTGTTTGTTTCAATCTATTTAAGCCAACAAAGTGTTGTCCAGCTTGGAGGAACAAGTCTTCTACTAAGAGTACTTACTGGTGCTATGAGATCTGCCTAACTTTTCAACCTCATTTTTTATTGAAAAGACTCTCCTCTAACATTCCACACTAACATTTCAACTCTCAGCAATACAGCTTCCATGATGTTCTCATATCCTGTCTCAAAGGCTCTTCTGATCATTTCCATCTTTGCTGTCTAACTTAACTTTCTGCTCAAATGTTACCTCCTCAGAGGGGTCTTCAGTACCTTAGAGACCCTAAATTAGCCTTTTAACCCTAAATTAAAAAAAAAAAAAACACAGGCGCAACAGGTTGAAGCACCACACTATGAAGCTCTCCAAAGACACTGCAGATGAGTTCCATCCCCAGCCAGGGAGCTGACCCACATGGCGTGGCAGACCTCTCCTGACCTGCCTGCTGCTCCCCTCAGCAGTGTATTTCAGTACATCTGCCTGTTCTGCTCCCCACTCTGTCTCTGGTGAATCCTCTCACCCACCACACCTCTCACCTGTACCCCAACTCTGTAAGCATAAATAAATCTTCAAAACACACACACACACACAATCTACTAGTGTCTAACATTCTTGATTTCCTAGTTCTTCTATCTTTACAGCACCAATGTCCAAATGTTATATATACATTTCTTTGTTTTGAGTGTTAAGACTTTTTCCCTGGGATGTGGGCTTCATGAGGGCAGTGACTGCTTGTTTTGCTTATTATTGCATCACCACCAGAATTGTGCGTGGTATAGAGGAAGGCTTTAAGGAACACATTCTTCTAACTGAAGTGTGCGTTCTTTTCATAATCATCATCCTTGAGAAGGGAACAGAAATAAGCAAAAAGGTAGAAAAAATACTGGGGACCTGAACATGATCTCTCATACGTGCTTCTCCTGGTCCTTACATGGTATTTTAAATTAATGAACTCTTTTAGATTAAAAATGATTGGTCCTTACATTCCTTTTAAACATAGAAGCAGCAACCAAATGCAGAGGCATTCATTCCTGCTGGCTACTATATTCCTAATACTAGGACAGGTTCTGGGGGAATATATAAGTTGAAAGGACATTTCCCTCTGGCCTTGTGATACATAATTATAGAACTGCAGGGTAAGAACATGTAATCAGAGAAAATACACTACTTTAAAGAGTCTGGGAAGAGTTCCCTCATGAGGCAACTTTTTTGTGTACACATCTGTTGGATAAGAGGGTATAAATTGAATGGCAAAGAGGGTAAAGAATAAGTGAATCAATAGTGAAAGTTCTAATACATTCTGTGGCAAGAAGGGGTAATGGCAGATGACTGGGAACAGAGGGATAGAGAGTGGGTTTGAAGAATAAGCAGAAGAGGGTAGGAAAGAAATCAGAATGCTCCTTTGGGAGGCCATTGCAATAGACCCGAAGGGGACATGTGATGGCTTATACATGGGCGGAAACAATAGCAGGGGAAAGAAATGAATAAGTCAAGAATGAGTCAAGTTAGAGATGACTTTATAGGATTTGATCAGGAATCAGGGTTGAGCAAAATGTGTGTTAAAGATAATCTGATATTTTTATTTGTGAACATAGACAAACAATGGTGACAGAAAGATGGAGAATCCCAGAGGAGGACAAGGTCAAGGATAAATATTTTGGAGATGCTGAATTTGATTTCTTTGGAACATCTAAGTGAAGATATGAAATAACAAATACATGGGTCTGAAACTCAAAGTTCTGCCCTGGAAATCTTTGTGGTCAGTAGTGGTTAGTCCTCAAGGCTACTGGGGTGTGAAATACAGAAGACAATTTGAGAATAGGCCTATTGTTGCATTTTAAGAAAACCCCATCCTTGAATGGCTGGGTAGAAAAGGATGTATTTGAAAGGACACTGAAAAGTGACCAGAAATGAGAAGATCAGCAGAAATATGCCCCATTAAGGCTGAGGGAGGGAGTGTTTCAACAAAAGAGAAGTTATCCACAATGCTAAGCATTACCGAGAGCAAAGACAGGTACGCAGGCAGGTCTTTGCAGCTAATGACACCAATATTAATGTAGAGCATTCAAGTAGAAAGATGCAGAAACAAATAGGATTAGAGGAGGTCAAAGGAAAACATAGCAAGATTTGGAGATGGCAATAAAAGGTAGAGCTTACATGCCATATGAGTATGAAACAGGGGAAAGAAAAAGGTTAGAGTTGGTGGGGAATGTATAAGTGGGATATCAGCAGAAGGTTTTTGATTGAATCAAGACTGAAGCAACTGAAATATATTTAAATGATGTTGGGAAGGAACATTAATTCAAAACCTATGCAGGAAATGGCATTGGCAAAAGAATTAAGACCATGCTCCTCTATGGTAATAGGAGAGGAAAAAGGTAGGAGCATGTAAGTGTAGGTTAGTTTATGTACTTAGTGGAAAGAAGGTTAGGAGGTTCTTATTGTACAAATTTACTTTGCATTTAAAGAAGGAAGCAGTTTGCGGGAAATTGTAGATGAGGGAGAGGGATTG
Organism: Condylura cristata; assembly: GCF_000260355.1. NCBI lineage: Eukaryota > Metazoa > Chordata > Mammalia > Eulipotyphla > Talpidae > Condylura > Condylura cristata. The sequence goes on from NW_004567109.1 coordinate 32,408,127, forward strand.
TAAAGAAGTTGAAAACTTGAGGAGCATGGAGAAAATTGGAATATTTATTGTGGAGGGTGAGACACTAAATTAGGACAATAATGTGGGATGTAGTTCCTTTTGAGATTGGTGCTTATGACAGTCTGCCCACCTGTGCAGGTATAAACATCAAGCAAAAGATTGGGTAGATTTATCTTGGATTGGATTTTTCTAGACGCATGTGATGAAAAACAGAGAGGCAAGGGAGTTAAATATTGTGGCAAATGTATTAAAATGTTAAATAAAGAATGCAGTCCTCATCAGATCTACTGGTTGGATGGAAGACATTTCCCAGCTAATTATTTCTTATTTTGAATACTTTTTCAGGTGATGTTTTATGCTTACCTTTGTACTTGACTGAGCTGCTGTGAAGGAAGAGGCAACAATTAATTCCTATCTACACTGCTAATGCCTCGTTGGGTAATTTTCCCCTTGCAGATTCCTGAGAAGTGGTAAATGAATACATTGTATAAACTGATGCATGTTGAGGACATTTAGACAGGGCTATTACCAGTGTGATATTTATCCATTCTCTAAATATAAAAATAATCACCATCATCCTTGATACAGATTTATCGTTTGATTTTCAAAATGGAACAAACAGGGTGAGTTGAAAACCAAGTTAAGTTCTGAATGAGAGATGGGGTCATTATTTTTTTTTTTAGTTCTCTTTGCAACGGAGATGTTACTTCTCCCCTTGCAGAGAAATGAGAAAAAGAGGAATGAACCAGGCTAGATCGCTTTAAAATTCTTCATTAGCATCCACACTGAATAAATTTCAATGGCAGGAGCCTTAACACAGCTTTCACTGTATCTGATGCACAGAAAACGAAGCCTGCCAATCTTGCAACATGTCTTGAGATGAGGAAGGTCAACATATCAGAAAATAAAATCAGTAGCAGAGATTTCAAAGAAATTCATCCCAAGAGTTCTCAATGAATGCAGTGCAAGATTGAAGAATTCAATTACATGAAAAAGAGGCCTTTTTTTTTTTTTTAATACCATGCCCAGCTATTAGTTTTTTTGTCATTGCTAACATGAAGGCATATTGTTAGCCATCAGGAAATCTCAACAAATTCATACATTCAAATCACAAGGGATTTGTTTGGTAGATGGATCTGAAATCTGGTCTGCCTCCAACCCTCACCCAAGATTTCATTTATGCCAAGGAGAACGTTATTCTTAATCAGACAGAAAAATTCCAACTCATTGCCATAGAGCAGCTTTATTCCTTTAGAAAAGAATCCTGCCTTTAATTCTGATGGAACACTATAATTAACTTGTTAATTTAGGGCTGACCAATTGAATTTCCTCTCTCTTAGATGGGTGAAGAGCCATATAAGTACCCTCTAGAAGGCAAGAGCTTTTGTACTGAAAGCCCCAAATTGTACCCTATCCTTCTTCCTAACAAATGAAACAAATCAAATTCAAAGGAAAAAATGTTTTAGATTATGAAACATAAAGCTTAAAGTGGCTACACTGCTCATTGTAGCTATTGTATAGCAATCCCTTATGGCTTGTATCGACTTTCCATTTTTTTCCCTCATTCTTTAACTACGCACTGGTTTTGACCACAAGAATGTGAGCTAAGTAATGCTCTAGTGGTTTCAGAGCCTAGAACTCATGTGGTCTTAGAATTTTCTTGACATGCTGTCAGGAGACCTCATAAAAGACAGCTAGTCTTGGGCTGTCAGACATGTTAATGTGGCCGCCTCCGACCTTCACACTCAGGTGAATTTTCAACTGAAGGCTACTGCTTGAGGGGACCCAGGGTAAACCAAGAGAACCTATGTAGCCAACCAATATATAGTAGAAACATTGTGTTAAGCCATTTAAATTTGGGGATGAAATAATCCAGGAATTGGATTGCTACATAGCAGTAGATGCCATATGTGCCAATAAATTGGAAGCAATCTTGATGTTAAACAGTGGTGGAATGGCTAAGCAAATTATCCTACATTCACACAGTGGAATATGATGCCAATATTACAAATTATGTTTGTGTAGAGTGTTTGGTGGCATGGGAATGTGCTTATATGATAATGTTAGTGAAAAGCAGTATGAAAAATTTTATATACAATAGTCTCTCATTAACTGACAGAGAAAATAACTCCAAAACATTTCAAAGGCTATTAATTGTGAAATCAGTTATATCTTTTAACTTGTTTTTCCTCCACTTTGTTCTTTATACTTGTATTTCAGTATAAAGAAATACTTTCCTTCGTTTACCCAAACCAAGGACTATAAATACTTTTTAAATCATTGGGCCCCAAAGAGAAGTAGAACTTCCCCTATTGATTTTATTAATGATTATTGTCATTGTTTATACTGGTCTGCTTAGTTTTCTACTCTTGCAGCTGTTCACTTTTTAATACATGGTCCTTTAGTATCAGTGGAGAACACAGATTTTAAAATGAAAGACACCCACAAGGAGACAGCCCATTGTGGCCAATCTAATATGGGCAAAACAGTTGAAGCAGTATATCGTAGATTAGGCATATTCTAGTTTAAAGATTTTTATATAGAATTTTGTGATATCCTATGTAATACATTATATCCATTTGTGTGTTTGTTTATTTGTATATCTCTCCACCTAGGCTGTTAAGTCCATGAAAATATTTATCTACCTGGTTTCTGCTGTATCCTGATCATTTAATCACATTTGTCATAAAATGGCACTGAAAATATATGTTAAATGAATGAACACAATAATTGATCAAAGAGGGGCTTTATATTTAATAAGTCTCTGTTGGATAAAAAGGTTGTAGAGAGAAACTTGGCCTTGATTTTGAAAGCCTTTTTAGAAGCTCTTTAATTTTAGACAAATCCTTTCACTTTTCTGTGCCTACGTTTCTTGCTTTAAAGAGGACAAACTAAAATTTAGCTTCAAAGAGTTGCTGAAAAATCAAGCAAAATTAATGAGAAAAAATAAGTCCAGGTCAATATTAAACTAATATATCTATGTATCAAGAACATTGTATGTATTAAATTTTCCTATAACAACCTCAAAATGCACATATCACCATATTTACCACTTTGCAGATTTGGAAACTAAGGGTCATAAAGAGGCAGCATAATACAGCTAAAAAGAAGGTGACAGAATGCAACTTTAGCAGAATGCACTTATTGGTTGGACCCAAATCATATATTTATTCTAATATAATAATAATTGCATTTGCTAATTTTGCAAAGAAATCGCTGCCAAAGTGACACAGGAGTGTGAAATCTTTTGCCCTTTTCTGGTAAGTCCAGGTTCCCAAGATTGACATCATAGCTTTAGTCAAATTGATGATATCTTAGAATAAATTGATGATATTGTAGAGCATCCTTTCTCTTGTATCACTTGGGCTCAAACTTTTTAGGAAAAAAAAGAAATGAAAGAGTTGTTTCTCAATCTCCCTATGATTTAATACCTACTTGTTTTTTTCTAATTTGAACTGTGCCTGTTCAGATCACTAAAATCTCTCCTCTGGATCTTTGCTATTACCTCCTAGCAATAGGAGGTAGGTTAGCAATAAGTTGTAGGTTTGCCTCTTACTCCTTGCATCCATCATCTGCACTGTATAAAATGATGTGCATAGAAATCATATCACTCCTCTGTCATCTGTAAAGAAGTTAAATTCCAGATATCTAGAAGAATATACAAAAATGTCTAAGAATTGGCCACACCATCTGACTCAATTCCTGCCTGGTCAGATCTATTTTTCATTCTTATATGGTGCTATTTCATATCCTGGTATGTTTATGCAGGATCTTTCTTCTTCCTCAAATACTGCTCTAAAACTTCTATTCATAATTTCTTTTCAGGACTCAACTAAGGTGTCATCTCATCAAGGAAGTTCCTAAATCCAAAGTTGAATTTTTCCTGCTCTTAGTATTCTCTGTGTGTCTATTTTGCTTATTAGAAAGTAAGCCCTAAACTCCTCATAGTTGTCTATAAAATGAGAAGTACAATGTGATCTACAGCTATCGAAATTATACATATGCCGAGTACTTAGATCAGTGTGTCTAGTAGCAGCACTCATGGGATGCACTCAGTAAGTCTGTGTATTGTGTTAGTATCTTTAGAAACTTGCAACACATCCGGCACATAAAAGCATCAAGGTTTGCTTATTGAATCACCAAACTGTCTATACTAATTGTGCAACAGTTTCATAATGAATTCTTAGCGTCTTCATTGTATGTTCTGAAAGTAAGAAAAGAGTGACATGAAAAAAATCTATTTCAATACAAGGAACTAGGAACTCCTTGGAGAACTGGATGATTCTTATAGTACCAGAAAGAAAGTAATAAAGCAAGACATACACACACACACACACACACACACACAATGATGGAGTATGTCAGAGGGATGTATCAATAGAAGCCAACAGAAAGTGCCTCCATTAGTCAAAATCTCAATAACTTGTGCAAAAAAGCACCTAAAATAGCATCCAATTTTAATACAAAGTATAAAATAGAGATCCATGAATCCATGTTGATATAAATAAGCGATAAAATATATAAATAAATCAGAAGGAGCAGATAAATCTCTTCTGTAGAAGAATTTCAAATAATCAATGTAAATAAGGAGTTGAAGCAAAACTCTGCACTGTACTCCTTAAGTCTGAACAGGACATGATGGCTTCTCATTCCAAAGAAGACAGGTGGAAAGGGAATGAGTAAGAATCTTTCAGTGAAGCGCCATCTTAGCCATCAACCGAAGCCAATATCAACAGTTAGCCGTCTTGTTGCTAGCATGCGCCTTTGATACGATGTGATGAAAGGGGTACATTATCTTTGTGTTCCTCCTCCACCAAACCTATAGCCTGAGTGTAATCATGAGGAAAACATCACACAAAGTCTAACTAAAAGACTTTCCTTAAAATATCTGACCAGTGCTCCTCAAAACTGCTGAGGTCATCTAAACTATGGCGTCTGAGAATTGGCTCACAGCGGAAAGGAGCCTAAGGATCAAATGTTATGTGGTATACTGGCTGAGATCCCGCAACAGCAAATGGACAGGAGCAGGGAATGACTGGAAAACGAGTGAAGGGTGGACCTTGCTTCATAATAATGTATCAATATTTGTTGGTTGATTGTGATAAATGCATCAGACTCCTGAAAAATGTCAGGTAGTATATATACACCACACAATTTTTGCAATTTTCATGTAAACCTCAAACTATTCTAAAATTTTAAAAATGCATTAAGAAAATAGTGTTCCCTGCATGCCATGTACTTTGCCAGGTGCTTTTCACTCAGTTAATTCACACAGAGACAGGTAAGATTTTTGAGTCCCAGTCCATCTAAGCGATTGTTAAAGACAGGCAGTTAAGAGAGCTCAGAAACAGTATTCAAACCTGGGAGTGCCTTCTTCCAAATCTTGTGATCACTGGTCGATACTGTATTGCCATCCTCCATCTATGATTCTCAGTGGGGAACGCAACTGGCTCAAAGAGTTAGTGGGTGTCATTAGGTAAGAAGGGGGTGGGTGAGCACATCATAGGTGTTCAAATGTTTTTTCTTCCTTTAATAGTTGTTGCATTTCTAGGTTTCTTGATCAAGTAATGCTCTGATTTCAATGCTTTTTTTTTCTTTGGAAATGGCTATTTAATTTCTTAAAAACTTCCTCTTCCATTCTAAGAAATAAGTTTGGACTAATAATATTTCATTTTCCACTTTGCTTTTATTTAGAGATGACTTTCGCTGTGTTTTTGGCTTTGTAACTCTTGCTTAGGGGAAACACTTCTTGATGTGCCAGTGTCCTCCTGAGCCCAGCAGGGCTTTTGAAATTGTTTGATTTTGTATTGCATTGTTCCGAAATAAAAGAAGGGAAAATGAATGAAAGGGGAAAATTTTTACATCAATATCCAGCTTCACTTATACTCTTTCCATTGAAACATTGATCATTTTTTTTAAGTATTTAAAAATAAAACTTTGGAAAGGAAATCAGTTTTGATTATTCTTCCCTGGTGGACTCACACTGTTTTATCATCTGCTTTTCTCCCCCTTTATGCTTTCTGGACTTCTGGCATGAATTTAACCACATGGGGTGTAGTGAACAAAACTAGTCTCTTTACACACATGTAACCCAAGATTTTCTTCCCAGTGAATATTTATTGAATCAGTGTATTTCTCTCTCTCTCTCTCTCTCTCTCTCTGTGTGTGTGTGTGTGTGTGTATGAGTGAGAGACAGAGACAGAGACAGAGAATAATGACATCTGAATTATCATGTTGAGTCCAATCAATGGCCTTGTGTTTGACCTCAGGGGAAGGAAATGTCTGCGCATGCCCATTTCATCTCTCCTAAGGGTTCCTGCCATTGTAACTACCTGATCTATTGACCCTCTTGCATTTAAAACCAACAGGCTCCATACCTTGCCCACTTAGCTATTTCTGTCTTCTCAATTTCTATAAATTGCACCAGTGTCTCCTTGGTTACCCAGGTGGGACACTTCAGAGTGGTCTCGGACTCTTCCCCCGGCACACCGCATTTCTCTACTCAATTGCCAACTCCTGCAGACACTATCTGCTTCTTTCAAAGCCCTCTTTCCCTCCTTTCCATTCCCATTGCTTGCACCTTATTTTGGGCTTCACCATTTCTCACCTGGGCCTTTTCAACACTCTCCTAATTAGTCTCCAGTCTCTCTTGTTAATAATCTAGCTCCCATCCTTCCAGTGGTTTAACTTCCCTACAGTGCAGCTCTAATCCTATAACCCCACAGCTAAAAAAAGTTAAATGGCTCCCATGGCCTCCAGGATAAATGCCAAAATCCTTAGCTTGGCATTCAATGCCCTTTCCCATCTGGCTCTAAACAACCTTTCCAGACTTATCTCCTATTACTTCCCTGCATGAAATTTCTAATCCAGCCAAATCAGTCCACTCATTACAGTGTACATGTGCTGTCTCTGAGTATAGACAGGCCCCTTCGACTTATGCTATCTCTGCTGTTTGGGAGATATATTCCTTCCTTTCTGTTTGCTGTTAAATGTTCTATCCCATATAATGCATCAGGTTATTCCTGGCTAGCCAAAGCCACCTAATTGCTTGCATTGTCAATTTGGTCCCTTTTCCCACCATTTTAGTGCATGGTCTATATTTCCTTTCAACTATAGACTCTCAAGGACAGTAGTGGGGTGTACATGCTTAGAGAGTTGGCTGTGCTTGCAAACAATGGTATAATGGTCTGAGCACAAGACAAATCTGGCATCCTTTCCCTCTGACAAGAGGGGGTGAACACCAACCAAAGCTCTTGGTTTACTTCTGTCCTTAAGGTGGAGCGCTCTTCCAGGAGGCTCCAGTTTCTTTGGTAAGCAGTAATGGGCTGCTTCTTGGACAAGTCACCTTATCCACTGATGCCAGATGTGTCCAGAGAAGTCTGAATTCCAGTGGTGGATTCTTAGTTGCCTTCAATGGGGGAGATGAGTGTCTTCACTCTCTTTCCTTATCTCCTTTCTTCTGCTGAGATCCCACCCCACCACTCATGTGCAAGACACACAGAGAAACACACACACACACACATGTGCGCACAGGCACACATGCATGTTTGCACAGAGACAGACACACACACAGGTCATTAAAACATACAGGGGTGTTTGTACCTGTGCATGCATGTACAGAGAGATACACAAGGCACACATGTATGCACACACTGGCATACACACATATGCATACATACATACAGACTCACACATCTCAGTCTGCTTCCACTGAGCCATGATGACTCCAGAGTATTCTGAGCCTAAGAACCACAGCACCTGTGCGTGTGCAGGTTGCTGGGACCTACCCCAGAGTCTCCAGCCAGTACATCTGCATGTGGTTCACAAATGTGCATTTTAACAAGCTCTCTAGGAGATTCTGATGGTGGTCTGAGGCCCACATTTTAAAAATCACTACCTTACAGCATAATTCTTCACTCTCATCCCCCAACTTTCTTTGGGTTTATCTGAACAGTTTCCTATTCCCGAACCTTCCCCTGAATGCCGTGGCTTCTGTCTCTGTTCCTACACAGCTTCACCAGCAATAACATTCCCTCTTTCCCCATCTCACAAAATCCTCCCCTCTCCCCGTAAATGCATGTCTCCTGAGGGAAGGGACTCATCTCTGCCTTGTTCACTGTGGTAGACTCAGCTGCTGCAATAGTGCCTAATACATAGAAGATGCAAAAAAAAAAAAAAAA
>NW_004567109.1:32416776-32419632 GCF_000260355.1 Condylura cristata
TCTTATTAGAAAATAAATGCGCTTGTACATGTGAGCGTTCACATATATATATATATATATACATATACATATATATTTATATGCAGATATGTATATGTATATATATGCATATATGTATATGCAATTTATATAAGTAGAAAACACAAAACACTGTGAGTGATTGTGGACATACTGTTTAGCTTCTTGGATGTTAGCTTCCCTCACTACAATCTCATTTATAGGATATGACAAATGAATCTACATGTGTCTGACATATAGTGCCTAACCTAGAATATGCAATAAATGTCTTCCTTTCCTTCTTCTACCTCCTTAGAACAGTACAACAGTACTGCCACATCTTACACAATGGCCTCAGCCAAGCTCATGGTGGGCCTAGGTATCAAATAACCATGCTTGTTTTCTACTCAATGAAATTCTGAGGTGAATGAGAAGCATGTGGTGGAGTAGAAGCCACTCTGGATCAGAGGTCAGAGATAGTAGATAGTAAAGGTTCTAGTCCCAGCTCCACCCTTTCCCCAGAACATAATTTTTCCATTCTTGGAAACAGCCATTTCATACCTTTGCCATTCTCCTCATCCCTCCCCCATTCCCTGCTCACACCCTCACCCTCTTAGAGGATGACCTCACTTTGTACCTTTCTGCAATAGAAGCCCACCACAGCATTCTAGCACCTTCCCACATCAATTCTACAAAACCACTCTCAACTCTCTGTATCTATATTGTCTTTCCTCCTTCTCCTGTGGGCACATAGTCCCCACATCTATAAAAGTCCGATGCCTACACTCTCCTCTGGGTCCCTCCATCTTCCCTAGATAAGAAATTTTTTCATATTGCCTGTATCTTTCACAGTCACCTAAGAAACATTCTCTTTTATTTCCCATTTTTTTAAAGCCAAAACAACAAGCAAACAAAATCCTGACTTCTACAACTGACTCACTTTTATTGCTCCATGTATCAGCAACTTTTACAGCCAGATTTCTCCAACAAATTGTCTAGTCATTGTTTTCACATTCTCACTTCCATTCCTCTTCTTGTTTTTCAGAAAATCAAAGAGAACAGAAATATAAAAACACAAAGAACTGTTGGTGTTCACAGTTTCATAATTAACAAATGACAATATTTTGTCTTTTTAACTTCAGAATTTTTGAGCCTTCAAATAAGCCATACAATCCAGCTGAGGCTGGCTTCCCCATGTATGTTTTTAGCCCATTTCAAATTGGCTTCCATCCTAGCCTCTCCCATAACTACCACTGCCCTCCATATCGCCAAGTCCAGGGGGTCCCCTCTTGCCTAATTTTACAGATCAGTAGGAGTCCAGGACTGATACCTTCTTGAATTGCTCCCTCACTTGCCTTGACACAGTTTAATTCTTCCTGGTTTCCCTTTCACTTCTTTTCTTTTCTCTTCCTGGCTGCTTCCTTCTCTTCCTCTCTTGAATCCTTACAGCTTCTCTGTTCCATGTGCTCCCTGAGTGGGCTCACCATTTTTTTTTAATTAATATAATAGTTTATTTTTACATCATTTTGTGACTTTTTCCATCTCAGTTGTAATCCCCATGGGCTTACCACCCGTGTGCCATCACCATAGTCCAGGGCACTTCCCTCTCCCCACCGTTTTTGATCCCATTCTCCACTCAGTCCCCATAAAAGGTCTCTGGCATATAGTTGTTCATTATTATTATTATTTTCTCCCCTGGTCCTTTATACTCCTGCTATGAGTGAAACCATCCAGTATTTTTCCTTTTCTGTCTGGCTTAGCTCACTAAGCATGATCTTTTCCAGCTCCATCCATGTTGCTGCAAAAGACATGTACTTTTTTTTTGGTTGCTGAGTAATATTCCATTGTGTATATGTACCACATCTTTTTAATCCAGTCATCTACTTTTGGGCATTTGGTTGTTTCCATGTCTTTACAATTGTAAATAAGTCAGCAATAAACATGAGGTGGGAAGGGGGGCTCACCATGGTTTCAAGTACCATCTAAATGTTAATGATTCCCAAGTTTATATTTGTAGCACAGACCAAAATCCTGAGCTATACATATCATTTGGTTTTCTACTAGGCGGGTGCCTCAAATTTAAATACTTCTTCGGTGAAATTCTTCATGGTCATGCAAGAATCTTCTTCCGCTCTATAAATAGCACCTTAAACATCATCTCATGTGTGTTGCTTTTCTCCTAGGGGGTCAATCACTCCTGCCTCTGTGCCTTCGTGTTCTTTATTCCTGCCTCCATGATAGCACTAGTGATAATTACAACTGCTGCAATTTACTTAGCACTTACTCTATGCCAGATGCAGCACCAAGTGTCTGAGAAATATTGCTCAACTCAACCTATACAACCACACTGGAGAAAGGATTATAGCCTCCAGTGCACAAATGATGAAACTGAGTATTAACAAATGTAGGCAACTAACCCAAGACCGTAAAATAAGGTGGTACCGGGAAGGAAACCAAAGGGTATCTTCTGAGCTTTCTTTTCGCACTGAGCTATCTGTTATACCTTACCGCACTTCACTTTTTATATATCTATCACTCCCAATCTTCTTGAAGGCAAGAGGTTTTCTTTGCACATTGCCAAAATCTAAGAGATATTTGCAAACATGGGCCCTTCCTGGTGGTACAGCAGGTTAAAGCACAGCACTACGAAGGTAAAGCCACTTCAGCATGAATCCTGTCCCCTGAGGTTACCCACATGGTGCAGCAGACCTCTCCTGACCCACTCAATGCTCCCTTCAGCAGTGTGCTTCATCAATCGGTCTGTTCTGCTCCCCACTCTGTCTCTGGTGAATCCTCTCACAGCCCTGCACCTCTGGCCTGTACCCCAGCTCTGTATGCATAAATAAATAAAAAAATAAA